>NC_056524.1:217593016-217681440 GCF_019175285.1 Sceloporus undulatus
GAATTGCTCGATCCCCCCTCGACTCCTGGGCGTCCAGGCCTTCCTGTGTCTTCCCATAGTTTCCGCTGAGAAAGAGGAGAAGGAGCCTCCATTCCCGCCAAATCACCTTTGCCTCCACCTATTGTTTCCCCGGCGCTGGTCCTGGGGGGCGATCAAGCAGGCCATATATTGCAAGCGCACATCTGCTGCATCGGCAGAGTGCAAAAAAAAAGAGAACAAAAAAAAGAAAAATAATAGTTAAAAAGGGTGCTCAATGGGCTCTCCCCCCATCCAGTCTATGAAGTGTGGAGCAGAGGGGAGGTTGCAATCCCCCGGGGGAAAGGCTATGCGAATGGGAAGAGAAATGGTGCGTTGCATGCAGAAAGAGAACAAGACGGTGACACCCCAGGGCCAGCCCTTGAGCGCTGCTCCTCCCATCGCCAGGGCCCCGAATCAGACCCTTTTCGTTCCCATTCATTTGCCCCAATCAGTACTCCAGAGAGGCAGCAGGAATTTTTGCTTTAACCACTATTTTTGTTTAATTATTTACAATATATTATTTACAATGTAAATAAGTCCATACATAAGCACCGGACAAAGTACAAAATCAAAGCTTTAAAATCTGCTCACATTAGTTTCTCTTCGACCGTCTCCTCACGGTAACTACTAATGTGTTTTCTTCTTGGTACTATAAGTCAGACTACATTATAACGTTGTTTCTTATTCATATAAGTGTCTTTTGTTACCAAGCTATTGTCTGCCGGTGCCCACCCCCGTTACTCATATCATTTAGGATTCTAATTAATTTTTTCCGTTCCGCTTTCTAGGTTGTTCTTCCCCCCGTTCCAATGTATCATTTGTGTTCACGTCATCCTCCCATGGGTGTCCCGAAGGGTTTCGCTTAATTTCCCGGACTAATGTTATTACTTACTTTTTTTGCAATATCTCAGTAACATCATCGTTTTCTTTTTATTTTAATGTTTACGGGAGGTGTCCCTCACATGTATTTTCATACAGTTTATTTCCATTTTGTAGTTTTATATTATCCCCTGTCTATATGCGACGAAGTTTTGTAAGTTTTTTGTATTACGGAGTTATACTTATGATCCGATTGTTGGATATTTTAAACCATCTTTGTTTCTTTTTGCAACTTTAGGGCACAGTGGTGTCCAAAGGTTTTTATATTACGTTTCGATAGTCTTTCTTCATCTCTTAGCCTCATCTGTTATCATAGGCCTGTTTCAATAACATCATATTGCCTTTTATATAACCAACTCATCCCCTCAATAGCTCCCTGCCTGCTTCCAATTCTTAGGCAATAGTACCTTGCCGTTGTAAGTAGGTATAATTATTGGCGTATCAGATGGTTCCTTATCTCCTTTCCGCATCTAATTCACTAGGTATGTTTTTCTGGTGTTATAGAACACATTTAGCTTATATATTTCTCTTCATGATGTTTTCTGGGCTTCCCGCCAGAGGTTTTGAATCGGGGCTGGTCCACACCACATATGGAATCCGCGACCCGTATTCCTTCTGCATCTCCAGCACTTCGTTATTCTCGGTTTAAAATATTATTTTTGCCAGTCTCGCTAGCCGGTGGGAGGTACCATCTCTGTCGCATTTTAATGTAATTTTCTTTTATGTCTCGATACATGCTGTGAAATCTAAATCGTTCCCCCATGCTCTTTCCCATTTTCTAAGTTTATATTCCTGTACCAATATTTTTTTGCCCTTCGTACCCATGGTTGTGTTTTGATGCCTCTTCTTCAAGCTCTATTTTTAAAAACATATTTATATAATTTCGTGATAAGCCCCCCCCTCCCCCTACTTATCGTTGACTCATTCCCTTGTAATATTTTTTCGCGAGTTCCGTTTTTTCCATTGAAATCCCTCTAATGTCCATAGCCTCCTGGAATTTCTCCCACAACTGTCTATACATAAACCATCCTCATCCTAGATTTATACCCCCTGGTGGCCAGTTGTTCCTACTTTCAGACCGAGCTTCCCTTCCTTCATTTAAGACAACCAATCCTCGTTATTTCAACCAGCCCTTTGCCCGATCAATTTACTTTTCTTTTTAAGACAAGCGTCGTGCGGTGAACGTCCATGTCCGGGTCAATATCTAGATAATTTCTCTTGTTCGTACTGTACTTGCCCAGATTTTTACATCATGTTTCTTCGAATTATGTGTCATTGATGTCTTTGTTTTGTTTTAATTGTGCCGTAACAAATAGATAGGCGTGCCATCCGCAGTTAAATATTAACTCCTCCTAAACTTCAGTAAATCTTCAAGTTTACAGTTTACATTCCACTCTATATCCACTCCAAACCAATTGCATGGAAGCAATTTCAAATCGGCAGTGCTAATCCCCCTCGCCTTCCCATCGATCAATCCATAGCTTCCTTGTAGTCTGGCTTTCTCACCATTCCAAAATGAATGTTTGTATGTCCTGTGTTTCCCACGGATTGAAGAGTTGTTTCACTCATAATAATAGGTAGGTTCTGGAAAGTAAACAGTCCAAATTTTGGCATAAACATTCATCTTAAGTAATGAGATTTTTCCACCATTAATGACAGTTTTCAGTTTTTCCCATTTACCAGTTTCGTTTTGACTGCCTGGCCATGTTTGTGTATCACATTAGTTAGTCAACAATTCCGAATTTTTGTTTGGTTCAATTCAATTCCCGAAATACCTTATCGTTTTCTTCGGTATTTGGGTATGTTGTCTCCGCTTGAAGCTTCTCTTCTTTTTACCTACGCTCCTCTAGGTATGTTAACATAGCTGATTTGTTTCCTAGTCAATTTTGAGGTCCCGCCCCCAGCCCATCTTCCAGATTGGGCAATTAATTCTATTGCTTTGGTATACTCTTGAATGGTTCTTCTGTAATTAGCGCATGTCGTCCTGCGTATGCCAGGATCTTATTTTCTTCCTTTCTTTTAAACCGCGTCACCTCTTTTGGTTTTCCATCCGTTTTTTTTGCAGAGGATCTCTAAACACAACATAATGAAAAGAGGGGAGAAACACTATTTTTTTTAAAATCGGTTTATTGACCTAAAATTAGGATTTTCAGGATAATTCGATTCAGATTCCGATCTCAATGGAAACGTATTATGGGGCCAATGCGGGTCGAATGCGCACTCTAATGGGAAACGATGCACCCATGATGCGCTTCCTGATCCGTGTTATAGGCCAGTGGGGGGGGGCTTTTCCTTTAGTCGAGGGCGATTTGCCATGTTATCTCTTCCCTCCCTTTACAGCCTATGTCGTATATCTATCTCCTACTGCTTCCCAAGTTCTGAGAATTCAAAGTTTATTATTTAATTGTGAGATTTTATTTATTTATTTTTGCAGAGTCATCTGCTAATCTGTTGCAATGAAAACCTGGGAGAGGCAGGACTGTAAATTTTATTTGCAATAAGCTTTCATGGACCTTCCCTTGCATTCATCGGTTTTTTTTAACTAAACAGATTATTTACTGTTACCCACTCTTTTTCCCCTGTACAGAGGTAACGATATCCCAAGGAAGACGGTACTAATGAACAAAGTATGGGAGGGACCAATGTGAAAAAGATGTAACAGGGAAAGAGAACACGTCTTCGGCCCGGTTTTGTAGCTTGTCTGGATTTCAGAGATGGACTGTTTATTGATAATGCAAATGTGCTGAAGTTTTGCTATTTTAATCTATGATTTACTCTGGAAGTAAATCCACTTGAATCCTGATGAAACTGTCTGTCTGAGTAAATGTGTGCAGGATTGTGTTGCCAACTCCAGCAGCAAGTGCAAAAGCTGCAAGATTATATTAGTTATCTTTTAAAACTTGATAGGATGGCATGGCTTGAGGAAAACACATTTAGGAAATTAGCCAATCTATTGTGGCATAACTTGGATGGAAAACAGCCCATGTTATTTGGGTTCGAGTGGAATTTCTCCATGTGAATTTATCCAACCACATCATATTTTAAAGTTTGCAGGAATAGTAATGTTCTGATTTCAGAGCTCTACTGTCTTTTCTCTGAAAGATGTTCTCTGTGGCAATGATGGCTTCAGCAAGGAACTCTTTCCATAACCAAATTATCACAGACTTTGGCTGAGAAAGAATTAGGATGGAGTGTTTTTCTTGCTACTTCTGTTGCAACAGTTCTTCCATTTGTTTCTTGCAGGAAGATATACATGGTTATAATGCAACTACTCCTCTAGCCCCAGAAGTGATTGAGACACGTTACCGAAGCTATGCATGAAGCTTGGGGCAATCCTGCACGCTCTTACACAGCAGGTCAGAATATGGATGTGAGAGTGTTTCCTTAGGATATAATTGCATCTGCTGTAGAAACACTTCCTGATCTCCAGTAGCTTGCTGGCAGTGAGAGTCAAAGGCTCAACTTTTTTAGTGGTGATGTACAGTAGAAGGAGTGAGGCATGTGATTAGAAGAGGTATGTTCCCTTGAAGGTAGGGATGCCATAACCCTGTGTGCCCGTGCTTGTAAAGGGTTTTGCAGTTTGGCACAGTCACGGTCTGGTTCACTTAAATCCTGGGTTTGGGCCCGGCCGGCAGCCATCGCTGCCTAAGGGAAACACTCTCCCCTTGAGGCTGGCGCCCTGGCACAGCAGCTGGAGCGGAGCTGTTTCCAGGCCCACTCTGCCATTGGCCAGCCTCAAGGAGGAGGTAGACCCTTGGAGGGGAGGAGGAGTGAGACTCTGGGCCAACCAGGGGGAGGGGGAAAGCGCCCTTTCTAGTGCATGGTGGGAGGGAGGAGGGACAAGGAGGAGGAGGAGGGGGGTGCCCATTTTCAAAGGTTTTTCCCCCCAAAGAGCACTTTCTGTGTACAGTAGAGTCTCGGGTGAAGAAGCATGGGATGTCGGATTGGGGACAAAAGTTCCTCGCCTTGCCCCCCCTTCCCCTTCCCTCCTTCCCTCCGTAGTTCCCTACTTACCTTCCCTGCTTCGGTCAGGCTTCTCCCTTTGTCCTGAGGGAAAATGAAGCCTCTGAGGAGAGGCCTGGGGCTGTCCTCCGCAGCCACCAAGTCCTCGCTCCTTTCCCTTCTCTTCAAAGGGCTCCAAAAAGAGCCCTTTGCAGGAAGGGGAGGTCCGGGAAGAGCAGGACCGGGCTAGTCCAGGTCTCTCCTCTCCTTTCCTGCCTTCCTCTCTTCCCTCCAAAGAGCCCTTTGGGGAAGGGGAGGTCTGGGGAGAGGAGAGTGGCCTCGGGGACAGGCCTGGGCCGAGCACACAAGTCCCTCGCGAGCCTGCGTCCTCGGTCTAGGCTTGTCCTCCGCTGCCCAGGCTTCTCCTTTCTGGGGATTTCCTCTCCCAAGGGGTCGGGGGGGGGGAGAGGAAAGTGAAACTGGGAGGGAGAGGCTTGGTCTGCTTTAAAAACAGTGTCCTACCTTTGAAAATGTTGTCCTACATTTGTCCCGGTTCGGAGGTCCTGATTTATTGCAACCCTACTTGAAGGGGAATTGGTGTGTAGTGGGAGAAATGGCTTTTTCTGTTCTTAAAAAGTATAGATTTATGGGAAATTTTCTATTTTTCCCACCCTATTTCTGTTGCTTTGTGAATACCCTGAGTGACATTATCATCTAGTGCAGAACATTTAAACTTTTGGGGCCTGAAACTGATAACGCCCCTTGCCCAAATCACCCCCAACTCCCCCAGCTGTTTTAGATTGTGTGCCGAACGATTATTTTCCAAGCTGGAACTGCCTGCAAGTAAGGCGGGTTACAGACCGCCGAAATGCGATGGTCTGCTGCCGCGCCGGCTGCTGCGTCCGGGAACCGCAACAGCCAAACGGTGCGGTTCCCGGACGCAGCAAAGAAGGAGCGTGAAATGTGCTCCTTCTTGCTCTCCGGAGAGACACCACGAGGCGCTAGTCGCGCACTCAGGGTCATTCCAGGGGGCGACATGCGGACACAGAGCGTCCGCTACGTCAATATGGCGGTGGCCGTGTTGGAACGGCTGCCGCCATTTGTCATGGACTCTGTCCGTGATAGGTAAGAGACGCCCTTTTTTCAAAATGGGACATCCTAAGGACGTCCCTTATGGCGGTGTGTATGCGCCTTTGTTTTTTTTGGGGGGGGGGAGGCTCCTTCACGGTTGAAGTGTGGGCTTTCTTTTAAAGCTATGCCATCCCAAAGCTTTTTATAGCAAAAGTGGGCAAAGGATCTCCCATAGGACATTTCTGGAGCCCCCACCTAGCCTCCCAGTTGGCAAAAGTGCCCCCAAATGCTCTCCAATGGGCATGGTGGCTACTTCACTATGTTTTTGGCCTCTTGGGCTATTTTAGACCCAAGAGAAGCTTCTCTTCTTTTTTTTTTTTACAAAAGCAAATGATCCAGAAATGAAGGGTGGGTGATTTTGAGGCAATTTTTAAAATTTCTTCTGTGGATTGTACTGGTTGGGAGGTGCAATCCTCCAAGGGCTCTTGGGGGACAATGTGGCTTCCTAATTCCAGTACAGTCATCCTTCAATTATTTGTGGCTTTGATATTTGCGGATTTGATTATTCACGGATTTCATCAATATGTTCTCTCTAGGACTGTCTAGGTCCTCCAGTGCAACTCTGTGGTCAACTTTAACTAAAAGTTGCACTGAAAGACCATTTGTAGCTACTCCATTGCCATTCTATGGTCAGTGTATGTTGGACATTGACCACAGAATTGCACTGGAGGACCTAGAGATTCCTAGAGAGGTGTCCTCTCAGGTAAAAACAGTGTTTTTGTTATTTGTGGTTTTCCCATATTCATGGGGGTCTTGTACCCCTAACCCTAGCGAATATGGAGGGACAACTGTAGTTCCCTGTCTCTGCTTTAAAAGTCATGAGGTGCTTTTTCATTAAAAAAAATCCTTTTGGGGATGGGGAGAAGGTGTAACCCCTAGTCCGGGCAGGTGTGCCTGTCGTCTCCAACCTCCAGGCCTTGCCTGTCCTTGGATTAGATAAAGTTTGGAACAGGTACTACACTGGAGGGAGCATTGGCTGGATCCAACAAGGCATTTGATCTGTATCCAATATAACACCCTTCTTGAAAAGGTTCTTCTTGCATTTAATACATTGTACATTGGCTTTAGACCTCCTCTTTTACCTTGATAATAAGGCCATCTGTTGTTCCTTGGTACTACAGGTCGCAGGGCTAAAGAGATCATAAATGATGCTCGTGAAAGCCTGGCTAAAATGGTAGGAGGTCGGCCTCAGGACATCATCTTCACTTCTGGAGGAACTGAGGTGAGATACGGGGTGCTTGTACCATTTGCCCTGTTCTGACTAGAGGAAAGCAGACAATGACAAGCTTAGTTGGCTTTCTGTCAGTGCTGACTGACTGGATGTAACAGTGACTCTTCTCCTTGTTTATTGGTGTGAGGGAAGTGTCAGCAAATACCAGTGAATCAGATTTTTAAAATAGTCTGTCTGACTTCTGAAGAATGAATCTATCTTTTATTTAAAACATCCAGAAGAGCAATTTTTTCAATGCCATTATCTTATGTTGAGGTAGTAGCTACAAAAGAGAGCCAGCGTTGTTTAGTGGTTTGAGTGTTGGACTACAACTCTGGAGATCATGGTTCAATTCAGCCATGAAAACCCACTGAGTGACGTTAGGGAAGTCACACACACTCAGCCCCAGAAAACTCCATGATAGGTTCACCTTGGGGTTGCCATAAGTTGGAAAGAACTTGAAGGCAACAACAACACCATATAGTTATAGATCAGTCCTCTATTCTGGAGGACTCTATTCTTCTTGGGTTAAACACGAATATCTCAGTGGGCAAAGTGCTAGCCCAGTGTATTGCAGTTAGAAATTTAGAGTCACCTTCTCCTATGGATTGCAATATGAAAACAAGGTTTTCATGCACTTCAGTATCTAATAGATGATGATAATGGAAACTGCATTCACCTCTCTCTCTTGTTTTTTTCTTGTAGGCAAACAATCTAGTGATCCATACTGCAGTGATGAATTTTAAGGAAAGCAACAAGGAAAGGCCTGTTGGGCCAGGTGAAGATCCAAAAAAGACTTCAGGGACACGTCCACATTTAATTACATCTTGCATTGAACATGACTCAGTCCGTCTCCCTGTTGAGCAACTAGTAAAGGAACATGAGGCTGGTAAGCACTGGACCACTTATAGGAAGGCTTGAGATGACTTACTTCTGTTTCACTTTTCTTTTATTGTTACTTTTGGTTTCTAAGTTCCTGGTTTTCTTTCTTGGTATACTGGACTGTTGTTTATGGGCTTCTTGTTATGAATGTCAGCTGGCTAAAGGTGGCTCAGTTACAGTTGCACTAAGATGTCCATGGATAGGGGCTTTAACTACAATTCCTTTCTTGGTGTCTTCTTCCTCTATTTTCATATTTTTCTCATCTTTCATGAATGTACAAATGCAGAAATCAACACCAGCATTCATTATGTGGAGCATATGAATATATGGGCTCATCTCAGCCTTAGGAGAAATGCATGCAGATTTAACCTCTGGTATTTCCAGTTGTTCAGGATCATGAGAGTAGGAAATTCAGAGCTCTAACTTCTGGCTTTAGCAAAATAAAAGACACTAAATAGAACCCATCTTCTCCACTCCTTTCCGCCCCACCTCACCCCACCCTCTTTGGTTTCACCTTTTTTCCAGGCACTCATCTGAGTGCCAGGGAAATAGTTATTGAGCAGCTTCCTTCACTTTTTATCCAAACTTGGAATAGTTCGTTTTTGGGGGGCTACAATTCCCAGAATCTCTTGCAAGTTATATCTCTGAAAGTAGCTTTGGGCTCTGCCTTTTTAAAATATTCTTTTTAAGCCACTTCCTCCCAAGTTCCATCGTGACAAATGTATTTTGCAGGACTAAGCAGATTACTACATGCGGCTTTTAAACTGTGACCTGTGTTGCTGCATTCTTTTTCATTGATAGGGAAAACCCATCAATGACCTTGCAATTGCACAAGCCAGGTGCGAATGTCACTGCCAGGGCAGTTGCGAGATTGGGAGTCATATGGTGTCATCCCCTCCTTTATGATATGATATAATAGCCCTGTTTAAATATTTGAAGGGATGTCATATTGAGGAGGAGCAAGCTTGTTTTTTGCTGCCCCAGAGAACAATGGATGCAAGCTACAGGAAAAGAGATTCCACCTTGACATTAGGAGGAACTTCTTGACAGTAAGGGCGGTTCGACAGTGGAACACACTCCCTCAGAGTGTAGTGGAGCCTCCTTCCTTGGAAGTCTTTAAACAGAGGCTGGATGGCCATCTGTCGGGGATGCTCTGATTGAGAGTTCTTGCACGTCAGGGGTCAGACTGGATGGCCCTTGTGGTCTGTTCCAACTCTACAATTCTATGATTCTACCGTGTCCCCTCCCCTTCCCATCACCGTGTCCCCTCCTCATCCAAGCAGCCCGAATCCCTTTTATTTTTTTCTATTTCTTTTCTTTAAAAAGAAAAACTTAACTTGCAGTAGCAGAACTCCAGAACTACATGAAAAAAAGTGAGAAAAAAACCCTGACAGGCATGTGGTGTAGAGCATTTGGCAAGGAGGCAGGATTAAGGGAGAGTCAAGAAGAGAGTGGGATGGGAGCAGTAGCCCCAGTCATGTAACTGAGTAGACGTTCAGTAATAGCTGCTCTTAAAATGATATGTTTGCATTTTTAAAAATGTGACATGATTGCTGCGAAAACAGAGGTAATGTCCTCAGGCACCTCTGTCTCTTTCCCAACAATAGGTGTGGTACTTCTCTGGCATAGTTCAAGTCTATTTCCTAGAATACAGTAAGCTTGATAAATACATTTAGCTATAGGATTAAATACTGGTAGTACATTTTTCTTTTATATCCCAATTTGTAGAAGCCACTTTTGTCCTAGTGTCTAAAGCAACTGGACAAGTGGAAGTGGATGATGTAGTTGCTGCTATCCGTCCAAATACATGCTTGGTTTCCATAATGCTGGCCAATAACGAGACTGGGATTATCATGGTGAGTATGTATCATTAGTTCTTATTGTTTCTATGTTTAATGTAAGAGTTAAAATGCATAATTTGCATGAATTTCTCTGACGAACAGTGAGAAGTGGTTGCTCCCCTCCAGATTTCCCATACCAGCAGTACTTGTTGTTGTGTGCCTTCCAAGTCATTTCCGACTTGTGCCAACCCTAAAGCAATCCTGTCATGGGGTTTTCTTGGCAAGATTTGTTCAGAAGAGGTTTGCCATTGCCTTCTATGGAGGCTGAGAGCATGTGACTTACCCAAGATCACCCAGTGGATTTCATGGCTGAGCTGGGGATTGAACCCTGGTCTCCAGAGTTGTAGTCTTAACACTCAAACCATTATGCTACCCTAGCTCTCTAATCATAGTATACTTATAGTAATAGACACATTGTTGTTGTTTTGCGCTGTCAGATTGTCTCCAACATCTGGAAACCCTAAGGTGGCTCTACCATGGAGTTTTCTTGGTAAGGTTTGTTCAGAGGGGGCTTACCTGTGCTTCTGACAATTAATTATGTTCTCCCCTAATACTGGTTTTTCTGAACTTGCTTTGATTCTCTCACAATTAAGGTTATGTGCTCTCAAAGATAAATTAGAGGGTTTTTCTGAAGGCTGGCTGATCTTTATTTATTTGTTTCCATTTTTTTTTCCATATTGTACATCTTGCCTTCTTGTATTCCCATATCCTGCAATGGACATTATTTTATTAGTCTTTATTAGTCTTTTAAAGGTTGAAAATGTAGGCAAAATAATCAGAAACAAGGCATAGAAATACAAAGCAAGAACTAAATAAAATTTCTGGATTTTACAATTACCTCAAGTATTATTTGACAAGCAGACAAAAGTTGTAATAGATGAAGACAGGGTGGTGTTGATCACAGTGGGTACATCTACTATTACCAATATATTTATATTCTGTTACTGCAACTAGCTTCATAACTCCTTGACTAAAAGGACCCAGAGCAGCTTACAGCTTTCTAAGAAAAACATGCAACTAGCATCAATAAAAACTACAACTACAGCAAGTGGCTTTCCAGTGAAGTAACCACCTATGGATAATTAGCAGGAAAATTCCAGAGACCTTATGTGCCAGGCAGCTGGAAGAGACAAATACTGTTCTGGTAGAGATGAGACATCCTGACCTCTGGCAGTCTTCTTTTTTTCCCCCAGCCTGTCTCAGAACTCAGTCAGCAAATTCAAGCTGTCAATCGGAAGAGAATGACATCTGGTTTGCCACGGATCTTGGTGCATACAGATGCAGCACAGATGATTGGGAAAGGTCAAGTGGATGTGCAGGATCTGGGAGTGGATTACCTCACTATTGTGGGGCACAAGGTATGGTATTGTACTCTGTAAGAAATGTCCATGGATGTGGTCACTTGAAAATGCTGCGATTCCAGTTCCTACTGAGAAACATAGTAATGCTGTCAACTGCTTGACAGTGCTTTTCCTTTCCTTTCCCATCCTTGTAATAAACTTGCAGAGGTACCGTATAAACTCAACTATAAGTTGACCTTATATATAACTCGAGGGCAGGTTTTGGGGCCAACATTATGGATTTTCATATGACCTGTGGGTAAGTCAAGGGTAAAATTTAGGAACATGTAACAAAGAATGTAAAGTGTGAAGCAAAGGAAAACAGTGCCAAAGTACAAAGTTCCCGCAGGCATAGCTGTTCACGCCCACTATAAAGGCTGGATGGATGAGAGAGTAGAGGGGAGGTCAGTGATTCCAGAACAGATTACACATTTGTCTTTCACCAGGGTGTGTGTGTGTGTGTTCATTTTTTATGATTTAAAGAACAGTACTTATATGGACTCGTGGATAAGTTGGCTCAGGTTTTTTGCGTAAATTTTTTGATCAAAGTTATAGATTTATACATGAGTATATACAGTATATAGAACAAATAGAGTTTGTATTGGAGTTTATTTTCATCTTGATTTCCTGCAGTACTGAAATTTGCACAGCAAACCCAAATTAACGCTCATTCTTTTGGCACTTTGGGTAAAGTGTGACTTCAAGGACTTCTCCACTAGATGGCACTGTAAGAACAATGTTTAGGAAAATTGTCAGCTTTTTGCATCTTGTGCAGGAAGCTGCCAATGAATACCAAGTACTGTAAGCTCTATTTCGGAAGAAGGAACTGGCAAAACTACCTCTGAATATTCCTTGCTTAAGATAACCATATGGAGTTTATCACATTGGGAAAATTGGAAGTTTAAAAGTGTCAGAACCCACAGTTATCCAGTGTGTTAGGCACAATTGCACAAATGGTTTTCATTCATACAATGTTGCACACAAACAGCTTAGAATCTGACAAGAAAGTGACATGAACCAGGAAATAAGCATTTTGGGGAAAATATCGGAAATTCATTTCCATTTCATTCACAAATTCGCTTTTTTGCGCAATTGCTGTAGTGTGAAAGCTACTTGTGGTTTATTCATGGGATTCTCCCTGTTTTTGTGTTTGTTGCCAGATTTCCCATGTTTCTTTGGGGTGGGTTTCCTTCCAGTGCCGCAAAATAGGTAAAATAATGCTTGTCTGTGTCCCGGCACACTCCTCTGTGTGTGTGTGTGTGTGTGTGTGTGTGTCTCCTGCTTCAGCTCCAGCGATCCCCAAACTGTCCCCTTTAAGGGATTTTGGACTTCAGCTTCCAAAATCCCAGGCTGAGGCTTCTGGGAGCTGAAGTCCAAAATCCCTTAAAGGGGACAGTTTGGGGATCACGGCAGCCTTCACTCCGAGCCAGAGCTCTTAAAGAAACAGCTACTGAGGCAAAGGCAGAGACAGAGAAAGCGAGACAGAGAAAAGGCTGAGTTTCCCCTCACTCTTTCCTGTGTCTGTCTGTCTCTCTCCTGCTTCAGTCTTCCCCCATAGCCAGGGCTCTTAAAGGAACAGCTGATGAGGGAAGCCAGGGACACACAGATTTGTCATAGTCTACATGTGAAAATTGTTTTCACATTTGATTGCTTTTTCAGGATGCACATACTTTATCATTATTGGGATGGAGGTACATTTGGTCCCGTCATGTGAAAACCATTTGCTCACTTGTGAGTTAATAACAGGTTCTTGCCATTTTAAACTTCCAATTTTTCCCTGTGTGATAAAACTCCATAGAAATTCATGGAATCACCATAAGTCTGCAGGCAACTTGAAGGCACATGCACACAGGAGAGCATAGGCAAGTCACATTTTCTTAGCCTAAAAGGGAGGCAAAAGCAAATCCCCTCTGAACAAGTCTTCCCAAGAAAAGCCTGTGATAGGGTCACATTGAGATCACCTTAACAACTTGAAGCTATGCAACAGTGAGAACAACAACAACAAGAAGAATGTGGCCTGGCCATTCTATCCTTTCTACTCAGAGGTCATCTAGTGGTCCAGGCACTGGAGTGTTCTCTACTCTGCCCTCAAAGAGGGAATCACTTTTAAAATAAAAAAACAAAAACAAAAATAAACCTCAGCTTCTATCTGCTTTCATTACAATATTCAATTACAGCTTTCCATTATTTTTTGGCAGCAGCTACACAAGGATTCAAGTTAATCTCGATATGTAATTAGTTTAATAATTTTGGGTAGCTAGAAGACAACAGGTAGAGAAAAGAGAGGTCTGTCTTTTGTTATGTGTGAAGTAGTTTAAACAGAGCGTAGCCTGGCAGTATCCCTACTATCTGACTATTAACTACCATGGTTTCCTTCCATTTCTGTACTCCTACTGAGCCCTAAATACCCTAAAGGCACTAGATCCCCTATGATCTTGGAAGCTAAGCAGGATCAGCTGTGGTTAGTACTTGGATGGGTGACCACCAGTGAATACCAGGTGCTATAGGCTCTATTTCAGAGGAAGGAACTAGCAAAACCACCTCTGAGAATTCCTTGTCTAAGAAAACCTTATGAAAATCATGAGGTCACCTAAGTCGACAGGCAATTTGAAGGCATATGCACCAAGCGCTATTTAATGACTCTTGCCACTTTTGTTTAGTTGATGAACTTTCATTTCCTGCTGGATTCATTTCCTAATTCATGTGTGGAATACCAAATTAGGATAATAGATTTCCAAGGGACTTAGGAGGTCATCTATATCCACCCTGTTCTCACTGTAGAAGCTGTGATGCCACATGCAACCATAGTATCACTGACAGATGACTGTCAAGCCTTGACTTAAATGCTTCAGTCAATAGAAAGCCCAATAATTCCAGAGGCAGTGTGCTCTACTTTCAAATAGCTCTTTGTATTAGGAAATTTTTCCAAATGCTTAGACAAAAATCCACTTCCCTGCAGTTTCCATTCATTGCTTAAAATGGCTGCTTCAACTTTGTCGTTTATCTTTACAGTTTTATGCCCCACGTATTGGAGCACTGTATGTCCGAGGGCCTGGTGTCACCACTCCTCTCCATCCCATGCTCTTTGGAGGTGGGCAAGAACGGAACTTCCGCCCTGGGTAAGACACTGAAAGCACGACTGGGTGAGAAATCAATCTGCTGAGAGACCTGTTAAACAGAAAGCCATGCTAGGTTCATGCATGCAAGCAGTCATAGTCCCCCATTTTAAATTGCTGTGCAGGCAAAGAGAAACACCAAAATGAGAAAAGTGATATTCTTCTGCAGATGCTTTCCTGTGAGTGTGAGACGTTTATGTCAATCTCAGAGGAAAGTAACTGAAAAGCTAGGCTTTTGAAAAATCTTTTCTTTTTCTGTTTAATTTCCAAATTGACCTTTTAATGGAAAACAGAATTTAGCTGCTGGAAAATATGATATAGTTTCCAGGTCATTACATCCAGTATCACATAGTAAATAGCAGGTGGAGAGAAGGTATTATTTCAAGTCAATGCGTTCTGTTTTGTAGCCAGTAGCAAAGATCTTTGCTTAAGATCATACTTTCCCCACTGACTCTCCATCTTCATTGCTAGTTATCCAAAGAGTTGGAACTGCAGTACTTATTGAGCTTGTATTGTACTGCTGGGATAAATACACGCTCTACAATTCTCTATTCTAGGACTGAAAACACACCAATGATTGCTGGCCTTGGCAAGGTAAGCATAGAAGCAGTGAAGACTCAATAATACAAGTGAGGATGGATAATATATGCCATCTTATTGTACCCTTTACCTAATTTATTATAGTATATTCCTTAAATACAAAACATATAAGGGCCTATCTAGAAAAAAAATTATCTTCTGGAAGTATTGAGATTTTCCAATTCTTTTTATTTTGGTTTTACTTGCATATTCTGCAGTTTGCATCCTAACCCTTTCTAGAAATAACCTGGGTTTCCCTCACTCCTCTCTTCCTTGTGTTCTTTGCCCTTCTCCTGCCACTAATAGTGTCACATCATAGACTCAGTCAGTGTTTCAAAAATTGATTTTTAGCCATTTCCACAGAATCTTTTTTATTGTTATCCAGGAGTAGTAGGCAAATTTGGGCCAAATTTGGTGTGAATGAACCCCATGCCATCCCAAGCCTTCCATATATAACAAAGCAACCAAAAAAAACTGTAAATGGAATGAAATTGAAACTAGAAGTAGTGTAGTGTTTCTTCTGGTCACATCAGGCATGTCAGTGAAACCTATGGGGGGCGGGGGAGGGTTTGCAGGTCAAAATCTTCCCCTCCCATGCCTCCAACTGTTGTCCAATCTTGCTTTAGCTAACTGGAGCCCCATTCTCACTAGCCCATTTGCTCTGGATAGAACTGGGTAGATCCGGTTACCCCCATATCGAATCAGCCCAGTTACAAGTGCCCACTACCCTTTACCTTGATCGGGGCAATTTGCTCCTCTGAAGTTCACATTTGCAGTACCACTTTTAAATGGAGCCTCCTTTGTTGTCAATCACAATGGATGGCCCATGGAGTGAGGCCTCTTGGGAGGGAGGGTTCTTAACGTGAAATTATGCCCTGTAGATTTCCTGCAATGCTTGGCAAATCCTCCTCAGGACGAAAGAAACATCTTCTTAGGAGGTTCAACTGACAGTGTTTTCTTACCCGTCTTCTCAGCATCATGTCTCATTTCTGGGTTTATTGTCATCTAACTGGACTGGAGCATTCTAGAGAATCATGATTTAGTTCTCAAGACTATAGTTGTATCTAAAATGTGAAATGTCTAGTTTTTATTGTTGTGTTTTTTAGGCAGCAGAACTGGTGAATAAGCACTGTGAAGCTTATGAAGCTCACATGAGGAAAGTTCGGGACTACCTGGAGGATAGGCTAGAAGTAGGTTCACTTGCCTGTCTTTTTTCTAAATGGGTCTGTGACTTTAGCATAAGGGGTGGAAATGGTTTCAGGAGTGCTGCCTTGGGAAAGCTACATTCCACTGTGCCCAAAACACATGCTGGAGTCAGAAAGGAGGAAGTGATGCAGTTCAGTTCAGATTCAAGCCAGGAGGGAGGGCACAGGCAATATGAAAAGGCTTTCCAAGTGTTTTGGTCTTACCCACCATGGCCAGTAATAAGGGGTTGGGAGAGTCATACTTACAGTATATCTGAAGAGCCAGAGCTTCCCTAGCCGTTTAAGGCAATCTTCTCACACCTACCCCCAAGGTTTCAGTGTCATCCCAAGCTCCACTCTCAACCTTGTTATATTTTTATCCATATTTATTCATAGAATTGTAAGTTGCTTCTTTTGTACTGCCTTCATTTCTCAAACTGTTAGGCCCAGAGTGGACCAGTGGAGGCAATCATGAACTAATGTTTCTTGACGATATTTACTTTCATATTCTAGGCTGAGTTTGAAGACCAAGGAGTCCATTTTAACTGTCGCCTGAAAGGTTCTAGGCGACTGTGCAACACCTGCAATTTTTCCATAGTGGGCTCAGGACTGCAAGGTAACCTATGTGATTCTAAACATGTGTCATTCCCATTGGAAAGCTAGAGAACATGTGGCCTTCCAGATACAGGTATACCTCAGGGGCTCGACAAAGCCACCTCTTTTCCCTCCAGAGGGAGCCTGTAGCAACCAAACCATCGGTTCTTTTTGGAGCGCGTGGGCACCACCATCAATGTGCTATTGCGCACTGTGTCGTGTCAGTGAGCAAGTGTGGTGACCTCATGTGCGGACGCAGCAGCACACTTGTGTGATCAGGGTGGAGGCCACCATGATGGTGGCGTCCATACGGACTAGGGTTTGGGAACGTGGGGTTGCTGTGCGCTCTGAAACCCTAGAATCAGCGCAGATACGCCCCTTCCCGCCCGTCTCGAGCCTCTGTTAACAAAGTAGATGTGTTCCTGCACATTATTTTTTAATACAGAAATGTTGGTACCAGAGGCAGAAATAACACAGGGAGAACAGGGATAGGTTCTTCTTACACCATAAAAAAAGAAGAGCAGTTCAACATGTTTTAGCAAACTCTCTTCCCAAAACTAATGATATGCACATATGAAATGAAACATTGAAGTTATATAAGTCTTTTGTAAGCAAACAAAAACATTCAGAACCTTCTAGCAAGCACTTGAAAGCTTCTTGGATCTGGGGATGAGGGTTTTTTCTAAACCTTTCATCAGCCTACGCTTTTCTTATGATTTTCATTTTGGTGACCAAATGTGATTTTGTAACTTGCTGGGATAGCTTGTGGGGCAGGCTTATCTGCTTGCGCCTTTCCTCTGTTTTGCTATTCAACCATACTCACTAAGGGATTCTGGAGGCAGCTGCTCTTTACCTTGTCTGTTGTAGACAGGCACACACAGAAACAGCAAGGTTGTCTGGTACAGAAACACATTCTTCTCAGGCTTTATTGCATTATTTACTGTAGACACGCCACTATGTTTCTCCAACCTGCCTTGACCAAGACAAGAACAAGAAGGAAAAACGGGGGTGGGAGGGCTGATGAAGTGTAAAAAGGAGCTTCTTTGTCAGAGGCTTCATTAACTGATGTATTCCTATATTTTTAGATTCTAATTCCCCTTGGCTCAGATATTCGTGCAGAATCATGGGAATAGTTATACATAAACACCTGGATGGCCATGGATCCTATGGTTTTGCTACAGGGCTATTGTCAGTCTTGTTAAGGGATTTTACCAATCGTCTACTCAGTGACCAAAACAAAACCACATGCTGCATTGATCTTTAGACTGGTATTTCTGTCTGCCTTGGAAGAATTGTTACCTTAATAGCAAATAAATGTTGATGTATATCAATGTTTGTTCAATGACAATGGCTTTGTAGCTGCATAAAACAATCTGAAAAGTATGGGATAATGTAAGAAACAAAGGAAACACGTTTCATGCTTTAGCCTTTTAAAATCTGGGAATGAATTCCATTTTTTGGCCAGAGGGATTCTAACTGTGAAATGCCATACCCACATTTTGTCCTGAAATCTGACTTTACAGTTCTAGCCCTGCCTTTGCAAACTATTTGGATCTTCCATATGACCATTGTGTATGCATTACAGCATTGACACTCTTTTAATTTACCATTTGCATTGTTGTTGTTGTTTATCAGTTTTATTGATAAGCCAGTCCTAGCAAAATTTGGGTCGGAAATTGATGTTTTTAAAAAATGGTGTCCAATCAGAGACTATCAGAGTGGAGGCTGAAAGGAGGGTCTGTGGGTTTCTCTATACCTAAGTCCATATAGCTTTCATGAAAATGAAAGGAAGCCTCTGTCTTCTCTTCTGTGTAGGTCGGCTGGTGTTGACTCACTGTAAGACTTTGCTTGCCAGTGTTGGAGCTGCATGCCACTCAGAGAATAGTGACAAGTAAGGAACTTTGTTTGGGCATCACCAAGGGCGCAGCCATGGACATACAGGATTCAGAAAAGTGTGTGGGAGGGGGTGCTGAGAGGGCTGAGTGTGCCCCTCACCTCACTGCCCCAGCACCATTCTACACACTGCAGCAGCGATGTTGGGGGAGTGCCCTTTTGGTCCCACCCTCTAAAAGCCCCAACCCTTCACCAGATGACACCCAGACAGGGACACTACTGGTTGAAGGGGATGGTTCCATCTGATACAGAAAAGTGAAAGGAAAGGTTATGAGTTTTGCAGATAATTAACCACCTATGGATAATTAGCAGGAAAATACTTAACAAAACTTTCAAAGAAATATTATCCATTTCCAAATGGAGTAAGCCTGCTCTAGGAATAAACTTCTGAAGTCACATTAAAACTGAGACCCCCACAAGCCACTATTATATCCTAGCCTAGTCATACATCTTGCCATCTCATGGACTGGCTACTCTTACCCCTTCACAGATCAGGTAGTAACTAAAGCATTGGTGTGCACTCTCTTTTTCTTCACTGTGGAGCGCCACTGGCCCTTTAAGAGCAGAATGTAGAAAGAGAGAATGAGCAGCATCTGTTTCCTCAGATGAAAAGAGCAGCATTTAAGTGGATGGCTAGGAGGAGGAGGCTGCTGAGAGAGTGATCCTGTTGTAGAGTGTTGCCAGCTTCTCAAGGCACTGAGCCCACTGTGGAAGATAGTCAGACTGCTTTAATTTCATGAGATGATGAGTGTGTCTGTGTCCTAATGGAGAACATTTGCCTTGCATTTCTGTGTTTTATATACACATGCTCTTTTGGATCTTACTGGTGACGTGAACTAGGTGATCATCTAAGTACTTGAGATTAGAATATCAGAAAGTGTTTTTTGCTCTGAATAGAGAAGGCAGTGGAGTGTGGCGCGTATCAGATATCTGAACAGCAACTTGCTCCCCTGCTGTTGTGTGTTGCATATTTCAGGTACCATAGAGAGCAGTGAAACAGAGCACCTTGCATTGTATACAGTATCTTTATTTAGAAAATTTTCCCAGAATACTCGGAGATCCAGTATTAATGTCTGATGCTCACAGGATCGTTTCCAAAATGTCTCCAGTTTGCTCAACCACATAAATCTGGAGCCAAATCTGTGGGCAGGATGGGACTGGACTTCCCAGGAAATGTGGGCAATGGATGTCAGTGCTACTTTTCCATGTGCATGTACATGGGTTCATATTATGGAAGCAAAAATCCAACCAAGCAATTCACTCACTCACTCACAAACTCATGTATTCTGCTTCTATACCACACATCTTCCAAGGAGCTCAGAACAATGTAAATGATTCAGCCATCCCATTATAGCCTCACAGCCAGCCTGTGAGTAAAGTTAGGTTGAAAGCTAATGGTTAACCCAATATCAATAAGTAAGTTTTGTGATCGAGTGAGGACTTGCACAAATCACTCATTCAAAATCTGCTATTTTCCCTACCTCATCATGTTCATTTTCCTGTTTGTTCTCACAGCAGCTATGAAGTATGTTATAGTTGGGTAGATCAGTCTATCCATTCTGTCTTGTTTCTATATCAATGTTTGACTTTAAAAAATGCAAATGCAAATATGCAATATGGACTTCATAATAAAATATACATTTCCACACATTTTATCCAGACATATGCCTTTTTGAGCATATTTCTGCTCATTTTGGTATGCTTTTGGTCATAACTTCTGAAGAGTCAGGGAGCCTGAAGGATAATGCCATCACAATGAACTAGTCCAGGGAGATCACTTAAAACTGTGTACAGAACAAAAGTCTTGAGCATCCTTAGTGGGAAGAAATAAGAAATGCACATGAGAGAACCCATAGGAGCCCTGGTGGCACAGTGGTTAAATGCCTGTACTGCAGCCACTCACTCAAAAACCATAAGGTTGTGACTTCAGTACTATCCAGGGTTCAAGCTTGATTCAGGCTTGCATCCTTCCGAGGTTGCTAAAATGATTTACTTGTTGGGGGCAATTAGCTTGTTGGGGGCAATTAGCTTACAGTCGTAAACAGCTTAGACACTGCTAGTTCAGTATGAAGCGTTATATAAATGAAGCTGTTTGTTTGTTCGTTTAAAACTGATAAACCCTCCACCCAAACAAAAATAGGGAATTTGGTTTGCTCCCAAGCAGAATAGGCTGTGTCCCTTTTCAGAAGAAATTCTTTTTCAGAAGGAATACAAACATATTTCTTTAGAGCCTGGAGCTTATGCTTGTGGGCATGTACTAAGAGAACAGACCCCACTAGCAATAGTAATACAAAGACATAAAGAATTCACCATAGTGTCTACTAAATCTTTGGACAGACAAACAACCACAAATAGACACACAGAGATACACAGAGGTTTTGAAGATGTGATCTCGGAGCTAATTTTCACTGGAACTAATAAAACTTAAAAGTTGTTAGGACTGGAGTAGCTCTGCATAATTTTTGTTTTCCTTCTGTACATTTCTCAAACTCACCTCTGTGAAAATGTTTTACAGGTGTAAAGCTTATTTTCATTGTGTTTGTTCTCCAGGCCATCCTTTATCCTGCTTAACTGTGGTATTCCTTATGATGTGGCACAGAATGCCTTGCGCCTCAGTGTGGGGCGTGAAACCAGCAAGGAGGATGTGGACCTGATTGTAGAAGATCTGAAACAGGCTGTGACTATGCTACAAGGGAAAGATTTTACTTGCTAGAATCAGGAGGTGACTTTCCCCAGACCTACTCTCTCTGGCATCACCTAGGTTTGGGAGAATGAGGGAGAGTTACATCCCTATCAGTGCATGGCTGCTGGATTATTCCTAAACCATCACTTGTGATTCCCCAGCCCCTGAATACACCAGGCCATTTTTGTTATGGTTGTGGCAGCAGCACTTGCTTTGAGAAATAATTGCTCACTGAGTACAGTTCTGGAATGAAGGAGATTCCTTCTGTATGTTTTAATATGGGATGGAGGATTCCAGCTGTGCTTGAACCTTTTAGGTGAGTTTGAATGGTTACATATAGGAATAGATGGGTGAATTTCAAATTGGCATTTGCCTTACTACCTAGAAACACTATTTTGATGCCACCCTTCCCATTTATCTCTTGTCAGGAGTGGAACATTGTTGTTTCCTCCCGCCCAAGTGGGGCATTTAGGGAACATGGAAATTGCCTTTTGCAACAGCAGACCTGTTTGCACAGTTGCCATGGTAGTGCATTGTGTTTAATGAAGAGCTTCAAACTAGGAGCAGAATATCTAATGTCCTGTCTCTTAGAATTAAAGAGCAGATTGTGCATGTGTGTAGCCTTCATTTCACATTGCTCTGTTTAGCGAGAACATTAAGGCTGCATAGGCAGAGGCTACTCTCCTTGTAGCCTAGCTTTAAAGGGCCACTTTGCTTTAATTCATGACAAATCCTGCTGGAGAAAGCAGCCATGATAATGGGGGACCTGAACAAGGAATCATTGCTGCCCTGTTTCTCCTGCTTGCCAAAAGGAACAAGTCAGCATAGCTGTCATTTCTGCACAGAGGAAGATGGCAAATACTGGCTGCTGTAGCAGTTACATTGCCCTTGCAGGGAGATGCATGCTTCACTGTCTCTCATTGGTGTAAGTATGTCTCTTGCCTGTAAAGAAGAGAAAACACTCTTTATAGTTTTGGACTGAGGCCTTTACTTATGATGGGGAAGAAAAGCTACCTTCTTTGGTTGCCTCTGCAGGGGCTGTCTGTGGTAGCATGGACAAAGGGAACAAATTGTGGGAGGCATAAATTTATTCTTCATTTCCCCACCAATATAGCAGCACATCTGGGCATCACAGCATAGCTCTCTGCTAAATTCCAAGTTCAGCCATGGAATATTTATGCAGGACTGTCTCTGGCACAGATGTTTTGCTCCTTATTGGTATTAATGGGTAGTAAGGAGGGTGTACATGGGATTCTCTTTGTTGAAATGAATAGCCAGTCATCTTTTGTTACGAAGAGGAAAGTGGTAAGGGAAAATGACAAAGATAATTGGCAAGGCAAGCAGAGCTCTGATTCTCCCTCTGTTGGTTAACCCAGGGGCAGAGAAAATATGGCTCATGTGCCCCCAACATCCTTTTTATGTTCACTTGTTCCAAAGCCTTCGCTTGCAAAGTGTTTTTTTCTGGGAGGAAAAATGCCTCCATTAGACTAGCAGATTCAGTCTAAACACCCCAGCAATGAAAAATGAGCAAATACTAGCAGAAAAAATGCAGGAGAAACTAGAAGCAGATTTCTACTTATGTTTAGAACTTGTATTGGGCTATCAGCTCATTTTGTATGAGGAAACTCTGCTTTTGTCTGAGGAAACTCTACTCCAAAAATGCTCATATATATGCACAGTGCTCTCTCCCCCTCTCTGTCTGTACACACACATCTCATAAAGATAGGACTTTTCTCATTTCCTTGGATAGGCTATGCTCAGATGGAAGGGTTCAAAATACCAAAAGGTTTCAGAGCATTTCTGAAAAGTAAAGATTCTTGCCAGGCATACTGTTTCCCAGCAGTTGATGCCAAGTGGTTTAGAGCAGGGGTAGGCAACCTCTTTTGAGCCGGGGGCCGGGTTGCTGTCCCTCAGCCAACTGGGGGGCCGAAGCCAAAAAATAAATAATTAAATAATTTTTAAAAATTGAATAAATAAATAAACCAGGACAAATGTAGGACAAAATTTTCAAATGGAGGGCACTTTTTAAATAAAAAATGGAGGACACATGAAAAAAATTGCTGATTTTTAAAAAATGTTAAGATAAATGCATGTTTCTGAGGCTTCTATGGACAATTGCCCCACCATGCCTCTCGCGCGAGACGCCAAAGGCCCCGGTGGCAAGACCGGGCTGGGGCCGGTCCCAAGGCCTCGCCGGGCCGCATCCGGCCCGCGGGCCACAGGTTGCCTACCCCTGGTTTAGAGGAACAAATATTTTAGAACTGGACTGGGTTTTTTTCTTTGTGTTTCTGGTGCTTCAGCAGATTTTTCATATCATTATCTGCCATCTATGCAGTTTTTTTGTTTGTATCCTTGAAAAGGAAGATTTTTTTTAAGGGATCATAGGAAAATTTCAAACTTGCTTCTATGGAGAATGGCCTGCTGGCACTAATGAATGGAAAATGATTGAGGAGGACTGCCCAGTATAGATAAGACAAGAGTGTGCTAATTAAACATGTAGGAGGTGTGGTGAAGGGATTCAAATAGGAATGTGATGAAAGGTTATTGCTATTCATTAAACATAAAGGATTTTTTATTTTCTTTATGCTTGGCTCAAATATTTACAGGCTCTGAAATTTTGTACTTGCTCAACTGAGATGTGAGAATCTGCAGATACTTCATTGGCAAAACAATAAAATAAAATTTTAAAATTCCTTAAGTAAGAAAAGTAACACTGCTTCAGCCATTCATTGTGTGAGTCATTGTCAAGGCAATTTGAATTACCCCACCTGGCTGCAGGAGAGGGGAAGGAGAGGGAGAGGGAGGAGTTCAATTTTGAGATAAAGATAGGCCATACCTCTTTGTTAGAAACTGTAAAAGAGAAAGGCAGCTGAGTGTTTTATGACACCCTCCAGTCATAACCAAAAGACCCATTATGGCTTCAAATCATGAAAGTATATGTATACATGTGTATTTTATATGCACCTGACATTGTACATAAGCATACACAGCTACAATAGGCTGCCAGGATAACTTGATATCCCCCATTTTAATTGTGTTAGTTTCTGTCAAGATAATTTAAATTATTCTATTCTGAAGGGCAAATTTGTTGCATTATATTGCAGAATATCTTTTATTTGATTATTTAAGGGAGGGAAAAGGAAAATATAATGATCAAACAACGGTGGGGCAAATGGGGTTGTTGGATTGAGACAGTTAAAGCTGAAAAGGGGTACAACAAAGTTAGGGAGACTATTAATAAGATATTCCACATTATGGGTTCTGGATGCTAATTTACTTGGTTATAGCCATCGGAGGGGGCAGAAGGAAAGGAGGGAGGGGCTGAAAAGTATGTGATGTCATAATGGTAATATTTAGTAAAGGTTTATTATATATGTTGTATAGTATTATAGACCATGAAACATAAAACAAAAAGAAGAAGATGAAAACAGGCCATCCTTCCTGGGTAGACACTGCAAACTAAGTTTTATGATTTACATCATTCATTGCAAGAAAGAGTTAAGAAGGAAAAACCAGCTGAGTGTTTTATAGCCCTCATTCTTCAGGAATTTGTCAGGAATGGTTTGCTTTTCTGTGAGAGGTGACCAAGTTGAAATATCTTGCTCTCCACAGAGGAGCAAGAGAGTAATAAAAGTCTCTGCCTCCCACTTCAGGGATGGGAAGAATAAAGAAAGAAATTTACATCACTAGATTCAAAGCCGACAAGTAGAGCTTGAACAAGGCTAGGCTTCATTTTCAGTTTGGCAATGTGGTGAAGAGATCTTGTTTTAATGGTGAATGATCTGTCTGGAACAACTTCCTGATCTTTCAGACAGTTAATATTGCAGTTTCAGTTTATAAACTTTAAAACAAATGAAAATGTTCTTAATTAAAAATAAGCCTGTATCATACCATTGTCAATATGATTATTATTATTTTTTTAAAAAAGTCTTGCTATGGTAGAATGTAAATTATTCATTCACAGAAGTGTATTGTAGTATGGAAAAGAGCAGCAGACAACCAGTGTATGTGCACTTACATGTATAGTGTTTTCAGTGCTAATTTGGAAGAAAAGGCAGTTTTCCTTAATCTCTGTGTCAAATGGCTACCTTGCACTTTCTGACTTGGGCCATCATCCATTGGAGGTCAGAGCAGTTGTACTGTTGTAGACACTGATTTATTAACCAAAAGCTGAGTTTCTTTGTCAAAGCTTGGTAATCATTGTCCAGTCTTGCATGCTGCACTCTGAAGATCAGATTCTTTTTTTGTTTGTATGTGAGGAGCCATAGTTCTGGCATTCAGAAGGCTGCTCCCTCTATTAGTCACAAAAAAGGTCAGTTGTACCCCACCCTATCCTACCCTTTATATTAAATGCACTTAGGGGGGTCTCCGTAATGTAATACTCTTAAACTTGTACCCTTTATTCAAGGATGTGCAACAGGCAGAGATGGGGGAGTACGTTGCCTCCACCACAGAACCACACAAGGCTGTGCCCCAGCCCTTTAAAACTGTTATTTCCCCACCTCCATCCCAAATATATATTGTTTACAAACTTTGAGAGGTGATACTCCTCCAGTCAGAAAACTGGGGAAATCAAGACTGGAAAACTTTGTAGCATCCTAGCAAGTATGCCAGTTATGAAACTTATTTAGAGATGCTGCAAGTGTTCCAGGCTTGGGTGACATGATGGAATTGCTAGTGTTTGCACTTTTTTCATTCTTCATAAGAAAATAGTGTAAAAGGTTCAACAGCCTTGACATTTAGGTTCTGTAACAAGTCTCGGTAAATAAATACTGAAATGCAGCAAGGATTTGCATTCTTGAGAGAGGATATAGCAGACTGGAATACTAATTTCTTTCACACTGGAAGGCTAAATGTAAAGATGGGTCACTGTTAGCTTTGTTCTCCCAAACATTCAATTCTTCAAAAATCATAATTCTGTTTATGAAGAAATATGTGCCTCTTAACAGTTCCTTGGTTTAAAAACTGTGTGCACATACAGACTGACTGACAGATGTCTAATCCTTTAGCACCAAACAGATTCAGTAGACACAGCTATTCTTGTCATGGACAAAGTTTTACATGCCTGCCAAGATGTCATTCAAGATAAAAAGCCTTGCAGAAAAGAATAATACGGCAGCCCTAATTCAGCACCATAAAACATGATCAAATATGCAAAGATTTAATCCAAGACTTTTACAAGCTAAGCCTGGGTGTGCAAACCTTAGACTTGCAGTCTTTCACAATCATTTTCATTTTTGAGTTCTTTCTGAACCATTATGACAAAATGTGTGAATTTTGCAAATTTCAAGCAAAAACAAGAAACCAAATTCCCACCCATCCCTATCCCAACATGGCAGAGATCTGCAGAACTGACTCCATCATTATTCCTCAAAATGTGTAATTCATCTGTGGTGTTTATAGCACAGGAATATTCATTATTTGAAATAGAGGTCAGTTATATACTAGAAAAATGTATTGGCAATGAAGACAAAAAATGGCAGAGGTTTTTGGTTGCAGGTGTGGTGGTTATGAACCTGAACCTTGCTCTTAAAATATAGTTAGATTGATTGGGATAGCTGCTTAAGAAATAATAAGGACAAATGATAATCACAGGCATCATAAAGGTGTTGCACTTGAAAGTCTTATTTTACAAAACACTCGTTTTACGTATAATTGGATTGCTGTAGCAATTTAGGGTTGTGTGGTAAACAAGAAGAGCTAATAAAGTCTATGATTCTGCCAGTAGCTTTTAGCTATTATGTCCTGCCAACCATGTTCCCCATTTTAAAGCCCCCTTGCAGAACATATGCTTCCTGCCGTACTTTACCAGGTAACCAGAGACACACACCATCTGCCTGCTTCATAAAACAAGAGACTCAGAGAAAGTAGGACTTCCAGTAAAGACAACGTCAAGACTCTCAGAGATGGGAGATCAGAGGGCTATTTTGGCTGTCAAGGAAGGAGACTTGAGCACTTTGGAGCAGCTACACATAGATGGCAGTTTGGGTCAGAATATCACTGACTCCTTAGGAGCAGGCCTGGTCCATCATGCCTCACGAGCAGGCAGGCTTGAGTGTCTCAAGTTCCTGGTACTGCAAGCAAAGCTTCCTGGGAATCAGAGAGCAAACAATGGTGCAACTCCGGCACATGATGCTGCAGCCATGGGCAACTTGGCTGAACTGCAGTGGCTGATCAAAGAAGGAAGGTACAACAAGCAGGTAAGGTGGCTGTCTGATGTAAAAGGGAATTCTTAAACCAGGAGCTACAGAAACCAGGAGCAAGGTAAAAGGTTGTTTACAATTAGCCATATGTGAAGGGCTGTTGTCCATATTGCTACCTCTGGATTACCAGCAACCCCTGTGTACAACAGCTTCAGGTTGGAGTGTTGTCAACAATTCATCTTCCTCCTCCAAGAATACTCCAGCCTTTAGCTCATTGCTCCTCATTGTGGTGGCTGGTACAGTGGTACCCCGGGATACGAAATGACCGCGTTACGAAATTTCCGGGATACGAAAAAATTAAATAGGAAAAAACTGTTCCGGGTTACGTTTTTTTTTCGGCTTACGAAAATTTTTTTGGTGTTCGGCGCTTTTTCGCACGAAATCGCGGCTTTCCAGCGCTAGCGGCTATGGCTTTTTCGGGTTGCGAAATCTTTCGGGTTACGAACGGCGCCGCGGAACAAATTAAATTCGTAACCCGGGGTACCACTGTATAGGGAGAGCTTGTATATTACAAGGAGCTGTAAAGTGAATGCTCTGTGCAGAGATATACTATGCATTTCCTGTAATCTCTGCACTAGACCTCTGTACTGGAGCACCCAGAATCAGGGGAAGAAGATACATAATGCCATAGCATCAACTCCCAAGTACAACATGAAAGTGAATGGCTGCCATTCGCACATCAGGAAGAAAATAAATAGGTGTAATAGGGACATAAGAAGGGTTAAAAATTGGTCCCTGTCTTTTGTCCCCCAGCCACTAAGAATCAGTTCCCTAGAGCTAGTCTACACAGAGTATTATGCAAATTCCTGTAGATTTTTGCACATTTGCATTGATGCTTAATTGTCTTTACTTTGCTATGCAAATTTGTATCTATTTGTTCCTTCTACCAAAAATGCATAGCCATGTGAATTCATGCGAAGCGGAGAAGCAGCCACACATTCAATAATGTGCATCTTTACGGATACTCCAGTAAAAAAGGCAAATATTTTTCCAGCTGAATTTATGGAATTTCTTACCCTCCCCCAAAGCATGAATTTCTCCAGATCCTATGTGGCTGGATCGCAGTCAATTTGATTTGAATGAGGAATATTTTAATCGTGTAGACAAACCCCTCTGTTTATTGTGGATTACAATGGGATTTTGTGAACTGCGGCTTTTAAAACACAGAGAAATGAGGCACACTTCAGGTAAAGATTGTGCATGCTGTGAGAAAGGGTAAGGATAAGGTAGAAATACAATAAAGCTGAAAGCATCGATAAAATTGATGTTTGTCTTGCTAATAATACTCTTTCCAAATGCTGCCACATGGGAATGCTTAACTGAAGTCCTTTTCATTTATTCATCCCCATGCATTCTAGGATTGTAATCTATTTGTACCAATTGCTTCAGAATTGCACAAGCAGGTGCCCTCTAGATGTGTCAGATTGCAACTACCATCACATCCAGAGGACAGAAGATTGGGACATACTGCTTTATACCATCCAGGCCAGGGATCAGGGATGTGTAGCCCTCTAGCTACTACTGAACCACAACTCCTGTGATCCCTCGCCATTGGCTATACAATTTAGTATTGTTGAAAATTGCAGGATCACACATCGCACACACTCTGTCTAGACCAAATTCATGTTTGTTTAATTCATTTATGTTCTGCCTTTCTCCCAATGAGAATCAAGACAGCTAACAACATATTTAAAACAATACACATTTTAAACATTGCAAAAGCTTTAATAAAAGTATAAATATAAGATTTAAAAAACAATTTATAAAGTTAAAACATTAAGGATGAAAAATATTATAATTAATTAAAATACTATATACAAACATTAAAAACAGCACCTTGTGTCTGTGTTGTGTGTCTTGAAGTCATTTCTGACTTATGGTAACTCTAAGATGAACCTATCATGGGGTTTTCCTGGCAAGATTTGTTCAGAGGAGGTTTCCATTGCCTTCCCCTGAGGTTAAGAGCATGTAATTTGCTCAAAGTCACCCAGTGGGTTTCATGGCTGAGTAGGAATCGAACCCTGGTCTCCAGAACTGGAGTCCAATGCTCAAACCACTATGCCACACTGGCTCTAGCATATCCTAGTCAGTTTGTAAAAGCAGATGGCACAAAAATGTTTTGACCTGCCAATGGAAGGAGAGCATGCAAGTGGCCATCCTGGCCTCTCTCTAGGGAGGGTGTTCTGGGAACAACCACAAAGAACACCTTCTCCCTAGTTCCCACCAAATGAGCCTGAGAAGGTGGTAGGACAGAGAGAAGGGCTTCGCCAGATGATCTTAGAGCTCTAATGGGCTCATAAATAAACACTTTATTTTGCCAATACTCAGTACACTTAAATAAATGTCATGCTGTAATGCTGGTGACATGTATGGTGGTTTAGCACATTAATCATCCCATTACACAGAGTTACTATGTTGTTGCTAGTGGTGGCATTAGAATATTTTGCATGTCTTCCATGCTTTTGTTTGCTTACATGGAGCATCTATCATGGTTACCCCACAAAGTAGTAATCTCTGTGGATATTCAGATACCTCCTTTGTTCATTTGCTGAACTCATGGAGAAGTAGTGAGATTTATCTTGTAAACCAGAGGTGGAAATTATGTGGCACTCCAGATGTATACCCTTATTATTATTAACCTTTATTTATGAAGCACTGTAAATTTACACAGCGCTGTACATACAATCTTTTTAATTAGACGGTTCCCTGCCCTCGGGCTTACAATCTAAAAAGACATGAGACAAATGGAGAAGGGACCCTGTGCAATAGCATCTAAAATCCACAGAACAGCAATACCTTTATTCAGCCAACCAAAATGGACAAAATAATGTATATACTCATGTATAAGTCTAGAAATTTAGGTCAAAAAATTGACCCAAAAAACTTGTGTCAACTTATCTATGGGTCAATTTAGGTACTGTACTTTAACTCTCATTTTAAAAAGGAACCATCCCCTGGTGAAAGGCAAGAGTGTCATTAGCACTGGAATCACCGAACCCCCCTCTATTTTCTCATACATCCAGCCTTTAGTATGAGCACAAACAGTTATGCCTGCTGGAATTTTGTATGTTCTTTAGCATTGTTTTCCATTGCTTCGCCCTTTACATCCCTTATTAGATGCCCCTAAGTTTTACCTTTGACTTATCCATGGGTCATATCAGAATCCATAATTAGGGTCCCAAAACCTGCCCTCAACTTGTACATGAGGTCAACTTATAGTCAAGTATATATGGTACTTGATGCAAGCTTTCAAAGCTCTACAGACTTCTTCATCAAGCAAAGGTGTTTTTTAAAAAAGCATACAGAACAACATTTTTAAAAAAATGATATTAGTCACAGGTCTGCTTTTTCTCAAGATGTTGTGTTGTTCTGTGGATGAATATCTATACAATCAGACCCTTCTTTCTTCTGGCCACGTGGCACTGGGAACAACACATTCCAAAGTCCAGGAGATAAAATTTGTATTTCCTTATCAATACAAAAAGATATTTCTTCTCAGTCTAGTAATCCAGTCACTCCCCACATTGACCTCCACCCAAACCACACCATACAGAATCCTTAGTAAAGTTTATTGTACTAATGTTACTCATAAATCCTAATTCCCATATATCACTGAATATATGGTGGCCCACACACCCTGTACACTCCTTGTGACACCCCTGACTGCAGAAGCTGTTTCAAATGCTCTTTGTGTCACAGTTATAACTGGTCAAGTAATAATAATAATAATAATAATAATAATAATAATAATAATCATTGTCAAGTAGCCTAGACAGGAGAGTCAAAATGCAGAAGACCACCAAATGCTGCTCCCAAACTGTCATTTCCTCCATAGGAACAAGATGCTTCAGGGGCTTCTCCACTCCATTTAGCTGCTCGCTTTGGACATTCAGAGGTTGTTGAGTGGCTGGTCCAGGCAGGGTATGACACTGCAACAGAGACCCGAGAAGGAGCAGTGCCAGCTCATTATGCAGCAGCCAAGGGAGATCTCACATGCCTGAAAGTGCTGGTTGCTGCAGACCTCAGGTAAGCAAAAACACAGTATGGTGCTCTTTACAGGACATCACACTCATACTATGCCAAAAAACATGAAGTACTGCTTCCCCTCTGTGCCTGTTGCTCAGGCCTGGCCAACTTCATATGTTGCAAAATTAAATGGTATTATGTGGACCAGTTTTCCTAACCTGCTGACCTCCAAAAGTTTTAGATTACAACTCCCATACGTCCATCTGATAAGGCAGTTGGGTAAAGTGAGGCAAGTCTAAGGAAGACGTCCAATTGAAGAAGGGTTCAGCTGCCAGTCTATCTGGATTCTGTTTTATAGAGATGGGTGGCACTGGTTTTTTTAACCTTCCCAAGCAGCAAAATGTCAAGCCCTAATTCCAACACATCTGGAGGGGTACCAGGTTGCAAGGAAATGATATGAACTGTACCATTTGAAAGTCATAGGTAGTAATGGCCATGTGAAATAATGTTTGCTTCTTAAAAGCAAGTAAGGGAGTCAAGTAGAATTTTCCTGGGTGTTTTGTTTCCATGGCACAGCATTTCCAGATGCTATGCCTGTGTTTATTAAGAGAACAGAAGGCAAGCACTTGTAATCTTTACTGAAGACGATTGAGTTTCCAGCAACAGTTCCCACAACCATCTGCCCCCAATGCTCTTCTGCTCTTCAGTGGTCTGTTCCTTCTCAGCTCTAGAAACTCAACACCAGGCAGGATTATTCTCTAATGGTGCACTTCTGTATACACTAAGGAGGAGGTTATGGTGTTTAGTGGGATTTGCTTTCAGTTAAGGGAACCTAACTGTGAACCCCCAAGACAATGCGTATTTTTTAAAAAAGAGCTGGTCTGCAGAAACAGATCAAGAGACAGGATGTGAACAAGACCCCATCCACCAATGCATCCCCTCTCCCTGAGTGTATCAACACTGCATCAATAAAGCTGTTTGACAACACTTTAACTGCCATGGCTCTGTTCTTCAGAATCTTGGGATTTGTAGTTTGGTGAGGCACCAGAGCTCTCTGACAGACCAGGCTGAACACCTCTCCAAACTACAAATCCCAGGATTCCACAGAATGGAGCCATGGCTGTTAAAGTGGTGTCAAACTGCTTTATTTCTGCAGTGTAGATTAGTTTCGTGTACATGCTTAGGAATAGATTAAATTGGCAACGAAGCCCCACACTGTGCCTCCTTACCTACATTCCTGTGAAGGTTTTGTGTTCTTTAGTCTCTTCACCTGCCAGAATCTGCCAAAGGAATGCAATTAGGGTTGCCATATTCCAGTCCCTCATATCTGGGCATCTAATTTGCATACTATGCAAATTGTAGTTATGCATGTTATTAATTTGCATTCTGATTATGCAAATTCAACATATTAATCGTTGCACTTTTTTACCATTATGTTTCAACCTCAGTAACAGTACTGGGATTTGGTGCCTTTGGTGTATTTATGCCCCCAATATCAGATAACAAAATCTATAAGCAGTGATGTATATTGACTCACCTGTGTTACTCTGTAGAGGAATATATGATACACGAAACATGGTTGCCCTCTGCTGGCAATTAAAGCAACAGAAAAGCCATTATTAATAATTTGCAATGTACCCTTGTATGGTGCTTCCAATTCTCTTACTTCATATATGTTATCTTGTCATTTTAAAGGAAGGGTTATTGTAAGGAATGTTAATGTAAATGATCATGTCATCCCAATCTTAGGGCAGATTACATGTGTAACCCTCACCCCATAATTTACCAGATGGTTGTGAGAATGGTTGGCAACACTGTATCCGGTGGAATCTAGGGATATATAATTTGGTGGGTCAACAGAGCTCTCTAGCAGAGAATTCTGACTACCCCACAAAACGTCAAATCCCAGAATTCTGTAGGATAAAACTATGATAGGTAAAGTGGTATCAAACTGCTACACTTTTTTTCGGGGGCCCTGGATCTATTTTTAAGGCAAGGGAGATAAGCATTGAGGGACAAATCATTATTAATTTTATCTACTTGCAGTATTTGCAATATTACTGTTGAAAACACAGAATATGTTATATTAAAATAGCAATAACAATAAGCTGATTACCATGAAAGAAATGGCAAAATAAAAACAAAATATTATACAACTGAGTAAAGTCAAGAAATAAACACAATTAATAGGCCAAGTGTGGTGTAGTGGTTTGAGTGCTGGATCATGCCTCTGGAGACCAGGGTTCAAATCCTTAACCCTGGAAACCCACTGGGTGACCTTCAGCAAATCACACTCAGCCTCAGAAGAAGGCAAAGGCAAACACCCTCTGAACAAATCTTGCCAAGAAAACTCCACAACTTCACCATAGAGTTGTCATAAGTCAGAAATTACTCAAAAGCAAACAACAGCAAAATGAGATGGTCACATCTGCTGGTGGGAGTGAATTATGCAGAGTGTTGGGGACAAAAAGAGACTGTAAAGAGCATCAAAAGGAGGGAGGGAGGAGTGGACCCTGACACTATGTGACTGGCAATCATGCAAATGCCCCAGGAGCAATGTTTTGCATCTGGGGACTTGTGCACTTGCCAGGTCATTAACAGATTTGCCCCTTCAATGAAAAGGGATGGGACAGGGACAGAGCACCAACAGGTTAGAAGTGTTATCATGCAATAAGTATTGCCAAAGCTGCTTCTTTCCAGGTGTAATCACAGTTTAAAAGCCATGTATAGTAATGCCCTTAGTCTCTTTTACATTGCAAGGTTCTCTGGATATCTTTTTATTTTTTTGAAGGGCAGGATTTAAATGCCTAATTCAATGAGTGAACAAGGTTAAAACAAAGCAGTGAGTCCTTCTACTACGTCTAACACTGTTGTATTAATTCCTCTCCTCCAACAGTTGTGTAAACAAGCAAACCAGGAGTGGAGCAACCCCTCTGTACCTCGCCTGCCAGGAGGGCCACCTCCACATCATCCAATTCCTGGTGAAAGACTGTGAAGCTAATGTGCACCTGAGCGCACATGATGGCATGACTGTACTGCATGCAGCTGCTTGTGGTGGCCATTATGCCGCTGTCATCTGGCTGGTAACTTTACACTTTTTGCATTTTGAAAGAGCAAGCATTGTTGACATCTGCAGTGGAATATCCTTCTCTAAATGGTTTTGTCATTTTCTTTAGTGGAAAATGTTAACCATTCTGTTCAGTTAACTTACATGTCTCTATCATCATTGCAGTATAGGGTTTCTTGTTATTGTGTGCTTTCAACTTGTTGCTGACTTATGATGACCTTAAGGGGGTTTTCTTGGCAAGATTTGTTCAGAGAAACTTTGCCTTGCCATTCTCTGAGGCTGAGAGAGTGCGATTTGTCCAAGGTCACCCAGTGGGTTTACATGGATTCAAACCGTGGTCTGCAGAGTGGCAGTCCAACACTCAAACCACTACACCATGTTGGGTCTCATAGGGTTTCCACTCAGGCTAATCAGATTTTTCTACTAGCATTACCCAGACCTTTTTCTTTTTTTAAAAAAAAAAATTACCCTAACCCATATTATATTCCTCTTACTCCCACCTTTTTAGGAGTACCACAGGTTGGGACTAGGACTGTTTACTTATTGGTAGTACAGTAGTATCTGCCATTTAAGAGGGACCAGTCTTTAGGAAAATTGCTTTTTTGGACTCAAAGACGGCACCTTCAACCAGCATGATAAGTAGCCATGTTGATAAAGAATTCTGAGAACTATAGTGTAGAAAAATAATTCAGAAACTGTAGTCCAGAGAAGTCCCCCATCATTAGAAGTGCTGCCAAAAGAAGGCTTTGCTATAGCAGCAAAAATAATGTTAGTATCTTCTTCATAAGCTTAACATTGATTTTTTGTCACTCTAGCAATGTGGGATATGGTGCTCCTGAGGCTGTCTTGCCTGCTAGTTCCAGTGCCTCACACTGAGGAAAGACTTTGGCCAGCCTTTCTGTTTGGGTTTATGTGGTTGAGCTTACAGTGTATAGAAAACAAATTCCACCAACTGTCTGTGTATTTTATTAGATGCATTTTGCCCCCTGCGGCTCTTGACAGTTAAATATGAAAGGTCATAGCAGAGCCAGATGAATGAATAAGATCCACTGCAAAAAGGCAGTTTCCGTTTTCACTTCTGTTTGTTGGGAAAGAATGAAATAGAAGTGAAAACAGAGACAGACACAATTTTCTTTTCATGTAGGTAACCTTCACTGATCTCAACCTCACCACACAGGATGTGGAAGGAGCCACTGCACTCCACTTTGCTGCCAGAGAGGGACACACTGCTATTGCTGACAGACTCCTCCTTATGGGTGCTAAGATTGTGCTGGACTATTGGGGAGGAACACCTCTTCATGATGCAGCAGAGAATGGGCACTTGGAGGTATTTATTGGTACTGAGTGGAGAACAAGAAATATGGAGGGAAACAAAGGCTGGGAAGCAACTCAAACTTTGGTTGAACATTTCCCCTAACACTGACCACACACACACACACACACACACACACATTTCCCAGTAGGCCAAATGTGGTTGTTCAAATAATTTGCTCCAACATCCTGTATATCTCGCTCTAGGGTATAGAGATTTGCTGCTATGGCAGTTTGGAGCAATTTTGGAAAGCAGGGTCCACAGTATGGACCATGATAGAGTGCAATGGGAAAGTAATTTTGAAATGTGATGTCAACTTACCCTCCTGAAGAAGACTGAGTGCATTGCAAGTAATACGTTAAGATGGTCCTATTACCACTTATGACAAATTCTTACCCTTATGTAGAAGGTACACTGGGGGGGGGAAATTACATTAAAGAGAAACTCCAACTGCATAAATTATTTCCTGGATGGTGTGTGAATCAGGATGATGGTAGTTGTTTTATGTATTTATTTACAGTGCTGCCAGACATTGATCTCCCACCAAATAGATCCAGGCATTCGTGATGTGGACGGTTACACTGCGAGGGACCTGGCAGAATATAATGGTCATAGGCAATGTGCATGTTATCTGCAGGAAGCAGAGAAGACGGTAATGGAATCTTTGGATATACAGATCTTTGCTTCCATGTGAGTCCCTGAAAATAGGGGTCACTACATTGCATGACAATATTCATTAGGTAGGATAAGAGTGCGAATTATGCAGTTTTGCAGAGGCTGCTGGACTGCATGAAAGAGAAGATGATCAGATTATATTTATGGACCAGAATGCTATTCTGGTTTCTCAATTAATATATTCCTTATTTAAAAATAGAAATACAAAAATATTAAAACTGTCACTTCAGTAAGAAACAATGAAAGAAATAAAGTTTATGTGACTATTCAGTATAACAAAAAAGCTTAGCTTCAGAGAAAATCTAAAAACTTCAATATTGATTAAAAGCATCTTGTACGACTAAATAAACTATTAATAATAGAACACATTTCTAAGCTATATCTTATTCTGGAAGAGGAACTGCTAATAAGTAGCAACTAAAATACCGGTGATCAAATAGGTTATAGTCTCAGTCTATCTTATTTTCAAAAATACAATTTATATTACAGATAGTACATAGGATGGATGATGATGAAGGTATGAAAAGACAAAAATATTCTTTAACTCATTTAGACAAAGACATAAGCCTCATCCTTCTAGTGCAGTGGTTCTCAACCTTCTTAATGCCGTGACCCTTTAATATAGTTCCTCATGTTGTGGTGACCCCCAGCCATAAAATTATTTCATTGCTATATGCAAATATGTGTTTTCCGATGGTCTTAGGTGACCCCCGTGAAAGGGTCATTCGACCCCCACAGGCTGGGAACCACTGTTCCAATGTTTCCCCACCACTCAATTGCCACAAACGGCAATTGAAAGCAACAATATATAATAAAATAATAGAATGTAATAACATAGGTAAAATAAATGCAACATTTCATATAATTCAAGAAAGTTAAGTGTGTTTGATCATGAAAATAGTTACCATACAGGAAAACACAGTCAAAGAAGGTGGCAGCCTAGCCTCTTGGGATAAGAAATTTGAAACATGTATACAGATTTATTTATTTATGTATTGAGATTGGTGGTCCGGGAGTGCTTTCCTTTTCATTAAAATTAAGAAAGCAAGGGGAGGCAACAGTCATAGAGGCTGCTTCTAGGGTGCAAAGGCCAAAACAATGTTCTTTTATCATCATATTAACCATTACCTTTATCTGGCACTGAGTCATGGTGGCTATCTAGCCAAAATAGAGCTACTGAGATGGAAATCTCTAGGGGCTAGAGATTTGCTACTATGGCAGTATGGAGGAGTTTTAGAATGTAGGGTCCTATCCCAGCAGTGATGTTTCACTTGTGTGATTGCGAAGTCATTGACAGGTTTCCCCCATCAATGAAAATGGATGCCTTAATTGCACTTTGGGAATACGGCAGGAACAGGTTGAAGGAGACACCATGTGGTAATTATTGCCAAAACTGCTTTGTTCCAGCTGTAATAGCAGCTTAAAAGCCACAGGGTTTTTAATCATAATGTCTTTTTGCCCCATACCCATTTCATCCTTATCCTCATGAATAAGGGAAAGTTACCTTTTTGGAGAATAGATCCTACAGTCCAAAACCATGTATAGCCACTCAGCCTGTCTCCTCAAGCTCCATGTGATCAAGCAGACTTTAATTAGAGACAGATGTTAATCATTTGAGTCTACCACCACCAACACATACCTCCCACATTTTACAAATGAAAACCAGCACGTGCGTGGCCAAATAACACCAGAATGTGGTTAATATGACAAAGGTTATTAATGAAGAAGACCACATAGGGTAGGAGAGCTGCCAAAGCTTGCTTTTGCCTGATCCTACTGGGAAGGGCAAGATTCTGTCCTCTCCTCTCCCTCCTGCTGTGTTAATGGAATGCAAACTACTTTTGCACTTTGACCTCAGTTTGTAGTAACTGAAGTAAGCTGGGGACAAATGACAAAAGTGTAGCATTTTAAAAGCAGCTGAAAATGTGAGATGATAGTATTAACCATGACTGTTCTTGCCAAATGGGAATAGTTGGAGGCTATGCCATCACTTCCTTCTCCTCCTTCTCCCTCTTAAGCAGCGGCTACGTGTTGCAGCTGGGGGCTATATCTCCATTGCTCTAGTGTCAAAGGAACCCAGTCCAGGCTCCTTCTCCCTTTGCAGCTATTTTTGGTTTGATATTAAGCGGAGTGGATATTTTTCACCTAGACATGTCTCTGGCACAGAGTAACAACTGGGCAAGCATATTGCCAAGGCTACTTACTGGTTGCCTTTGCCACTCTCTGGATATGGATACTAGAAAGCAATTAGCAGGAGCTAGATGGCAAGATAAGAAGGGTCAGGAGGAGTAGCTCAGAGACTCTTCAGTCTTGGATGAAAGTCTTCAGCTGAGCACCTAGATTTCTTTAACTTTCCACACCGGAAGCTTTTCATCCACAAGAGAAGATAACACAATGAGACACTGAGGTGGCACTGTGGTTAACCTGAGAAGCTGGTGCTGAAATCCTAATCAAGCTCTTCGGTTTCATTGAACAAAGCACAGTCAGTCCTTACCACAGCCTGAGATTTGGAACGGGGCCTTCTGAAACCAGACCTCTCTGCCATCACTCAGTTTGCCAGTAAAATATTAATGGGGAAAATATATATCTCCATAACACTTTCTGACTAATTAAAACAGTGCTGCAGCCCTCATCTGGGTCTACTCACAAGGTCCCTAGGTCTGTCCTGTTCAGATCTGCAAGGTAAATACTGTCTGAGCAGGATGAGATCCCAAAGTAACATTGGAGATTATCACATGGGGACAGGATAGGAACAGGATTGCTCCCCCGTCCTTATCCCGTCTGTGACCCGAGTGAAAGTGATTGCGCAAATCACTTGCACATGAAAACGGGCTGAAAAGTGCTTTCAGCCATCATGGTATTAACGGGTTCTTCCATTAATACAAAAGACTGCAAATGAGAGAAGAAAGCACTTTCAGCTGCTGGCTGAGAGCACTTTTCAGCCCACTTTCATACGAAACTGATTTGCGCTATCATTTTCATCTATGCTTCTCAAGCGGCTGAATGACGGGTTCAGCGCACTTGTGAGTTAAAATGATTCACACAGTCACTTTCACTGGTGCTTTTCTGATGGTCCAATGCTGGTCATGTGTGAAAGTCCCTCCCATAATCAGGCAAGAAGGATGGGACAGGGATGGGACATTGTGTCCCGTCTCTTGTGTGATAATCTCCAATGTCCCTGATTAACACAGCCCAGTTTGTTCATGGTGTATTTTGCAGATGTTCTCTTTACAGACGTAGGGTTGACAATCAGGAAATTTTGTTGTTGCTGTTATTGTTGTTAACCTCCCTGGAACTGATGTAGAAACATGGCAACCCTGTGGATGAGACATCTCCAAGACTCCGTTCCCTCCCTACTCTACTTAGTTTCTGCTGAAACATACCTGTAATCTTCTTGATCGAGTGAATCCATCTAACATGTAGCCTTCCTCTGTTTCTACTTACCTCCACCTTTCCAACCGTTATCGTATTTTCTAATGAGTTGTGTCTTTTCAGGATGTGATCAAAGTATCACAGCCTCAGTTTTGTCGTCTTAGCCTCCAGGGAAATATCAGGCTTGATCTGCACCTATTTGTTCTTTTTGCTGTCCATGGCATATTCAGCACTCTTCTCCAGCACCACATCTCAAATGAATTTATTTCATTTTTGTTCATTTTCTTAATTGTCCAGCCCTTGTATCCAAACATGGTAATGGGGAATACAATTGCTTGTACGATTCTGACTTTCGTGCTTACTTGTATATCTTTGATCTTCAGGACCTTTTCTAGTTCTTTTCTAGCTGAAAGTCAAAAACACAGGAAGGACCAAAGTCTGAGGCTACTGTTCAAGAGAAAATACTGCAATAATGCAAACTCACCCTAGAGTCAGATCATTTCTGGGTATTACACTATTGAAAGCTCTTACGATCAGGAACTTCTCCCTAATGTTTAGGTGGAATCTCTTTTCCTGTAGTTTGAACCCACTTCTTCGGGTCCTATTCTCTAGAGCTGCAGAATACAGATTTGCTCCATCTTCAGTATGACATCCCTTCAGATATTTAAACAGGGTTATCATATCACTTTTTAATCTTCTCTTCTCCAGGCTAAACATACTCAGCTCCCTAATTTGCTCTTCATAGGGCATGGTTTCCAAACCTTGGTTGCAAAATGGGTCTGGAAAATTTTATGACAGTTTAGATGATCCTTTATCATGCCATTGCCTTATCTCATTCAATTAATTTTATGGAAGCTTTGATGTTCTCCATTCATAATTCAGCCTTGTTTTTGTACTGCTGAGTCTGTCCTTTTTCTTACCATGGACAATCTGTGTAGAAAATGCAAGATGAAGTAGCTGTGCAATGCCTTCCAATTGCTAGCATGAGACATTTTCAATTTGGAAATGTAACCCTTCCCTGTTTTCTCTTATAAAAAAGAAAACAAACACTATAGAGTGAAGGGTACAGTAGTTGTATAATGATTTTTGACTCACAGCACAAGCAGCTGTCCATCCTGAAGCTCCCTAGATGTCAAATAAGATCAAAATGTTTTATTATTGGCTAATATTAAGGCAATGGATGCGAATGACACTCCAAAATGAGAGCTTTACATGCTGACTCTGAGTATGTGCATGTGTAAAATCTTGTTTCTCATGATATAGCTATAAATCGGATTCCAAACTTGCTGCAGGATCTTTCCCTCGAATGTGTATGGGAAAAGGAAGCAAGTCCAAGGGAAGCCTCTTAACTGGGGTCAGAATGCTCAAGTATCAAGCTGCCCTGTAACAATTTCACTCTCTGGTTATGTGCATTCAACCTAGGTCACTGTGGAAAGGGGTTTAACTGCAATTAGTAGAGTGTTTTCATTGGTTAGTGTGTTTTAAACTGTGATTGTAATCTGGATTATTTACTGATTATATTTGTTTTCTAAGCATTGTTAATACCATTCTTTGGGAGAAAAGCAGGATATAAATCTAATAAATAACTAATAATTTGCTTTTCCATTGTAAGCATGAATTTAATAAGGCATCTGCAGGTAGATTGCATGTCAAGGGGCAGCAAATCCTCCATGTGTTTTAGTCTGAATTTAGAAGACGTTATCTAAAATGTCGACTCATATTTCTAAAATAGGCTGGCACCTTAGATAGCTTCTTTAACATTCTAACTAAAATCCAGAGTGTATATACCACTCCATTTACATGGAAGCTACCAGCTGCCATGGGTCCAGGGCCTGAAATAACTAATACTTTGTTGCTAATTCTGAGCAAAAACTGAACTTTTATTGGTTAGTATGCAAAGGGATCCTGTAGCATCTTTGAGACTAACTTAAAGAGAGAAATTGGTAGTATGAGCTTTCATAGACTTGAGCTCAAGTCTACAAAAGCTCATGCTATCAACCTCTTTCCTTCCTTCAAATGTGCTACAAGATCCCTTTGGTTTTGAAAATCAGAATTAGTCTGATTTTCCAGACTAACATGGCTATGTTTTTTAATTTTATTGATTAGCTACATTTTATTTTTTTTCTTCTTTCCCTTTTTGTGGTTAAAAATCTCAATCATAGGGTATAGCTATATTTCATGGTTTGTGTAAGTTGCATTATAGATGATGTTGGAAATCATCAAGCAAACTCTCAACCAAATGTGGATATAAGGTGGAGTGGAGAGTCCATTTGTTCTTCTTTCAGGTGTTAGCTCCAGGATACATTATTGTCTGCACTGAGCCAAACTTTATTCACTAACATCCTCAGCTAGAATTACATGTTCTTCTCAGTGCCTTTGACATAAAGGTTTTTTATCTGTTTCCTCTTTGCAAACACAGGCTTTGTTCCATCACAGATCATTTACTTCTTATGTTGGTAGGATGTCTTCACAGCCAGAGTTGGGCAGCCTCTCCTCATTTGGGAGGCAGATGTAAGAGCAGAGTAGTTTGCCACCACCAGTGCAGCATTATTGTGCAGTATTGTCTTATGAGAAAATATAAGTGATTTCCCTCTTTCGTTCTTGTACAGTTCAGAAGTAATCTGGTTCAACCCCATTATGTCATGCAGAATGCCCAGGGTCAACCCAAGATGGTTAGTTGCCTGAGTTGAAAAACAAGATGGGGCCTCTTGAAATCCACCTCTAGAAAAGAGCCAAGTAAACCATGAGCTGAGTCTCATTTCAACACTGATGATGGGAGACAGCACCTAACCTTGAAGGCAGCAGCTGATCTTACTAACCCTTGAAGTCGGTTATTTGACCCTTCTGCACACACTCTTTAAAAAGTGGATAAGAAAATTACATTTAAAAAGTAATATAACTGGTGGGAATCAATTCATTTCATTGGCATGATTACTCATTTTAGTTACTCTTAAAGTTACCTTCAAAGAGCATTTTGAAAAGAGAATTTTGAGCAATAATTTTTGTCCTGATAATTATGATATTATGGGAATTAAATCCCCCTTTTAAAAAAAGTCCAGTATAATGAATGACAGGAACAAATTACTTTCACAAAGTAAAATTTCCAAACTCTTAATATAGCAGACATCTGAATCCATTTAGGAATAACATTTACGATCATTCTTTTCTGAGGTTCTTGATAGAACAAAGATGGTGTAACAACCCAGTAGCACTATGGCTACTAACAAAGGTCCGTGTGTTCATCCCTTCCCTTCAGAAATTTTAGTGTAGCTAGCAGATGAGTCAAGATCGTTCTGACACACAGGAAGAAGCTGATGCAACTCTCTGTAAATAGTGGTCCTCAGTCTCTGGCCAGAATCACTCGGTCTAATCAAGGGAGATTTTGATATAACTCTACACAACATTTTAAAGAAAAGAATACAATGCAGAACTGCTATAGCTCTAAATCATGGCTTTAAAACCCCTCAAAATGTTTGTCTCAGCATCTGCCCTCTTCTGAACTGGCATGGATTTTCAGAAAGTGATAAGGATTTTAAAACTATTTTAAAATTTTAAAAGTTAGCCTGAAGAAAGAGGCTCCTCCCTCTTTAACTGTCATCTTCTGGCCTCCTATTCCCCTCCAGCTATGCTCTGATTGTGTGGGGGAGAGGCTTGCGTACCCTAATGAAGTTGTGAGCTATGCTGGCAGTACATCCAAGGGTATTAAAAGAACTGGCAAATGTAATATCGGAGCCATTGGCAATAATCTTTGAGAACTCCTGGAAAACAGGAGAGATCCCAGCAGACTGGCGGAGGGCAAACGTTCCCATCTTCAAAAAGGGAAAAAAAGAGGATCCAAACAATTATAGTCCAATTAGTCTGACATCAATACCAGGAAAGATTCTAGAAAGCAATGCCATAATTACAAAAAGTCAACACGGGTTTCAGAGAAAGAAGTCATGCCAGACAAACCTGATCTCTTTTTTTGATAAAATTACGAGCTTGTTAGATGAAGGGAATGCTGTGGATATAATATATCTTGATTTCAGTAAGGCCTTTGACAAAGTTCCCCATGACATTCTTGCAAACAAGCTTGTAAAATGTGGGCTAGACAAGGCAACTGTTACATGGATTTGTAATTGGTTGACTGACCAAACGCAAAGGGTGCTCAACAATGGCTCCTTTTCATCCTGGAGAGAAGTGACCAGTGGGGTCCCACAAGGCTCTGTCCTCGGGCCAGTTCTATTCAACATCTTTATCAATGACTTGGAGGACAAAATTGGGGGGAATACTTATCAAATCTGCAGATGACACCAAATTAGGAGGAGTAGCTAATACTCCAGAGGACAGGATCAAGATTCAAAATGACCTGAATAGACTAGAAAACTAGACCAAAGCTAACAAAATGAAATTCAACACGGAGAAATGTAAGGTACTGCACTTAGGGTGGAAAAATGAAAAGCACATATATAGGATGGGGGACACCTGGCTGAATGAAACTACATGTGAAAGGGATCTAGGAGTCCAAGTAGACCACAAGTTGAACATGAGTCAACAGTGTGATGTGGCAGCTAACAAGGCCAATGCGATTTTAGGCTGCATCAATAGAAGTATACTGTCTAGATCCAGGGAAGTAATAGTGCCACTCTATTCTGCTCTGGTCAGGCCCCACCTGGAATACTGTGTCCAGTTCTGGGCACCACAATTAGAAAAGGACATTGAGAAACTGGAGTGTGTCCAAAGGAGAGCAACTAAAATGGTGAAAGGTCTGGAAACCATGCCCTATGAGGAACGACTTAGGGAGCTGGGGATGTTTAACCTGGAGAAGAGAAGGTTAAGAGGTGATATGATGGCCCTGTTTAAATATTTGAAGGGACTAGGACCCAGAGCAATGGATGCAAGCTACAGGAAAAGAGATTCCACCTCAACATTAGGAGGAACTTCCTGACAGGGCTGTTCGACAGTGGAACAAACTCCCTCAGAGTGTAGTGGAGTCTCCTTCCTTAGAGGTCTTCAAACAGAGGCTGGATGGCCATCTGTTTGGGATGCTTTGATTTGGATTTCCTGCATGGCAGGGGTTGGACTGGATGGCCCTTGTGGTCTCTTCCAACTCTACGATTCTATGATTCTATGATTCTAGTATAATAGTCACCGGCAGGGCCTCCCATGTCAGACAGGTCACAACTGAAGGGTCTGACCAAGAGCGCCAAAGGGCAGGATGGGCTCTCTAGCCTTATGGCAACCATCGTAGGAGAAGGAAAACTCTCATCCCAAATCCGGGCAGATGGTGCTCGTCTAACCCTGTAAGGTCAACCATCTAAGAGAAGGAAACTCTAATCAAACCTACGACCCGAGGACCTCACTGCCACCGTCCATGATTGTTAAGGCCTCAGCAGTGGAACCTCTGGTTTAAAGGGTGAGGCCAGTTCTGTGCACGCTGTGCTCCACCAGAAAAACCCATTGCACAAGCTTGAAGGATACATCCAACGTCATCAACGCGCTTGTAGAAAGCATGGATGAGTCCTTCCTGAATCTTCGTTTACAAAGTAAAGCCAAGAAGAAGAAGAATGTATCTTAAAATGCAAAGGCAGAAATGTGAAGAGGGAACCAATCATAAAATTTGCCAAATGTTGTACCAGAACATCAACAGTGGAAGGCTAGAATAAAAATCCATGTTTAGGTCACTGTTCCATAAGTATGGAGAAATACATTTCCTAAAAACTTACTAACACTCAACATGGAACATCTCTCAGAAGCACAGTGGTTCAGACCTTTATTAGGAGTAGAGATGTAAATCCTCAGTTATTTCATCCTCCCATACAAGGATAAACATTTTTCTGCACTTTTCTCTTATATGTGGGAGAAAATATTTCCGCCTAGTAGTCTCACTTTATTCAAGCATCCTGAAGTGTTCTGAATGTTTTTTTTCTGTGCAGAAAAAAAATGCAAAACCCATGTTTCCTAAGCAATAAATATGTTTCTCAAAAAACACTGTTTCATGCTCAGGAAACACATTTAGCATGGAGAAAATGTGTGTGGTGTGTGCGCTCAGAAAAGCCACATGTTTCTCTCTGCAGAAAATGTATCCAGAACACTTTGGGTTGTTTGAAAGCTCTAGAAAAAACCTGCACAAACATCTTACTGCTCTCTTATTCTTTCCCAGTAGGGCTTCCTGGGGTTCTGGAAACCCATTTTTCAACAGTGAAATGAATAACAGAAAATATTCTCTTTATTCCTAGTGAGTAGGCAGGTCGAATTTTAGTAGGAATGTCATTACCCCCCCCCCCCCCCGATAATGTTAATGGAATATTTTGTATTGATTTTCAGTGCACACCAAGAATTTTGAATAGGTTTATGTTAGTAATAACATCAGATAAATAGATGACACTTAAATGCTGGGGAAATGGAGATATGAAAACTACTAATAGGTTGGGGTGAGTGGTTATTTAGCTGTGCAATGAATTGTTCTGAGTTCCCTCATCTTGTGGCTCATCATTTTATTCTAACCTCTTAATTAAATTACACTTTTGTAATCTATCCCTACTAATCCATTATATCCATATATAATGTATGGAGGTTGCTGTGATGAGAGATGTTATTCATGTAAGGGCCATGCCCCCACATGGCATGGACACTAGCTTCATTGACAGATCTCACACCTTTGTTTACTTTAAAGTTGTTAGAGGGGCTTCATGTTTGATCAGAGCAGTGGCACTGAGAAAAGGATGTTTAGCATTCTCTCTCTCTCCTGTTTTTTTGAAATAACTTCTCAGTAGGTGCTCTTAGTTCTAAAAATATGGGCATGATGTAGGGTGCATTGACCCTGTAGGGATAATGCAGTTTGATGCCACTGTAACTGCCATGGCTCCATCCTGCAGAAGATTTGTAGTTTTGTGAGGCACCAACACTCTTTGGCAGAGAAGGCTAAAGACCTCGTAAAACCAACAATCCCAGGATTCCATAGGATGGAACTACTGCACTTAAAGTGATGTCAAACTGCATTATTTCTCAGTAACAGTGCAGATGCACTCACATACAACCTGTTTTCTTTTTTACTTTGTTGTTGTTGTGTGCCTTCAAGTAACTTCTGATTTACAATGATCCTAAGGCAAATCTATCATTGAGTTTTCTTGGCAAGATTTGTTCAGAGGCGGTTTGCCATTGTCTTCCCCTGAGGCTGAGAGACTGTGACTTGCTTAAGGTCACCCAGTGGTTTCATGACTGAGCAGGGAACCAAACTCTGGTTTCCAGAGTGGTAGACCTACACTCAAACCACTTCACCACATAGCAGCTGCTGGGATGACTTAGAGCTGGAAAATGGCATTGTGGAGAGAAAGATTAATCTCTCTGCTGCTGCTATTTATAATTGTGTGCTTTTGGGTTGTTTCCAATTTATAATGGCCAGATTTGTTCAGAGGGAGTTTGCCTTTGCCTTCCTCTAAGGCTGAGACACTTGCCCAAGATCACCTAGTGGGTTTCTATGGCTGGGTGAGGATTCAAATCCTGGTTTCCAGAGTTGTAATCCAGCACTCATTTAGGGTGTGCTGGTTCATCCTGTTGATAATTTTTTTTTTTGATAAAAAATTAGAACTCTGCTGCAGCTGATTTAAAGTTGTATATGATTTGGTTTTAAGGCTTTGCAGAGGATTCTGAGATGATCCAGAAACTCATTTTGCATAGGGATACTGAATGCACCTCAGGCAGCTTTTGCCTGACCCCTGCTGACCTCTAGCTCTGGCTATGAAGATGGAACCACCATATACAAAGTCACTGAGAAGCAAGAGATTACTGCACTGTAATCTCTGTAGTCTCAGTGCAAATAGTTTAGCTCTGCGAAACTCAAGCAATTTTTCTCTTTCTTTCCAAAATTCATATATTTTAGGAAATAAATGGAAATAGAAGGCATGGGCAATTTGAGGACCTGGGACAGCCACCCAAGGCTGCTCATACAACCAAAGGTTCCAGCACCCTTGTGCTCTCCTGCCACCTGATGCGCAGACTTCAAATATTAATGGGATACTAATTGTGACTCCTTGACCTGCAGTCTTTCTCCTGCTGACATTTACCACACCATGCAGTCTCTGGCTGCCTCTCTAGAACATGTTGAGTTCATCAATTTTTCCTCCTTTTGTGTAATATTCACTGGTTGGTTATGAAAGTTTGATTTTCATAAGGACTGGATCTAAACAGAACAGTATTTGTCCACTTTCTCTCTTCTCTTCCAAATGGGTCCCCTCAAGGATAGGAGATGTGTAACAGGTATGTACCTCTTTGAACAGTTCCATAATTTATGCTATCATTTCTGGTCACTGGAGTCTGAGAGGCCTCCTGCTGGTGATGGTTGGGGCCAGCACTGGTTTTGGAGTTTCTGTAGCTGGGACTAAAATCTAGCATGTTGGTTTCCAGAAGTGCAGAACTTACCCAGAATATTGGAATATCTTGAATACCAATTGTGGTGAGCAATTTTGTTTTATATTCTTCTTGTGAAATACAGTCTCCCAGATAGTGTCAGGAGACATGTTTCCATAACTTTGGCAGAAATTATTGCTTGCTTTAATAGATTCATGGGTGGGGCTTAGAATTTAAGGAACACTTGTGGTATTTATATTCTGAGAGACATTTTGGTTTCTCTTCCAGATCTATGGAAGAGATTCTATGAGTTTACTTTTGTAAGGTGAAAATGAAAATGGCACTACAGTACTTATATTGAGCTTTTGGAAGCATGTCATGTTCAGTCTTAAGGGATCAATTGTTGAAAGACTGATGACTAATTGTTAAATTGGTTGCTAATGGTGATTATTACATTGGTTGACAAAGAAACCATGTCAGCACCAAGATTTATAGGACAACCAGCTCACCAATTCTCTGCCTTGTGCTCAAGGAATGAAATACAAAAACAGGAGAATGCATCATATAACTACACAGGTTATCCTCAAAAGTAACTCTTAGAGGATAGTCATCTAGGACAAAAGCCCTCAGATACTAAGATAGGAATGTGATCCACACACAAGTGACAGGGCAAGAAACAGAAAACACAAAGTGTCCTGGCAAACAAACAGAACACAAGTCTAATATCAGGATACCAATTAGTTTGCACAGATGTGATTAGGAGTGTTTCTAAACATAATTGTGGAATCAGGCCATAAAAACAGATATATACGATACTTTCGATTTATTATTACTAACTGTAAATATTAAATATTTTGTGCTGTTGTATGTTTTGTCCCCCTTCTCCTTTTTTCTATTAATAATTTTTTTCTTACTCCAGTGGTTTTCTCATGATCATGAAAAGAAAAAAACCTGCTCAGATATCTTCCATAAGCTTTCTGCACACTGCATAACCTCATTTGACTGCATATACATAAATGGGGGGGGGGGGAATGTTGCACTAGCTAGCCAGGTCTAAACATGAATCTGTTCTCACAATCTGTTCAGTGTCTGAAGTCCTGCTTCAGAGGTGCATTACCAGGTTTATGAAAGTAGGTCTTATATGTAGCAGCATTCCAGTTATGGAGTTGCCTCATCACGGGGGTTTGGTTGCTTCAGTCTCTCTCACACACTTTTTTTCTGGGGTATTGAGGGTATTAAGAGAGCCAGCATGAGGTAGTGGTTTGTGTGTTGGACAGCTCTGGAGACCAGGGTTCGATTCTCAGTTTGGACACGACACCCACTGGCTGACCTTAAGCAAATTACATGCTCTCAGCCTCAGGGAAAGGCAATGACAAACCTCCCCTGAACAAACCTTGCCAAGAAAACCCCATAGGGTCATTTTTTGTGGGATTTTTGGGCTATGTGGCCATGTTCTAGATGAGTTTATTCCTGATGTTTCACCAGCATCTGTGGCTGGCATCTTCAGAGAATGTTGGCATGGAAGATATGTTGGCGAAACATCAGGAATAAACTCGTCTAGAATATAGCCACATAGCCTGAAAACCCCATCAAAAACTATGGATGTTGGCCATGAAAGTCTTCGACTTCCCATAGGATTACCTTACAGTTGGCATAAATCGGAAACAACTTGAAGGCACATGATACACACACATTAGGAGGGCAGAAAACACAGCTTTACTCTGTCATACCGTTAATCTCTTTTAGCTTTCTGTGTTCTCTGTGCATTTTTAAATTGACCCATTTGTTTTAGGATTGTGTGTGCTGTGTGCATTCAAGTTATTTCTGACTTATGGGCCCGTTCCGCACAGGCAAAAAGTACGTGCTGCACACGTACTAGGGTTAGAAAGGGGTGTCCTTTCCGGACACCCCTAACCCTAGTACGTGCTTGGCGCGTACAAAATGGCGGCACCTGTTCTACACAGGCGCTGCCATATTGACATTGTGGATGCCTACTGTCCACATGTCGCGCAGCGGAAGTGACGTTGCGAGTGCGCCATTGGCCACTTGCGGCACCATTTCCCCGGGGCAAAAAGAAGCTGCATTTTGCAGCTTCTTTTTTGTTGTGTCCAGGAATCACGTGGTTTGTCTGCTGCGGTTCCTGGACGCAGCAACCAGTGGCACCGACAGAGCGCCGTTTTTGGGCGCTCTGTAAAGCACCTTAAGGTGTGTCATGGGGTTTTCTTGGTAAGATTTGTTCAGAGAAGGTTTTCCATTGCATTCCCCTGAGGCTGAGAACATGTGACTTGCCCAAGGTCACCCAAGCAGGAATCGAATCCTGGTCTCCAGAGCTGTAGTCCAACATTCAAACCACTATGCTATGCTGGCTGGCTGTTATGTTTATTTTTGCTTTAGTATTTTATTTCATTTTTGTGTGTTCAATCTGGATACTACCTTGGGGGAATTGAAAGGCAGGATAGGAATCTTCAAAATGGACTAAATGGACTAAATAAACAGATTCTTGAGTAGCTTTCACAATTTGGGTGCCGTGTTTTCAGAAGAATGTATGAATGAGTATACCTTCTATTCTTTAAAGGTTTCTGTGGGGCTTTTATTACTGAACATGGTTTTCAATTGCCTACTCAGAAAATAGTCAGATTTTCCTGTTCTCATCCTTTAATGCAGAAAATGACTTGCTTTTTGATATGTTGCTACTGCTGTTGTCTGTATCCCAAATAGGCAATTCAGCGAAGTGGCTTTAGGAATCAAGAGGCTCAGGAAGCCAAAATCAAATTAAGATTGTCAACGGAAACTAATAAATACCACAAAACAGCAGTTGGACAAAAGTGTCAGCAGATACTGAGTGATGATATCACAGCTTTGGCAAATGGCCAGGTAATAACTGCACTTAAAAAAAAAAGAATCAATTTGTTGTTATGTGAAACATTCTCATTATTTAATATGTATGGATTTGTGGCTTAAACTTTGACCCCATTGCTTTTGTAAGGCAAGATGGTTTTATATTAATTTCATTTAAAAAATGCAGACCACAAATGTTTTTCCATGATAGAAGATGATTGTGGCACAATCGGAAGCTATTAAGACTGCCAGTCATGTTTTTCAGACCAGCTTCTAGAGGCCTTGGAAATGCCCATGTTGCTATTTGTACATGAGTTCTTGCCTCATAAGTTTCATATTTAATGCAACAATAATAATAATAATAATAATAATAATAATAGAAAAGGAAAGGAAAGGAAAGGAAAAAAATGTTTTTAAAAATAAAATACAAAGACAACAAGCTGCATTTATTGAACCTTCTCAACTCCCTATATGTGTTTTTAGACCCAGCAGGCTATGAAACCTCTTCATTCAAATATAAGTCTTACATCAAACATGCAGAAAGAAGTTAATAGCCATCTTCAGAAAGCATCCAGTGAGTAAATACATCTGCATTAGCTTTTCTTGCTAAGAAAAAATGCCAGACAAAAATAAGTGACAAACATGCCCAAAAGACAATAGACCTGTTGCAGTGAACCTATGGTATGCATACCCTCTCTGGCACATGAAGCCATTTCTGAAGGCACACGGAGAGACGGGAGCGTGGGGGAAGAGTAGGAACAGGTGTGCACTTGTTCCTCTTCTTTCCCCATCCTCCTGTGCCTTTAGCTATCTCCAGGGAAGTCCTGTCCCCGGAAGGCAGAAGTTCCACCCCTAGAAGCTGGAAGTCCCACCCCTCCAGAAGTCCCACTCCCCGATACCGAATAACACCCAGTGCGGAAACACCTTTGAGTTTGGGCACTCGGTCTCTAAAAGGTTTACCATCACTGCAATAGACCTATTCGAATGTTCAGTGAATATATAAGACAGAACAGGGTTGATACTTTCAGTCACATCCAGTTCCGTAGTTTCAAATCTCAACAAGTGCTAGAATTCAAAGATATAGTTGTGTTAGTTTGTAGAATCATAAGATAGAAGAGACTACATGGGCCATCCATTCCACCCCCTCTGCCATGCATGGCCCAAATGCATCTGAGGTAGTAGAGTTTAGTCTACGAAAGGTCATGCAGCCAATTTCTTTCTTTCTGTTTGTCTCAAAGATGCCACAAAATAATAATAATAATAATAATAATAATAATAATCTGAAAAAAAGTTTTGAACAGGACTTACATGATAGGAGAGTCTGGTTTTTATAGGATTCCTGATTTTGTGGAAAGAGTCAGCATACATGCAGGGGTTGAGTATGTCCTACTAAGGGCCACATCCAGTGTTAATTGAAGTGGTGGTGAGACTGCATATCCACACATAGCCATGGTTTTTTGCTTGTATGTGAGTCTACACGCATACCCACACAAATACACTTTCCATATATCAAAAATGGGAAATTCCAGAACCCTTTTCTTTCTGAAGGCTGTGTGGATAGCAACAGCAGACCATAATGGGGAACCCACTTCTGATTTTGAAAAATTGTGATAAACAGTGCAAGGACATCCCATGACTTATTTAAATAATGAATCATTGTTCTTATGGGCTTCTAGAAGAGCCAGTCACTTCCTCCTTGTCCACCAGAAAATGGACATTCTAAGGAAATCTGGCTGGGTCTTAGGGGCCACATACAGGGACTTGAACAAAAAACCACAAAGGAAGATTGGAAAGAGAAACAGCAGAATTGAAACATATAATGAAACTCCACTCAATCAACAGCGGGTTGAACAGAGACATTGGCTTCCTGGCACACTACACATATTATAACACGGGTTAACACTCCATCCTTATGAGGACACTCTTGGTCAGTTTATCATATCTCTTTCTAGTTCCCAGCCTGCACACACCACATCTCCAAGCTCCCTCCACCATTCATATGGTCACCCACACACATATTTCCTCCTGCCTTTGTCCCTCAACAACCACAGCTAAAACTGAACATGAACCTTATCTAGGGATGCCATAACCCGGCGGTCCCTGGAACAAACCCGCTTTTGGGGGCCCCCTCCCGGTCCCGGTCTGGTTTGGTCCCCAGTTCGGGGCCCGCGCGGCGCCAACCCACCTTCCCCCGCCTCCCCGTGCGGCTGCGCCACCCACCTCCTCCTCCTCCTCCGTTCCAGGCCGTGTGGCCGTGTGGAGGAAGCGAAGGAGGAGGCGGTGCGCTTCCTGGCCTGAAACGGAGGCGGGGGAGGGTGGCAGGGAGGCGGGGAGGTGAGGAGGAGGGCGCGGGCGCATGCAGGAGGCGCACCTCCTTCTCCTCCTCCTCCGTTGCAGGCCGTGCCAAGCGGAGGAGGAGGCAGAGGTGCCTGCCTGGCTTGGTGCTCCCTGCCTGCGCCAAGGCAGGAGGCAGGCAGCCACCCACCGCCTTCTCCGCCTTGCGTGCCTCCGCGCTGGGCACTTCCTTGGGCCCGGGAGGCGGAGGCAGAGGAGGAGGCTGAGGCGGGTGGATGCCTGCCTGCTGCCTTGGCGCGCGAGGGGGCGGGGCGCGCCAAGCCAGGCAGGCACCTCTGCCTCCTCCTCTGCCTCAGCCTCCTCCTGTCAGTGCCAAGGCAAGCACCTGGTGCGGTCGTGCGAGGTGGGTGGGTGGGTGGCTGCCTGCCTCCTGCCTTGGTGCGCGGGTGGGGGGAGTGCGCCAAGGCAGCCACCCACCTCCTCCTCCGCTTGGGCCTGGGAGGCAGAGGAGGAGGAGGGAGGAAGGAGGAAGGAAGGGAGGAAGGAAGGAAGGAAGGAGGGAGGAAGGAAGGAGGGAGGAGGGAGGAAGGAAGGAAGGAAGGAGGGAGGAAGGAGGAGGAGGAGGAAGGAGGAGGAAGGAGGGAGGAAGGAAGGAGGGAGGAAGGAAGGAGGGAGGAAGGAGGGAGGAAGGACAAGGAGGAAGAAGAGGAGGAGGAGGAAGAGGATAGTGATGATGATGATGATGATGATGATGATGATGATGATGATGATGAAATGAGCCAGCTTCTGAGGCACGACCAATGTAAGTTGCTCTCATTTTTACAAACTCATGCGCAGTGAAAAAAACCCAAAGTCCCTTGACCAAGTACACACTTCTGAGAAGTACAGTTGAATCCGAGGGCAAACCCACTTCTTGTTAAACCACCTTGACATATTCAGTATGCATAGCATGTTCAGTGTGAAACCCAAAGAGTTTGGTTATCGAATAAGCCTCTGAAATATGCAAGAGGCCATGTTAAAATAAAGCCATGTTCAGTGCCCAAATGTGCTGTTTGGAATGGGGGGGGGGTGGCCAAAAAGGGAAAGTACATTTCTGTCATCTGTCTAGGAATAATGCCCAAATGTCCTTCATTTTGATCATGCCTAAGAAACATGCATTTATAGTAACATTTTTTAAAAAATCAATTTTTTGAATGTCCTCCATTTTTAAAAAATGTGCCCTACATTTGAAAATTTTGTCCTACATTTGCCCTACATTTGTCCTACATTTGTCCTGGTTAGGAGGTCCAGACTTATGGCAACCCTAACCTTATCTCCATACCCACAAGTTCTGTATTTCTATGATTATTCATACAGTCTGATTTCTAAAGTTCTTGCCTGGGCATCAGTTCAGTCCATGCATCCAAAGAAGTAGGCCAGGTTGCATTTTCTAGCTATTCCATGACCTTTTTGGATAGCCGTGTAAAACAGCACTATTATTTTGTCTTTGTTCCAGCTTCAAAGGTGTTCAACATGGCGAAACCTGCTGACACCAATAAATTATTGACAGCTGAGATGAAGATCAATAAATCTCTGCAGAAGACGAGGATCACAACATCATTTTCAAATTCTGTATGTTGGTCTGTAATGGCTGTCTTATGTTTCCTATATTCCTTCACCATCACTATGTTCTCTCTTTGGATTCCTTTCTACCCAGGCTCACTCTGTGTTGTTTTTGCTAACACTTTCCTTGCTAAGTCTAGCTATTTACCTCACCTGTCTTCAAACACCTTCTTTCAGAAGAGGCCAAACTAACCCACATGAGGGGACATAAACCATAACATTTTAACAATAGGTCATGATATGTTCTTGGCCATCTGTTCTACTTTAGACTGTGGGAAAAACGGCATTTAGGAATACAGCTGTTCTCTATGCAGAGTGAGAAGACAGAGCTGCCAAATGCTGTAGTATCAAGGAGCCTCCTTTCAATGCTGGATGAGTTGGGAACGTCAGACATTGATGCACTGGTGCCTACTCATGATGAGCGAGGTTCTTCTATCCCAGAGTGGAAACGACAGGTGATGGTGAGGAAACTGCAGGCCCAGTTGGCATCCGAAGAAGGGATGGGCAGGAAGGTATGGTTCACTGAATTAATGAATGAGGAGGTGTCACTAAACCTTCTTCATTAGTTTGCACTCCAAACTTCCATTGTAATTTCTTTCTATTCAGTTCTTCATTTTGTGCTTCGTTGTGATGACTTTGATACACTGTCATCCCTACAACACAGTGGATCAAGGAGTTACTTTAAAAAGAATGTCCTGACAAACCGAGTACACAGTTTTTATGTTGTATAAATGTTCTTTGCTAAATATTAATCCTAGGAAACATGGATCTCAAAATAATTACCAGGCCTTCTGGTACGAGACCTGTTACCTGTCAATAGAGAAGTTTCTCTATCATGTAAATGCAGGTCTTTTGACAAAATCTTAACCCTGCACTGGGAAACCTCTGACCAGAAGTTGTTGAAATCCAGTTTCCATTAGCCCTGACTAGTAGTGAGTTATGATGGGAATTGTGCCAAGAAATCTTGCCAAGAAAACTCCATCATAGGCTTACCTTAGGGTCACCATGAGTCCAAAACAACTTGAAGGTACACCACCACAAAGTACCTCATTAGCATCAGCCTAAAATTCCCTGTTCCTGCATTACCCCTTTCTTTTCCTCGACTTTCAGTAAACGAAAAGGTTCTAGATTGGATGGACTGCTGCTCCCATCCTAGGCATTATGGCCATGTTGTTCAGGTATGATGGGAGTTGCAGTCCAACACATCTGGAGAGTAACAGGTTGGGGAAAGCTGGCTTATCACAATGGCCCACCCCTTTGTCAGACCTTTTAATCTTAAAGCAACTCTAATTGGAAAACCATTTGGAGCCACTAATAATAATTTGTAAATTCTAGCTTTAAAGCCAGTCATGGTCTATCTGACTCCAGATGTTTTGTGAGACTTGACTGGTTGAAAACTAGCCTTCTTACATTACTTCAGCTTTCTTGGAAGTTGAATGAATCATTTCAAAGAATTTCACAGAATTTATAAGATTACACTCTGTCTTTTATTGTTTGACTCCAAATTAAAATAATGCAAGGATAAGATACTAAAATTAACAATAAGAGGTAAACACCATGGCCAGTTGCATAATTATGTCCACTAGAGGTTTGTGAGCTGCCTTGAATCCTATTTTGGGAGAAGGTGGGATATAAGTCAAATAAATAAATAAATAAATATTTTTAACATTAGTAAAACATGATGGTGGTAATATGCATCCAATCAGTGATGGGATGGAGGCAGCTATTTGGGATAATTCTGTGTATATGTCACTCGTGTGAGGCAACTTCTTGATTGCTTGTAGCTCTTTCAGCCATGCTATTGTTGCAACCATGGCTGAAAATGCTACATGAGTGTTGTGTGTCACTTGACACACAACTTTATTTTAAATGGAAATCATACAGTCCGCCCTTCCCTTAGATGGGGGATCTGTTTTGGACCCCCCCCCCCGCGTAAGGGAAAAAACATGGATGCTCAAGCCCCATTCAAATGAATGGGGCTTGTGCCCGTGGCGACACGCAGGGCGCATGCCATGGGAGCACGTGCTATTGTTTCCTTCTAGCGTGCACCTCCCTTCCTTCAATCGCAGCTTCCTTTCATATCAACTATGTATATGAATTAGATTTTAGTGGAGATGAGATAAATATTTGACTAATCTAGCTTAGGATATATCCAGGCTGATTCAAAAGTCTTATTTGTTTATTTATTTAATTTCATTTATATATCGCCTTTCTCCATGAAGGGACTCAAGGTGGCTCACAGATTTAAAAAACAACAACATTACAATAAAATTTAAAACAGTTAAAATAATCTAAAACTAATATAAAATTACATTAAAATATAACAGAAGTTAAAAGGTAATACACATGTTCAATATAAAAATGATTGTGGCATGCTTATGTTTTAAACTTGGTTATACAAAAATGTTTTAGCATGCTGTTGAAAGACCAGCAGGGAGGGGGCCAGTCTAGCCTCCCACGGAAGGGAGTTCCACAGGTGGGAGCAGCCATGGAGAAGGCACTCTCTTGTGTCCTCACCAAGTGAGCCTGGGATGGTGGTGGGACCAAGGGAAAGCCTACTCCTGATGCTTTTAGTGTTCTGGCAAGTTCAGATGGGGAGATATGGTTCTTCAAATAATCTGGACCTAAGCTGTATAGGGCTTTATAGGTCATGACCAGCTCTTTGAATTGTGCGCAGAAATGGACTGGTCCCAGATTTTGTTTCTGTTCTTTCTGATTTTATACTGGATTAAACTAAACTTAACTAGGGAAGTGGTATAAAATGTGTCTGATCATAAGGTGATCTGATAGAAAATATTCTGGGATAAATAAAATATGTAAGGATCTTTTTAATGAGTCTGGATGGGCTCTCAGGAAGATTCATTCCCAATTTTAGGTAGATACAATGAGTACTTCAGGCAAGAGGAGCTCTTAAATCATTTTAGAGGCATCCAACAGGGGAATTAAAGTGTGTTACCCTATGCTGAAGATAATTTTACAGTATGTGAGATTTCTACTTCTGTGGATTGAACTTGATGATGCCAATGCTGTATTTTCTTGATTGATTATTAATTTAAGTCTGGCTGAGGTCAGGGACTTGTCTTTGAATTGAACTGATTACCTGATTCTGTGTAGTCTCCCGTTTTCTTTTTCTTCCATCCAGGACAAGGGAAGCTGTGCACTGGGCATGGATGACTGGCAGTACTCTCAGGTTCATAATGCCATTCTGGGCCCCTATGGGGAACTACTCACTGAGGATGACCTACTGTATTTAGAGAAGCAGATTGAGCAACTTCAGGTGAAGAAGAAATGCCAGGAATATGAGAGTGAGCTGGGATGCCTAACAGAGGAGTTGCAGGCAGTTTTTCCTGTTCCAATTGTCAATATTGCAGCCAATAGTCAATTTCTGCAGCAGGACTCTGAGAAGAACATCCATGAGCTCCCTGCCTGGTGCAGCCATGTGTCTAGTGTAGTAAAAAACATGTCCTTGTTGCTCACAGGCATCAGTGGCATGAAGAAAGAGGATGATAAGCCAGTCAAGACCAGAAGTTTTTCAGGAGGCATGGCCAAGAAGGAAATTCTGGAGTGTGGTATCTCTGTAAAGGATATGAGAAGTATTTTTGAAAAACAAGATATTACAGGACAGAACAAATATTTTGACCATCGAGAGCTGAAGACTAGGTCCTTGCAACATGGAACAGGGGTTGAGTCAGCTTCTCCAGTGTTATCAGGTATTTGCAAGGGCAAGAGGCAATTGGTCTATGAGGAACCTGAGATTGGAGATGGGGAGAATGTTAGTGATTCTGGTATCAGCTGTGAAGAAGCCTCTTCTGAAGCCTGTTGCTCTCATAGCTCAACGGCAGAGGCTAACACACTCCGAAAAGAGCGCATTGTGCTGCTTTTTCTAAGCCACTGGAAGAAATCTGCTTACACTCCTTCCTTGAAACTCATAGACAGGAACACTATAGATATCCAACAGTCTAGAAAAGTAGGATTGATAGAGGTGATGACAGAAGTCAAGAAGCAGCAGGCTCCTACACAGAAGCTTCCAATGGAAATTAGCAGACTTAGCCATTTAGTTCAACAGAATTACACCATCAAGAATCTGATCAGTCGCTGGAAGAATATCATCCCTCTTGTACCATCCCGTCAGATCAGGCGCCTGAATCACCAGCACACAATATATTCTCCAGAGCAATTCCTGCCCTATGTCAGTGGTGAACCTGTTGACTACAATAGCTTAACTCTTGATCTCTTTATGCTTGGCTATTTTCACATCCTGGAGTTGGACCTCTCTCCAGAAGAAAGGAAGGCAAGGCATCTCCTTTGCTTTGAAGTTTTTGACCACTTGGGCAGCCATAAGTGGGAAACAGTGCGTGCTTTTCATAAAGCAGTGATGGATGAGATTGCTGCAGGCAAACGAAACTGGAAAGATAGTTTGGAAGATATTAAGATACAGTTCTTTGGAAACAACAGAGACCATGCTAAGAACATGGAACTTAAAAAAATCCTCAGCAGAAATATATCTAAAACCAGTCTCCAAACTAAGAATCCCACACATGGTTCTTCAGCAGGAAGATCGTATCCCAGAAACATATTGTGAACTTGGCAACTTTAGCAATGATGAAATCTGCAGATACATTGACAGGAGTTTTGCTTTCTGGAAAGAAAAAGAAGCAGAGATCTTTAGCTTTGAAGGGTCAGACTCTTTACATTAGGATCCTTTATTTGTGAATAGGACTAGTAGGAAGATTCAGAATGTACTACTGAGAGGTCTCTTAGCAGCAAGATGCATCACATCAAAGACACAGCATGGGATAAGGCTTTATAACCTATTTGTTTTATGACTTGCTAGAAATGCCTGCTAGACTTGTGAGTTAAGGGTCAAAACACAAGCCAGACCTTGGGAAGCTTACTTTTTTTTGGACCACATTCCCCACAGAACCTGATGGCTAGCAGGTTGGCAGTGGGATGCTACCAGTTCTAGTCTAAAAAAATAATGTTTCCATGTTCTACTACAATCTTACTGTGACCAGGGACGTAGCCAGGATTTTAGGAAGGGGGGGGGGGGTCCAGACTAAGTGCCCTAACTTTGCCAGATGCAGCCAAAACATCAGGAACACATTCTTCTAGAACATGGCCACATAATCAACCCCCCCCACAAAAAACTAGGCAAGGGAGTGTTTACATCTCCAGTTAAACTGCTACCAGTTCATTCCTCTTCCTCAAAAGATAGCACATATCTTCCAACCAACAGCTTTCTCTCCCCTGCATAAGACCTCTGAACGTGGGGCATACCAACATGGATTTAGAACTCTATGGTGTTAATGATGAAAGGAAAATGGACTGGCAAGTGAAAGGGTGGGCACTCTGCCACCCCCCACTACTCCTATTCCAACTTGAAAAAGAAGTCGAATTGTCAGGGCTTCACTATACATGTTTGTAGTGTAACTAGTTTAAATTGGAGATGAGTAAGGTGTGTGTGACATTATGGCGGGTTACAAACCGCCAAAAAATACGTATTGAATACGTATTAGGGTTAGGAAGGGGCGGTGCTTCCGCACCCCCCTAACCCTAATACGTAGTCAATGCGTACAAGATGGCGGCGCCCTTTCTACATGGGCGCCGCCATCTTTGCGTATCGGACGCACAGCGTCCAGACGCGTCGCGCCGCTGCTGACGTAGCGAGCGCGCCCCTGGCGCCTCGCTACGTCGCAAACGCGACGCAAAAAGAAGCTCCATTTTGGAGCTTCTTTTTTCGGTCCGCGCGGGAGTCGGGCCGTCTGAAGGCTCCGGCTCCCCCGCGGACCTTCTGGCGGCGGCGCCAGACCGCTGCAAAGCGGCGGTCTGTACCCCGCCTGCGTTATTTTCTTTCCATATTTATTTTGCTGACACTTGTTCTTAACTATTACGCTGCCTGGAGTTATATATTTTTTCAGTTTAAGAATTGTTAGATGTGCATGTGTTAATTTCACAAATATGCACTTGGAAAGTATTCATCTAAATGTGTCAGGGAGTTAAAATAATTATGAGCCTGACAGTTCACAAACCATAAAGATCTCCATTTCCTAGGCACTTCTCACTATATATCACAAAACAATTTACTGTATATGGGCACTTCTGCTGTGGAGCACTTCTCATGCAGAGATTACAGTGCAATATACAGTGTGCCCGCACCATATGCGGACATACTCTACATGGTTTTCAGTTTACGCTGAAGCCGTGCAGCAATACAGTGAGTGGCACACCCACTTGTGGTGTGCACATGCCACCACATCGCTGTGACAAGCCCCATTATATTCAATGGGATTTGAGCATGTGTGTTTTCCGCCTTATGCGAGAGGGTCCGGAACGGATCCCCTGCATAAGGTAAGGGTCCACTGTATATGAGATTTAAGACAGAAATCACAAAAATTACAGCAGAGAGATTCAAAGATTGTTACCTCAAGATTTAATTAATTCCACGCTTTATTGACCATAATGATTTAGTTTTCCATTAATTTCTGTTTTCAGTGTTTTCATTTTAATGTATCAGCAATGTGATACAACTTAATAATGCAAAAAAAATACAACAAACCAATTTCTTTAACTATTTGTCTCAGAAATCTACAGTACTTTGTACACTTCATGGACTAAACTGTTAGTTTGATGTCTGAATGCAAATATTTCAATTTTTTTAAAAAAAAATCTTTCTTTTAAAATGATTTTATGTTGTTTAATACCAACACTTTTTCTCAGTAAAGGCAAGAAGTCTTACTTTAAACTAACTGCTAGAGGAACGTACTGTGTTCTTTTTGTTTCATTTAACAAACAAAATTAAATGATCCAACATAGGAACAATCATTAAATGTGTCAATTTGATGCAGGCTGTTGTAAAATGGAATATGATAAATTTGTATGGGACTGTTACAGAAGAATGCCTCCAGCTCATTGGTATTTCAGCAGCCAAAGAACACATGGATTATGTATCCTCTGTATCAATGCTTCTGGTCCAGGGACCATCATTCTGAATAGCACTGCTCTACATGTCCTTACACCAACACCAAGCATTGTTTCTCTGTCCCAGTCTACAAGAGAGGGAAAGATCAGTGAGAAAACAACTGAACTGGTTATGAGGTCCAGTACTTTAGGACTGCCTCTCCCTTTCTTGTTAACTGCTGTCAGGTCAACTTTGACTTATGGCAACTCTATGAAAGGGAGACCTCCAAGTCACTCTGTCATCAACAGCCCCATCAGATCTTGCAAACTCAGGGCTGTGGCTTCCTTGAGTCTATCCATCTTTATATGGTCTCTCTCTTTTCCTACTGCCTTCTACCTTACCAAGCATTATTGTTTTTTCTAATGAGCCCATGTAGTGTAGTGGTTTGAGTGTTGTACTACAACTCCAGAGAACATAGTTCAAATCCCCACTTGGCCATGGAAATCCAAAGCTTGGACAAGTCTTTATAGTCCATCTGGGGGGAAAAGTCAGGTTGGGAAAAGACAACTTTAACAAAATGTAAAAAAAAAAAAAAAAAAAAAAAAAAAGACAATGTGCCTTTTGGTCAACAGTGGCATTTTGTATGACTCCCTGGCCTGCCCTGGAAACCAATGTCTTAAATAAGAGGATTAGTGACAATTTAACAAATTCAATCAATTCAATTCAATGTATAGGGTCAGTTGTAATGAATTGATTCCCCGAATTCTAAGTTAATTTACAGGCCTAATGTTCTAAACACCAGTCTTATCCACACATGTCAGAGCAACCCAAGGGTGAGGTTTCAGTCAGTTCAGAAAAGAAAATGAGACACAGCTCAGGATGCTGAGAAGGTGGTGCTTATTTACTTAAAAGTCCAGTGTGTTTCGGCCTATGAACAGGCTTTTGAGGGGGGGGGGTGTTTTCACACCTGCTTTATAGCCTAAGGACAGCAAATTTTGCTTTTTGATTTTCTCAGGATGCTGAAAAATTGTGCTTTATTTGCTTTAAGCACAATTTTTCAGCATCCTGAGAAAATCAAAAAGAAAAATTTGCTGTCCTTAGGCTATAAAGCAGGTGTGAAAATTATACTGCCATCTAGATGTTGCTTGACTGCATCTCCCACCAGCCCTAGCCAACATGTTTCCCTTCGTGAATTACTGTACATTGGATGCTCTCAATTTCACACTTTTTTGAGGTGCTGAAGAAGAAAAAGCAGAATATTTTAAAATAAACAACCAGAAACTTGCTTCACTTTTCCATGGCAATTTCTGTGAAAGCTATGAAAAGGGAATTCACAATATGTACTAAACAAAGAAAATCACATTGAGTATTTTAAAAAAACAAACAAACACATGTTCAGTGATTAGCAATATAACATAGTGAAATAATGTAACTATTTTTAACAGAATAAACAATAAATTCACCAGGCGTTCCATATTATTTTCCCCAAAATGAGATTTTGGTCTATCATGTGAGAAAATAATAAATTTGCCATTCAACTAAAGCAAGGTTTAAATTATTCAAACGAACTAACAATTTTTCTTATCTTTTTCAGAAGCCACAACAGTACTGAACTTTCAGTACTTTGAGGAAAATCTCAGGGGAGGCCACAGCTCTATCCATTGTGGAGGCTTGATGCAATATGTTTTGCATATAATAAATAAATAAAACTTTTATTTATATCCTGCTTTTCTGCTACAGGAGCATTCAAAGCGGCTTACAAGATTAAAAGACAGTCAATATACACTACATACAGTTTGTACAATACTATATCTAACCTCCCCCCTTAAAAAGGATTAAACATATTACAATTTAAAATCCATTGTTAAAATAATGATAATAACAATCTACTGGAAAATAGTAGAATAATACTTAAGATGAGGGAAATCATTAGCTGATTGTTCTATTCAAGGAAGGCCTGCCAGAAGAGATCCATCTTAACAGCTTTTTTAAAGCTGTCTAGGCTGGAAATTTGACGGATCTCCTCCGGTAAGGCATTCCACAATCTGGAGCAGCAGCAGAGAATGTCTTCTGAGAGGTTGCAGCTAGATTGCAATAAATTCCTCTCAGAGGATCTGAGGGTGTGGGGTGGATTACACAGAAGTAGGCGATCCCTTAGATAGGTTGGACCCAGGCCATGTAGGGCTTTAAAGGTAATAACCAACACCCTGTACTGTGCTCAGAAACAAATAGGCAGCCAGTGAAGTGACTAAGAGATTGCATTAACTCATTACTATGGCAAGAAGTTATAGTGACACACATTTTATGAAATCTAATTTCTGTAAAAACAACAGAGAATATTCTGGTACATCAAAGACTAGCAAATTTTATTTGGCATAAACTTTCATTGTCTGCAGCCTACTTCATCAAATCATAATTTCTATAATCACCAGTGATTATTTAAGGTGCCAGTTTTCCTTTGCATATACAAGTAAGAGTCTGATCCTATACACTGGTCAAGCTGTGAGTTAACCATGCAAAGTATATCTGATTCCTTTTGCTTGCCTAATGCCACATCACTGGAAATGGAAAGTGATATCCTTGCAAACCCTCTATGACTGCTTCATGGGTTTATTTGTGGACATTCCTGGGGAAGGAGTGAAGTGTTACACAGGGATCCCAGTGCCAAACTCTTGATATAAGTAGCTAACTGGACTATATTTAGAAAATAACAGTGAACAGTACAGACAAATTTACAGGAAAGAAAAGTGAGTACTTATTTGAAACATCATTGAAGAATCACTAGGATGAGGCTGCTGTCCTTGCATTTTTTACAGTTCCCAAAAAGTCTTCTGCTAGTTATTTTTTTGGCAGCTCCTGGTTAAGAAGTCACTATCCCTTCTTTCCATGGCCTCCATTATTTAGATCAGGCTGTGGAATTGTGCTGCCCTGTGGCTTGGATATTTTTGGACTGCAGTTCTCAACATTATAGCATTATCATTGGGTATACTGGCTAAAGAGTTGCAGTCCAGCAACATATGGAGGGACACATTATTTCCAGCCCTAGTTTAGATCCTTAGTTAATTGTGTCCCAACTATATCTCTGTATCGCATGTGTGATGTATCATCCATGCTTCCAAGACTGCCCTTCTTGTTAACAAATTGCAGTGAATTTTTCAATCTTTCCTGAGTTTAATAAGGACATTGAGTGTAATGTGTTTGTGCAACTGTTGCAAGCTCTGATAGATTACTGTGTATGACACAGCCCACTAGTCACGGCGCAAACCATTATTTGTCTCATTTAAGTCTGATATTGGTTGTATGTCTGAAACTTCCCCAAGTTACTTACTATAGTTTGTTTGGTTTCAGCCTCCTAGACCTATCCAAGCCTTCCCTCTCTAGTAAGATATAATGAGCCATTAAGGACGAGGTCAAGAACCTAGGTGGTTGATGGATCTTTGCCAAGCCACTTGTCCACATTCTTAGGCCTCAGCAACCAAATGTCATCTAATAAAAACTAGGTCCATCAGTGTACTTTGCTGATGGGAATGCATTAACTGTGAAGTCTAAGACATGATGGATGTGAGTGAATTTATTTTTGAAGTGTGTTTCCATATATGTCACAATATGTCACCAAGGTTTCTGTGATCTCTCTCCCTATTCTGTCTTGCAGGAGAAGTAGAAGGGACTAGAAACATCTGATAAACCTAATGTGAAAGAGAAACTGACTTTTAGGATATCTTTTTAAAGGTTTTATTCCACAAATCAGTACAAATACTACAAATAATTCTCCACACATAAAACATTTTTAAATACACCCTGATACAAAGGACTTTATTACACCAGACTACTGTCTCACCATAATCGTGTTAGTTTAAGGAAATGGAAACATACCTATTTGGGAACATTCGTTATCATGCTTGTTTGCAGTAGCGCTAAGGCACTGCTTTGGCAATCTATGGTTCAATCTATGGTGCTTAGTGTTTCTAATCGCATAAGCAGTGTTATTCAAAGCAATTGTCCATGAACTAGTGCCGGTCTGCAAGCCATCAGCTACCAGTTCGTGGCGAGTTTCCAGGAAAGGAAGAAACAATTGTAGCCAATGGGGACAAAATGGCACCAGTCCCTGGTATATTGTGGGGGGAAATGCTGCTCCTCCTCATCAGAGCACTTATGAAGTGGTAAGAAAGAAGATGTCCTTCTCTATAGCCCTATACATGAAGATAGTAATGGTGTGTGTGTGTGTGTGTGTGTGTGTGTGTGTGTGTTGGGCCTGCTCCTTTTCCTCATACATTGCATACCCTCGAGCAACTGTCATTTGGCAGAGAATGTGGTTGATTAATTCTCTGTCATCCCAGTTTTCTACTACTTTTAAGATGGCCATGTTTCTCTCCACATCTCCAGCATTCTCTCTTTATCCTCAGTTTACTTCAGTTACTGCAAACTGAGTTCAAGGTGCAAATATAGTTTTCACGCAATTAACACGGATGGGGGGGGGAGAAAGGAAGGAGCAGAATCTTGCCCTTCCCAGAAGACTTAGGCAAAAGCAAACTTCCACAGCCTCTCCTAGGTTGCATCCTCAATGCAGAAATAATCTAGGTTGAAACCACTTTAACTGTCATAGCCCAATGCTGTAGAATTCTGGGAACTGTATTTTATTATGACACCAGACAGACAAAGAAGGCTAAATGTTTCACAGAACTAGAATTCCCAGAATTCCATAACACTGAACCACGGTAATTAAAGTGGTGTCAGTCTGGATTATTTTTGCAGTGCGGGTAAAGCCTCAGGCTCTATCTTGTGCATTCTTTCTTCATTAATAACCTTTGTTACCTTAACCACACCCTAATGTTGCTTGGACAGATGTGTTCCAGTTTCATCTGTGAAATATCAGAAGGTACAATGTTCAAATGAATCCTTTATCCTGAATGCCTTGAACAGGGCTAATGCCACAAAGCAGCACAATGTCAGAGGCACTGCAAGAAGTTCTAATGACAGCGAGCCTCCTACTGTTTCCTGGGCACCTGACTACAGGTGAGGCCACTGTGCTGTGGACTATCTGAAGCCTGGAAGTAGCCTGATCTAGAATTCAGTGTGGGTTTTTTGCAGGGAAGGGGAGATGATTTCCAGGTCTATTGTCACTCCAGTTTTGCCTAACATAGCCTAATCTCTGCATCCAGTGGACACAGGCCTTCTTCCAGGGCTCTCTTTGTATCTTCACATTGGTGTGTTGCTTTAAGAGCAGGTGGTCTGGAGAGTATAACTGTCAAAGCACTTCCCAGCCCTCCCCCGCTCAAGCTATGAGCTCCAGTCTAAATATATGCATAAACAGATATCTAGAGAGACACACTGTTGGTTGCCACCCACAGCCACAAACTGCTTCATCAAACCCTACTCTGGCTAATAATCTCCCCCCAGGAACTGGGCAGGCTGATCCCAGTCATTCTCTCAAATCAAATTGATGAAAGAAGAGAACAAGGTAAGAACTGTGGTTTGATGGCTTCGATTTCTGGTGGGGCTGAGGGCACAGTTTGGGGTCAGAGAGAAAAAGCCAAATTGGATTAGGGGAAATCATTATCACCCTGTCAGTATTGAACCCATCAGTATGAGGCATAGGAGATTTTCACACCAGTGCTTACCGTGGGGTAAGAGCTGGTAAAATACTGGTGAAACATCAGGGAAGCACATGTGTGTGAAGGCCTGATGCATTTCTGAAACATCAGGGAATCATCCTCTCACCTCTCGCGTCTTTGAATCATTTGTGGAGCAGCAATTTTCTATGAATGCAAAGTTTCGGTTCATAGGAAATTGCTGCTCCGCAAATGATTCAAGGACGCTAGAGGCGAGGGGACAATTCCCTGATGTTTCAGAAGCATGTCAGGCTTGCACACACGCGTACTTCCCTGATGTTTTACCAGTGTTTTACCAGCGCTTACCCCATGGTAAGAGCTGGTGTGAAATTGTTCATAGAGAAGAGCCACAATTTTAAAGTCTTGCTCCCTAGGAAGCAAATGTCAAATGTCTCAGAGAACAATACTGGGAAGATCTATCAATGCAGTATGAGGGAAGAAGAAATTTCCCAGACTTCATGTAAAAGGAGCATTTGAGACAACACAGGCATTATTACTTTATTTATTGGCTAATGATGATGTTTCCCTGCCTTGCATGCCACAGATACCCTACATATGAATTTCTTTTTAGAACGGACATGGTGGGAAGATGTCATCCTTCCCATTTTAATCAGAGCCACTGTGAGCTGGCATAGAGCACAGGGCAAGATGCATGATTGAGGACCACCTCCCCAAATCTTCCCACAAACCAAATTTTACTGCTTTCTTTACATTTTTCAGTGACTTGGAGCCAAATAGGTCAAGCAAGATTGAAATTGAAATCAAAAACATTTATCTGAATGGGATAGATACTATGTTAATTAAAATAATACTGTTCACAACCCCTAGTGAAAATAAATAAACTTAACAGTTTGATTACCACTACATTGCTTGTAGTGTTAATACTTCTGAATGAGAGCACATTGTTTATGACTAACGACTAGTCACATGTCACAGTGCTTTGCAGGCTTTCCTATTAGCCAATGTTTCAGTTAGGGATGAGTAGTTCTTGTCTTGTGATACCTGTTGCATCTGGCCAAGTCTGAATCATATTAGTAAATGTTGGTGCTTATACAAGACTTGAAATATGATGAGATTTAGCAACACACAGGATAGTTTATCCCCTGGTCTGTGTTGAGTCACCAGAATTTTAACATTTTTGTTTGCTCATTTTTCACTCTTTTTCTGGGCACTTCAGTCATAAAGATACTTACTCATAATGGCAGAAAGATTTTCAGCTTAAGCATGATGGCACCAAGGTGAACTAAGGCCGGCAGTTTCTCAGCCACATCATGTACATCCAGGTTTCAAAGCTTTCCTGCCCGTGACAAATTCTAGTACTATGGAAGGAAATCAAGATACTGCATGGAAAAGCAAAAAGCAAAAATGTGCTGTGCTTAGGCTGTAAAGCAGGGGTGGAAATTATACTGCCCTCTAGATGTTGCTGGTCTGCATCTCCCACCAGTCCTAGCCAACACAGCCAATAGGGAAGAAATCTGGTTGTTGCAGTTCAGCATCATCTGGGTGAGCCATAAGATTTCCTTCCCTGAAGAAAAGAGTCAAAGTTGTTAGCCCCAGTAAGAGAGGATCCACTGAATGACTTGCTAAATGGTAATTCAGTAGTTATATAAAATCCAATAATTATTTGGATCTACTCCAGTTAAAACTACCAATAGCATATAGGCCAGTCTTTTCTGTGCAGATCAGTTTATTGATCCACTTCTGAACGAAGGTATTCAGTAATAGTCTACAGTTGTTCTTTGTTTTGTGAAGGGTTAATACACAGAGGTACTAAAATTATAGCACAGCAACACGGGAGCACAGCTCTGCCATATTCCCCTCTACACAGAAGTACATTTGAAATCCCAACAACTTCAGGGAGGATATGGTACAGATCTTGACATCTCTGTCCTTGTGGATCCCTCCTAGTAGTAAGACTATCAGGACATACACATTTGGCATTGGCAGGGTGTTTGAAAAGGGACACATACTTTACATTTTATTATGTGGCCATGCTCTAGAAGAGTTTATTCCTGACGTTTCACCAGCATCTGTGGCAGGCATTTCTCGGAAGATACCAGCCACAGATGCTGGCAAAACATCAGGAATAAATTCTTCTAGAACATGGCCACATAGCCCAAAAACCCCACAAAAAATTATGGATGCCAGCCTGAAAGCTTTCAACTTCACTTTACATGTTATTATTTGGAGACACAAACAACCCAGAGAACTCACTTAAGGAATATTAGAAAATGCCATGAATCATCATTCCACAGTCTGCTGCAGTCCAGATGTAATACTCTCCATTTTGGCAGAATAAGATGGGTGTTGTAGTCTGGAGGTTTGAGGCTGTGGAAGGTATATAAATGAAAAATGAAATAAATATCAGGCTTCAAAAGCATGCACTTATTTTGGACAATGTCATTGATTCAGAAGTGCTAGTAGGGAGACTTTCCATTTGAATGAACATTTCCTTTTTGTACACTACCTTTATTCTGCTTTTTTCTGCTTTCTGACTAGGATCAGGAAAAAAAAATTCCACTGGTGGCACTTAGGGCCATTTGTCGCAGGAGAAGGGGAGCTGAACACCATCATGGTGAGGAACATTGATGATTTCGATTTTTGCCTTCCATCTCATCCTCAGTCCATTCTGGAAGGGCTGCACGCCTTACGCTCCAACCCCAAACTCGCAGATGTCACCTTGATTGTTGGGGGACATGAATTTCTCTGCCATCGCAGTATCCTGGCCCTCTGCAGTCACTACTTCAATGCCATGTTTGCTGGTGACTTCCTGGAAAGCTTTTCAGCCCGTGTAGAGATCAAAGATGTGGATCCTGCTGTTATGGAGTCTTTGATTGACTTTGCTTACACAGGGAAGGTGACCATCAATCAGGGGAATGTAGAGGCTCTAATTCGGACATCCAACCAACTCCACTTCCCCATTATCCGGAAAGTTTGCAGTCGGTACCTAAGGCAGCAGATGGATGCAACCAACTGTTTAGGAATTTGTGAGTTTGGGGAGTTGCATGGCTGTCCAGAGGTATCATCCAAGGCCTGGTCATTTCTGCAGGAGAATTTTGAGCTTGTGTCTCAACAGGAAGAGTTTCTTCAGCTATCCAAAGAGAGATTGATTACTTATCTGTCCAACAGTCTACTACAAGTACAGGAAGAACAGAGCCTGCTTGAGGCTGTGCTCAGGTGGGTGAAGTATGAAAAATCTGCTAGGTCCATCCACCTTCCAGAGCTCCTTGATTTAGTGCATCTGGTCTCATTGCCAGATCAGTGTCTTCAGAACCTCTTGTCATCAGAACCACTGATTCAGGAATCAGAAGCTTGCAAGACCATCATCACCAGACATCGCAGCACGGTCAGTTCTTGGAGGTACCACAGCTCCACTTTTCAGTCTAAGTTAGAAAAGGGACCATATAGTGTAATAGTTATAGAAAATACAGGAGTTCCTAGAGCTGGGCAGTATTCTCCTTGCTATCCAAGACACTGGAATTTACAGAGTTCTTAACCTGTCACTAACATTCAGTGGCTAGTGTGTGTGTGTGTGTGTGTGTTTTTTTTTAAAGATAAAAATAATGTGGATTAGCATTGATTTAGACTTTTGGTTACTGATCTGAAGGGTCTGGGCCACTTGAGGCTGCTGGCTCCTTGTCAGTGGAGTGATGAATCTACCCCAAATTTTAGTGTGAACTTTAAAATAGGTACTCCACCTTCACTTCAGCACTTTGGATAGCTCCATTAACGTCTAAAGGTAGGAGAAAATTCAGAACCACATGTCTTCTCTGAGAGTATGGGAAACTGTCATTGTGAGGAAACTGTGCCTACTTCTTCTCCAAGAAACCTCACTGTATTTAATTAATTAGATAAGGACTATTGCATTTGATGGATAGCAGAAGACTGGAGAATTCCTGTACTTTTCCTCCCCAGATCTCTCCTTCTCCTCCCATCCATTATAGCAATCAGTTTACAAAAGTAAGGGTCTGGTTTCCCCAAAATTAATAGCCTTCAGGCTGTAAGGCAATGAGAAACATTTTTCAACCTGTTTACTGTAGAAACTGGGAAAGAGCTATTGTTTTTAGCTGCTTTTAATTAAATGTTGATGTAAACATTGTGTGTTGTTATTTAGTCTGTAACCCCGCTTCGATCCACCAGGAGAGGCGAGGAAACATATTATTATTATTATTATTATTATTATTATTATTATCTATATTGCGTTCCCCCCTCTTTAATCACTCCCAGATCCAGCTTCTGTTTTATGGAAGGAGGGCTGAGGGAAGCTGAAAGTATATGGACCCACAGAGCACTTAGGCTGCCTTCAGAGACAAATAGCAAGGTCATTTGAGTGAGAGGTGTGACAGACTGGTCTTGCCGTCACTAAAACAGTGGTGCTAGATGTAGTGCTTGACTTCCTTTTCTGGACACTGTTTAACAATCACTCACTTGTAACAGCATGTATCCAGGATTAGGCCACTAAGCATCATGTCAACATTTCCCACCTTTTTGTTTGGTTGTTTTGCCACAAGCAACTGTGAGAAGCTACAATCAGGACTTTTGTTCTGCCTTGACCGATCCTCACCCGCACAAAAAATAAAGTAGCAAACAAAAATTGAATGGCTCTGGCTGAAAATCATGTTCTAATGGTTAATGGACAGTCTGAAAAAATTGTTTTCATTGAATGAAAATAAAATGCCTACATTTCCCAGACAAGAGTATTAATATTCATATCTGAGAAATGAGCTCAATGATTCTTTGATAGGAAAACCTACTTTTACTTAGTACCATTCATTCATCATGCCACACTTTAGCTTTAACAGGTGGATGGGAGCAAGTGTTATATTGTAGTTGGAATGTTGGACTGGGGCTTGCTTTGGAGAGTCAGTTTCAAGTCTTCACTGAACCATTAAACTCACTAAGTGATGTTGAGTCAGTCACTCCCTCTCATACTGTCTCTTGATGTGAGGATAAAGTGAGGTGGAGGGAAGGAAAACCATATATGCTTCCTTGAGCTACTTGAAGGACAAGAGGAGGAGGAGGAGACCTCTGTTACTGCCCCATAGGTCCCTGATTTACCCCTCATATTTTTATATATCAAAAATGTAATAAAACATATAGGCACTTTTGTGACCCCTCTGCAGATAATATTGAAGTAAATCTCTGTATGAAGGCTAGCACTAGGAATTGCCTTGGGCCCCAGCTAGACTGGATCATGACACATTTAGAGGAGGTAAGAGGAGATCTGAGACAAAGCACAGGGAAGATAAACAATGCATTGGTGATCCTGCATGCTAATCCCCTCTTGTTTGGGAAATGCACATCTATTGCTCCTCTTTCAATTCAGCTTTGGTCCATTGTTCCTACCCTGGAAAACTGATTCCAAAACACTTAATCCTTTCAAACTGTCAGTATTTGCCCTCAAGGGATATTTTGGGTATAAATATTGGCACTATTACAGCCGGTCTTTGACTCAGTCTAGCAGCAGGCAGAAACTCTGTCGGTTTGCTTGGCTTAGCACCTCAATACGCTTGCCATCACCACGTGCCACAGGAACTATTGAGTCCTCTCCTCATACTGGACCGTCAGATACTGGAGTCAAGATCCGCATAGGTAATTATCGCCATCAGTGACACTTCATACCTATCCCAACTTCCCACCTTTGATTTTGTTAGTTCTTGTATGTGTGTGTGATTGTGTGCATGAGTGAGTGCATTTATTCCCCTTTTAAAATAAAGCTTATTGTTTTATTTGAAAGTCTGTCTCTGGAGTTCTGTGTGAATTTGGATTCTGTAAAAGCTGGGAAAGATCCCTTAAGACCGAGTTTCCCCTGTCCTTCTAAATCTCTCAGTTTGAACTAAGTACAAATTCCCTTGAGCAAGCATTGGCTTGGTGTCCTCTCAGACACCAGAGTACTGAGGGCAACACATCCAACTACTGGGAAGGAAGTAGTGTGCTGTACATCTTACATCGGGGAATTTGATTTGGTTGTTACAGATTTTAGCCTATATAATGATGTAACCCATAGGGTGCTGAGAAATGCTAGGAAAGGCAGAGGGTTGTAGAAAGAGTGAGGACCACACACCAGATGGATAGATTCAATTAGAGAGGTCATGGGCCTGGATTTGCAGAACCTAAGCAGAACAGTGGAGGACAGGGGAGCCTGGAGGTGTCTCATCCACAGGGTCACCATAAGTCAGGGTCGACTTGAGGGCAGTGAACAATAGGATCCCATAGGAACTTTTGGTATTTTTTTTCTTTATTGAATTCCATCATAAAAGTTTTAGATTTAATGTTTACAGTATGGGAGGCAAAGGAAGATGGCAGATTGTTAGCTCTTGGTGATGTGACACTGATTTTTTCATTATCTCTTAGGTGGAGAACAGGCCTTTTGTCCAGCAGAGACTGAAAGCCCTTCCACAAAAGCTTGAAGAGGTGCTGGTGGTGGTAGGAGGTAGAGCTTTGGATGAGAATGAAGAAGAAGGACAATCACCACCAATTTCCAGGAACTTTGCATTTTATAACACCAAAACAAGTACATGTCTGGCACCAACAGCTCCTTCTGACTCAGAATATCTTTATGTTAGGGTGTAAACAGGGTCATGATGATGTTAGCCACTGCAGTGTAATGACTATTGTATGTGTGGGATTTAGAAACAGCAGAAATCAAATATGCACCAGAGTCTCTGAACAAATTCACCTTGTTCCTGTGCCACTTACATTATCATTCTGTACTGAACTGGAAAATGCACAAGTTTCAAGACCTTGTTGTGGTTCAGGGAAAACATAAGTTCTAAATCCGTTAGAATTCCAGGGATTTCCACATCAAGTCAGGCTCTCCACAGGGCTTCATGGTCCCAGCTCCCAACCTTATTTGTGAGGTTTTATCATTCATTCCCTCTTAGTTCTTTGCTTAAAACCTCTTGCCCCCTACAAATTTCACTCAGTGTTATTACCTATTTTATAATGTGTTTTAATTGTCCAAGAATTAGATCTTCCCTTATACAGTGCCTTAGTTAGTAAGCAAAAGAAGCTGAAAGACAAGTAATTTTTTTAAACTATTAATATAAAACACTTTATACAAACCACACACATTTTATGTAAAAGAAGCGCTAGTATAGGCAGAACCAACCATGGCTTGGACTTGAATCTAGAATTACGTAGCCCCTGACAAACAAGAGATTTCCAGATGATGTCATTGCTATGCGTTTCTTTGGCATTTGTCACCGCTGAGCAGCTGCCTTCATCCCAGGCTGACGTTGCCATTAGATCCTCTCAGGATAGCTGTGCAAACACACTGCATGGCAGGGTGGGAGGGGAACTAATTTAGAGGAAGGAATAGAAATCTGAGAGAGACCTTTGGCATCTTTGGCACTGTCTGGGCAAGATGATGCAATTGGAGTTCATTTTGACAATACTGTGAACATAGAAACAGTTAATAACCATACATAATTACCTCCAAGCATATGCAGTTATAAACTTAGTGATTCCAATAAGAAAATTATCTGGTTTTTTTTCCCCCTCCCCAAAGAAGTGGGGTTAATTAGAAAGTCCATAAGTGAACTTCAGTTCTACACTTGTTCTAATAATGTTTGGTCATGTCTTCTTGACTGAAGACAGCACTGTGGTCTAACTAGTACTGAGGGGTATGGCTTCTTCAGTCATGAGCAGGGTAGCCTATTAGAGGGTGGCATCTCTATACCTGGGCACACACAATAAAGCAGCACAAGTGCCCAGGAGGCCTAGGACCCTCCTTTCTAAGGACACTAAAAGGGAGGGGGCAGTTCTTATTTACAATCATAGAAGAGTTGGAAGAGACCACAAGGGTCATCCATTCCAACCCCGTGCCATGCAGGAATACACAATCAAAGCACTCCTGACAGATGTCCATCCAACCTCTGTTTAGTTGCTGCACAATATCTTAGAGTCATGAAATTAAAAGAGGACATTGCTGTGGGTCAATGATCATCTTCAACACTATCTCCAAAGAGAAGGGGAACTTATCATAGTTGATGAATATTCTACCTATAGCAAAGGCCACATACACATCACATGCTGCAGACATAGTGCCAGTCGCAGAGAAGAACAAGAGGACAGAATTAGCCTTGAATGTCTCACTTTTGTTGTCCTGCTGCCTACTCCCTAGTCCAGAAATTGAGCTGTTCTAAATAGTGTTTGACAGTAGCTCACATCATCACTGGTTATTGGCCATTATGGCTAAGGATGATGGCAGTTGTGGGCCTCCAGGTGTTGGAATCTGAATTTTTCACCACTGTTCTATTCCTTCAGCATTCTGATCTTGATGCCCTATTACCACTTGGTGTTTTCATAAAACCCAATGCCTTTCAGCACCACCTCTGTTCCGATGATGTCTGGTTTCATCTTGTTGCCCAGATCTCCCTATCTGTTACTAGTGTATACTGCCTGCCACTTAGATTTATCAACCTGGATGTCTCTTCACATATGAACTAGTATTTTGAAGACTGAGCCAAATCTCCCCCAACAATCCTTCCTCTTATTCCCTCTCCATATCGATTGACAACAATAATCATTCCTCCATTTGACAGCTTTAGCTTTTCTGTTTTTACTTTTTATTTGTGCACAAGAATCCACTCATGTAATCCACATTCCTCACTTCTGGCCCAGGAATAAAAGCATCTATGCAGAAGCACCCATATCATATTGTATAAGGCAAGGCTCTCAGGGAAATCAGAGCACTCAACTAGTTATAACTGATCCATGACCACTAACAGACTTGATTTTCTCATTTCAGAAAACTGGATTGCTCTACCGGATTTTCCAGATTATAATAAATGGGGCTTTTCTATGATTGCTCTGAACAATGATGTTTATGTTACAGGTGAGGCTGGTGCATTTCCCAAATTAATGTTGATATCTGTGTGTGTGTGTGTGTGTGTGTGTGTGATACTGATTTCTTGGGTTTGTTGGTTTGTTTGAGCTTTTTAAAAATCTAAAACAAACCACTTAAATTGTAGCAATTAGATTACATGGTCAACTGATCAAATGTAAATCTAACTAATTACCACCATTTTATATCACATTGTTTACCTGCTAATTCAGCAGATTTTCATCTTTAATGAATCATAGTACTGGGTGTGGATTCTTCAAGGGTCATTGAATCCAACTCCTTGTGTGTGCAGGTGTGAGTGTGCATGGGAAGGTTCATGTGCACCTTCAAATAACTTATTCTTGTGGTGACCCCATTAATCTTGGGTTTTCTTAGATAAGGAATACTCAGGAATACTCAGAGGTGGTTTGTCACTGCCGTCTTCTACTATGCAGAAACTTCACAGCTAAAGCGTCCCTGACAGCTTTAGGTTGTTGTTTTGTCACTGAAGGCTTCTAAATGTGGGAACTACAGATCAAAGCTTCTTAGTAGGATGCTAAATCCATTATATCAAATCCACAAATCAACTTCCTCCAAATTTGCAAGAATATAACATTTTAATACTGTAGTGCTTTCATTTGAAGTACACACACCAATCTATTTGTGTGTGAGGCCTCTTAGAAAGGAGTCTCTCTGAAAGCATGGGAGACCACTGTCAATTGTTGTAAATAGTGTTGAGATAGATGGACACAATGATCTGATTTGGTATACGGCAGTGTCTCATGTTCCCTATTTACCTCTTCAGGTGGCTCCCGAGGCTCCCAGAATGACACATGGTCCACAACCCAGTCTTGGTGCTTCTGCCTGAAGAAGGGTGCCTGGAAATCTATTGCTCCAATGCTGAAGCCTCGGACAAACCATGCTAATGCTGTCCTCAATGGAGAGATCTATGCCATTGGTGGTAGGCTGTAACGTAACAGTAGAAACAGTAGAGGGCACTGAGGGAAACCTGACAGAGCAGTCACTGAGACCATCCAAAAGTTATTCAGGGTGAAGTAGATGGAGAAATACCTGGAAATGTATGACAGGGTAAAGACAGAATGGCATTGCATTGGATATGTAAATAGACCATCAATTAGCAAAGTACCTTCCATTACTGGTAGATCCAGTTGCCACAAAGGCTTTCTCTATAAGAGATGGGAATGAAGGGGGGGGAAGGGGGGGAGGAGTGATTCTGTGGTTATCAGAGCTGAAGAAGTGACAAGCACAACAGAAGATCCATTGTCTTCTCACAGGGAAACTTGAGACAAAATTCTTGGGTGGGTGGGGCTGACAGGCTCTTATCTTGACACTAACAAGATTAATCCTGCTTATTTTGAACATTAGTACAGCACTGTATATCCCTAACATTATTGTACAGAAGAATCAACAACAGTATGGCTCCATACAATCCGCCCCGCACACTCAGGTCTGCCGGGAAGCAACTACTAAGAGTTCCAGAAGTGAGATATTCCATCACTAATCAGAGGGCCTTCTCCATCTTGGCCCCTAGGCTCTGGAACTCTCTTCCCAGCGAGCTTCACTCAGCCACCTCACTGGACCAATTTAAAAAGGGGTTAAAAACACACCTGTTCCAGCAAGCATACCCCTAATGCCCCCCCGAAGTACTCCCCTCTCCCCTCTCAGTAGCACTGTAGTGCTAGCTGGTGCTATTTGTATTGTGTACTTGTGATTTTATTTTGATGTTTTATTGTGTATAATGCTGTTGTTGCATTTTAACATGTTGTTACCCGCCTTGATCACTGGAAAGGCAGGCTACAAATAAATTATTATTATTATTATTATTATTATTATTATTATTATTATTATGTAAATAAAGATCCAAAGCTCATAGGGAAATATGTTACTGTGGGAGTTACTTAGGCATGCATGTTGTTTAGTCCACATGACTGTAGACCTCTGCCACACTCAAAAATCTTCTATATTTCTCATATGGTCTGCAGGCACCAAAGTGGACATTGTGGAGGTGGAGTGCTATGATCCTTATAATGACAGCTGGTGTTTTGTCAGTCCTGCCCTGAAGTATGTCAGCAACTTTGCTGTAGCTGGATGTCTTGGCAAGCTATACCTGATTGGGTCTTGTGCTGTCAAATACAATGCCTTGACCCTGCAGTGTTACAACCCTGCCATTGGTAAGAAGGAAGAGGGAAGGCTTTTCCAAAGGACTCATAATTTGGGGCTACTGAGTGATCATATCTTTTGTTTTGTTTTGTTTTGTTTTGTTTTGCTGGATGTTGACCATAGAGTCATACTGGAGGATCTGTGACCAAGGCAATAATGACAACAAGAGTTATGTGAATAAATTAATCCAAGGTATTAGGTTGAAAATGGAGGATAGTCTGCTGTCTCATTGACACTGGTTTTATATATTAGGTTTGTCAGGTCAAGCTATTCCAGATTCATGGACCAAAACCTGAGACCTAGGGATGACCACTTATGACGTAAGAGAAGGGATTCCTGGTGACATTACAGGGATGATGTTACAAGGGGCATCCCTCTAATATCACTAAGTATGATATTTTAAGTGTCAACCACAGTTGCATAAAGTATGGAGAAAAAAATCTAAGTCAAACAAATGATGAACTCACACACGTTTTTCAAGGCAGCAGTTTTGCCCTGAGATTCTTCCTTTTGCTTTGAGAACTGGAAAAGTGCATTCAGGTCCTGAAAGTAAGGGCCCTGGCCTTAGATCTGAGAACCCTGTTATATTTGTATGCAAGCCTTTTGACATTAACAAGATTGGTCTGGACTGCTTGAGTAAATGATGGAACAAAACCCAAGCCCTATGAACCTTCTCTGCCATCCCTATTTTAGTTCTACTCCATTTCTTGCCCATTAACTTTTCTCTGAGATTAATCCATCATTCTTCTAAGTGATATTTTTAATCAGCAAAAAACATTATCTTTGTTCAAGAATATTGAAGATTTCTTAATGAAGACAAATATATTTCTTTGTTTACAGATGTCTGGAGTGTAATTGCATCGCCTTTCATCCCAAAGTACCTGTCTGGTCCTCGCTGTGCCTCTTTGCATGGAGTAATATACCTTATTGGTGACAACACAAAGAAAGTGTATGTGTATGATCCAGATGCTAACATATGGCAGAAGGTGGGTAAATGGGAAGTAGTCTGGAAAAAAAAAGAGATAGGATTAATAATAATAATAGGATTTATTTTATATACCGCCCAATCACTGGGAATCCAAGCAGTTTACAACAGAGGGGATAATAGACGGTTCCCTGCCCTCAAGCTACAATCTAAAGACACAAACACAAAAGGAGAAGGGAATGGTGGGGGGGGGGGGGAGGGAATCAGGTCCAGCATTCTTCTCTCCCTCTGAGGCCTGGACCAAGGCAGATGGACTAGAGGGAGGGCTTTTCTTCTTCCAGGCAGGCCTGGTGGAGTTAGCCTGCCTCTCTCTCCATCAAGATGGTGGATGAAGGGAGGGCTTTTCTTCTTTCAGGCACACAGTTGGAGCTAGTTGGATTAGACTTGAACTCTGGAGACCTGAGTTCAGATCCCCACTCAAGCCACAAAACCTACTGAATAATTGTGAGCAAGTTGCTCTCAGTCTAATCTACCATGGAGTGGTGTTGTGGAGAACAAGCTTGTTTATTTTTTTTCTTGTCTTTCCACAGTTGGAGTTAGCTTACATAAACTTAAAAATACTATGAGAAGAAAGATTACATCACACTAAAATAATGGTAAAATGGGAGAAAAGACGTATACGGCCATGTTCCTTGCAGAAAGGACAGGAAAAATAAAGCAAAAAACCAGAATGCCCCCAGCTTCATTTTAAAAACCCCCCCACTAAGTCCATAGTCTATATGGCTACATCTTTATTTTGCACATTTAAAAAAAAGTAGTCTACTTGGCATTAAAAAAAACCCAACACATAGGCTGGCATCTTGTTCAGCAGTTATGATATTGTAATCTGGATATACGATATTGTAACTTCCAGGGATTCATATTTATGGTCATGAACAAGTGAACATGATCCCAAAAACTTACCTTTGCAAGCATGGAGATTGGGGTGCTGGAAAATGACATCGGCAGTGGTCTCCTAGTTGTGGGGTGCTTTGGGTCAAGCAGTTGTGGCAGGACCCCAAGGGGTCTCTCCAGCTGCCTGTTCACAAGACATCTCATCACTGGGAGTGAATGTGGGCACCCTGATCTCCAGCACTTTAGAAACACTTCAGTTGAGGTGCTGGTAGACTTCAAATGTATCTGTGGGGGCATAATTAGTTATGACTATAATGACATGCTGCCAAGGAAGGTATGGGTAGGTGAGTATGTTGTGTATTTGTGACAATAATAAAAAAGGAAGTGGTTACATATTTCCATGGTCTGTAGATGTATTGAGAAGTTAAAGATGCAGTTTATTTCATTTGTACCCAAAAGGGTGCTTAAGATGTCTCTAAATCAGTGGTTCCCAAATTTTAGCCCTTCAGATGTTTTGGACTGCAGCTCCCAGAATTCTTGACTGTTGGCCAAGCTGGGGCTTCTGGGAACTGAGATCCAAAACACCTGTAGGACCAAAGTTTGGGAGCCACTGTGACTCTAAATCATAAAATCAGGATCAAAAACATACCATCAGCAGAAATAAATTAAAACTTAAACAGTAGAAGTCATAACCAGTTAGACACCTTTATTGTTCCCCTTGTACATAGTTTTTTAAAAAACACATTTTAAAACATTTTCTTAGAAAATGTAACAAAAAGTTATAATGCCTTGATAGAAATGTCACCAAAACAGACGCTGTGGTTTGACATACAGGCTACTGTCCGTATTCCAAAATGGCATGAAGCCCATTCCTTGATTGAGGGTATCCCAGACAGAAGCACACCATGGCCTTGTTCCCTTGTCCTGTTGGCTTCAGTTTAGACATGTGTAATGTTGTTGGAGGGTTGGCTTACGCAGCATCATTCTGAAATCCTGCTGCAGCTGTTCACATAGTGTCAGTGGTCAGCTGACCTTGTAGCGCCCACTCCAGTCTCCATGACAGGTGCAGAGGGTACTCTGCCAACCTCTTAATCACCCTAGACTGATGAATAATAGTTAATGCTGTTGGTTTCCCTCAGTCCTGGTTACCTCCCTGCTGTCCTTTTGCCTGCTGGCAAAAACATTCTTATTTAAGCAAGCTTTTCAATGTTTTGCCAGGGAAAGGGTTTTTTTTTTTTAAACATAAAGGTCTCTTTTTAACTTTTGTATGTTTTTGAATCAGTTTTATAGTATTTTAATATGGTGTTTTTAAAATTTGCTTAAAGTTTTTAATATGTTATGGAAGCCACCTTAGGTCCTGGTCTCGGAGAAAGACAATATATAAATAAAGTAAAGTAAATAAATCCGTCCATTAGTTATACTTTTGTCAGTGGCCTCTTTAAGGTTCCCACTGTGCCATCTGATCATCAGGCAGCTTCTCTGCAGGAAGCTCTTGGTTGTATCTAAGGACTGTTCATGTACAGCTTCACCTGTTGCTGTTTTCATTGTGTTCTCCAGGAGAAGAGAACAGCAGTAAAGACAAGTAGTGTACATAACTCAGCCTGGTTACCAGTGTGCAAAATGCCTTATAAGGCGGGAAGTAGAGAAATAAATGGTTACTGTAGTTTTTTTGTTTTTTTAATTGCAGTTCAAGAGACTACAAAACAGATATTTTTTGTACATATGCCACACATCAAGTTCAACTAGAACAGTGTCTCAGATACCTTTTGAAAAAAGTAAATTAGGTCCCAAAGGCTTTAATAAACAGTCATGTTTCAATTTGTTGTCAGAAAACAACAACAACATTAGTGCCAATCAAACCTCCAAAAGGAAGGCATTCCACAAATTGGGTGCTACAACAGAGAAGTTCCTTTCCCACGTCTTCCTGCAACTTATTGTTTCGACTAGTAGACAACAGAGGAGGCTCTTCCAGCAGATCTCAGTCCTAGGGCAGGCATATATATGGATATATATATATTTTTCTTCATAAAATTACTCCAGCTACTTCAAAATCTTGTTAACAATGGGGTTGGGAGACCCAAGGGGCTTCATTATATTAATTGGCAGTATACTTTGCAACCATGAGCCAGCATGGCATAATGATTTGAGTGTTGAACTACAACCTAGAGACTAGGGTTCAATTCCCTGCTTGGTCATGAAACCTAGTGGTTGACCTTGGAAAAGTCATACACTCTCAACCTCAGAGGAAGGCAATGGCAACCCTCCTTTGCCTTAGGATCAACTTAAGTTGGAAATGACGTGAAGGCACACAACAACAACATGCTTTTCAACCACTCAACAACATCATTTTTTTTAATTTTCCAGCTACCATATGAGAGTCCCATCCACCAACTAGATAGTATGTGTGCCTTCAAATTGCCTGTAGACTTATGGTGACTTCATGAATTTCATAATGTTTCCTTGGGCAAGGAATATTCAGAGGTGATTTTGCCAGTTCTTCTCTCTGAAATATAGCCTATAGTACCTGGTATTCATTGGTGGTCTCCCATCCAAGGGCTGACCCTGCTTAGCTTCCAAGATCAGACAGTATCTGGTGCCTTGTTTCTTCTCTAAGTATAAACCCACTTGTGGTTTCCTAAGACATGCCAAATAATATGTACGCTAAACATTAATGCTGTCAATTCTTTGTTGGCAGGTGCAGCAACTTCACACCCTCCATGAAAATGGAGGCATGGTACCCCTTGGAGGTAAACTTTTTGTCACAGGGGGCTATTGGAAAGGTATGGATGGTGACTATCAGGTGGAGATGGAAACATACGATTGTGCCAAAGATGTCTGGAAAAAGGAAGGGTCTCTCCCATGTTTATGGCTCTACCATAGTTCCTCTTCTATCTTCATGGATATTTCAAAATGGACAGAACCTTTCCTGGGAAATCAGTTGTAACAGAAGACAGTGGTAACAGGCCTCACTGAACAAAGGTTCAGTGATGCATTTGGAAAAAGAGGAGACTTTCTGTTCATGATCACATTTTTGTATTTCCTTTTAAATTTACCTTCTTATTCTAACTTTACAGTTATTATTGTCTTCCTACTACAGCCCTTGTTGGATTGAATCAGTTTAGTGGATACTTTTAGTCACAACAGTAGCATTAATGACAAACACAGGGTGACAGGACTGTAAAGCTGTCAAGTAGCTGAGGGTTAAAATGAAGGTCCTCTAATGGGTGTATATACTCAGCACAAAATACTGTGTTATCTCTAGATTTCTAAACATAGCATACTATCATATTCAAGGCCAATGAAGTTAAAGATTAGTTCATATGTTGTTTCCAGATCCCATTCCAGATTCATCATCCCATTGATGAAAGAAGGTATGAACAAGTCTCTTACAGAACTCACTGCTAGAAACATTTTGCAGTTTCTATGACTCCTCATTGTTCCTTTTAGATAGTTGCCAAAGCTGTGGTTTGTAAGATTCCAGTGAATGAATAGAATGGCCATCCTTCATAAGTAGATAACTTCCTTGTTCAAAGGCAACCAGTCTTGCAGAGCTAATGCCAGGGAAGGCTGAAGGCAGCAGAAAGAGAACGACTGCAAGCCACATGGCTGGACTCAGTCAGGAAGGTCATGGGCCTGAATCTACAGGACCTACACAGAGCAGTGGATGACAGAGGGTCTTGGAGATGTCTCACCCACAGGGTTGCCATGAGTCAGAGCTGACTCAAGGGCAGTTAACAACAACAAACAAAAACCGCTTAATTGTGTCGGTTTGTAGCCAGTATCTAAAAGGGGCCAAAAGGAATGTAAACTATCTCTAAATCATAAATAGAACTTTCTTAAGAATATCATAGAGGCTAATATTCATGAGTGATTTTAGTGACCAATTTACAGAACATGGAAATGTTATTTTTTGGGTCAGAACTCTCCCCAGTAACTTTTCCATTCTGTGGCCCAGTGGCAATACTAGAGTTGGTGTCACCGAGTGTGGGAGGTGGGGGGTGAATGCATCTAGTTGATAACTGACCCCCAAACTGCCATTGAAATTAGTGGAGGGGTGTGTTCTTGGAAGAATTTCTAATTTTGGAAAGTGTCATGTAACATACAGCTTCATCTAAAATTAGCCTCCATAATTTCTTCCTTTTAAGGTAATTGTGAGATTACTTTTAAAATTATTCATGCAGTATTCAAATTATTCAAAGTAGTATGGAGAGTTGTGGAAATACCCTTTTAAACCTAAATATATCATAAAATAATATTCTGTGTTGATCTGCCCAAACTTCAGGTTGGTGCAGCTCATAGAGAAGAGCCCTGGTGGCCCAGTGGTTAAATGCCTGTAGTGCAGCCACTCACTCACAAACCATAAGATTATGAGTTCAATACCAGCCAGGGCCTTAGGCTCGACTCAGGCTTGCATCCTTCCAAGGTTGCTAAAATGAGTATCCAGATTGTTGGGGAAAATTAGCTTTGCACACTTAGGGAGTGCTTAAGTGGTATAGAAATGTACTTGCTACACATCTTGGGCTAAGTCCCCTTTCTCAGTTTAATTCAAGTTATTTCAAATTCATATAAGTTTTCTAGAACAAGGATGGGGCACCTTAGGCCTTTCAGATCTTTTGGAACAATTCCCACAGTCCTTTACCATTGGAGCTGATATGGGCTGCAGGCCAAAACATCTGGAACATCAAAAATTCTCCACCTCTGGTTAGAATTTAATCAAATTGCAAAAACAAGTCAAAGCAGATTCTTTAGAGACAATAAATAATAATAAATAAAATTTTTATTTATACCCCGCCCTTCCAAACGATCAGGGCGGCTTACAAAATGCACCGAAGTGCAAACAGCATACAGATTAAAAACACATATAAACAACAATCCTTAAAAACAATAAAAAACCCCTAGCCCAACCTCACGGCCACGAGAGAGGAGGGAGGCCCACAGGATATTTAGTCGGGGAATGCCTGATTAAATAGGAAGGTTTTGAGACCCTTCCTAAATTGGGCCAGGGTGGTAGATGAGCGGAGCTCCATGGGCAGCGTATTCCAAAGGGCTGGGGCAGCTGTGGAAAAGGATCTTCTGGCAGCAACAGCCAACCTAGCCCCAGGCACCTTTAGGAGTTGCTGCCCAGATGTTCTGAGGGTGCGAGGCGGAATGTATGGGGAGAGGCGGTCCTTCAGGAATCCTGGGCCCAAGCCATTTAGGGGTTTATAGGTAATAACCAACACCTTATATTGGGCTCGGAAGCGGATGGGCAGCCAATGGAGATCTTTAAGCACAGGTGTTATATGGCTGGTCCTGGGAGCACCAGTGACCAGCCGCGCTGCCATGTTCTGCACCATTTGCAGCTTCCGAGTTTGGTATAAGGGTTGCCCCATGTAGAGTACATTGCAGAAATCCAATCTCGAAGTTACCAGAGCGTGTACAACAGTCTCAAGGTCCCTCTGGGCCAGGTATGGGCGCAGCTGGCGAATCAGCCGAAGCTGATAACAGGTACTCTTGACCGTCGCATTCACCTGAGCAGTCAGGCGAAGGGACGAGTCAAGAAGCACCCCCCCAGACTACGCACGGAGTCCTTCACGGGGAGCGTGACCCCATTCAGGACAGGTGGAACCACCGCCATTCCTGGACCAGGGGGACCTATCACTAGTACCTCCGTTTTCTCTGGATTAAGTTTGAGTCGGTTTTCCCTCATCCAGCCCATTACTGACTCCAGACAGGTCACGAGAGGAGAGACGCCATCCCCAGTCACTGCATCAGTCGGAGACATAGAGAAAATAATTTGGGTGTCATCAGCGTACTGATAACCCCGCGCCCCATGTCTCCGGATGATCTCTCCCAGCGGTTTCATGTAAATGTTAAATAGCATGGGGGACAGAATGGCTCCTTGAGGGACCCCGGTTTTAAGGGCCCGCTCACTGGAGCACACGTCCCCCAGCTGCACCATCTGGGACCTCCCAGAGAGGTAGGAACGGAACCACTGGAGCGCAGTGCCCCCGATTCCCACCTCAGCCAGGCGCCCCAGAAGGATACCATGGTCTATGGTATCGAAAGCCGCTGAGATGTCCAAGAGCACCAACAGGGACACGCTTCCCCTGTCGATGCTCAGACGGAGATCATCGACCAAGGCGACCATGGCCGTCTCAACCCCGTGCCCCGCCCGGAAGCCAGTTTGAAATGGGTCCAGATAATCCGTTTCATCCAAGACCGCCTGAAGCTGGATCGCAACCGCCCTCTCGATCACCTTTCCCAAAAATGGTAACAGCGACACAGGCCGATAATTATTATGAACCAGGGGGTCAAGGGAGGGCTTTTTTAGGATCGGTCTTACTATGGCCAATTTAAGATCCGATGGAAATCGCCCATCCCTGAAAGATGTATTAATTATCCGGCGTAACAAAAGTGTCACCGCCGGTCCCCCCTGGGCTGCTAACCATGAGGGACAGGGATCAAGAGAGCAGGTCGTCTTCCGAACACTTCCGAGGATCTTGTCCACATCCTCGGTACTCACCAACTCAAACTGATCCAGTATAACATAGTCCACGGAGGCTCTGGACGTTTCTACCCTAGGTTCTGCCATAACGTCGGCGTTCAGACCTTCACTTATACGAGAAGTTTTATCCACGAAAAAGTCGTTAAACAGGTCACAGCAGGCCTTAGAAGGTTCCAGGATCTGGTTCAGGGCGGGAGGGAGCTGAGTTAGCTCCCTGACCACCCTGAACAACTCTGCCGGACGCGACTCCGCGGATGCAATACGAGCACCATAGAACGAATTCTTTGTTGCTCGTATTGCCTCTCCGTAGTCCTTTAACAGTCGGTCTAGGAGAGTCTTGTCGTTTGAGCAAAGGTGCTTCCGCCAACGGTACTCTAGCCGTCGCAGAACCCGCTTCCTCGCCCGGAGATCTTCCGTATACCAGGGCTTACGTTTGGAAGCGGGCCTGAGTGGGCGCTTGGGAGCGATTCTGTGTATAGCCCCAGAGAGACCGGTATTCCAGATACCGGTAAGGGCATCAACAGAGTCGCCGTCATTTCCAACCGTGAGCCCCTCTAAGGCTTCTTGGAACCTCTCAGGTTCCATCAGCCTTCGAGGGTGGACCATTCTAATAGGTCCGCCACCCCCGGGGGGGAACTGGGTAGAAGCCTTGATTTTCGCCTCTACCAGGAAATGATCCGTCCATGACAAGGGGGAAATATTGGCTATTTCCACCCACGGATTTTCCGCCTCCGAACAGAAGACCAAATCGAGAGTATTACCCGCACAATGCGTAGGACCCTGTATCAGCTGGGACAGGCCCATGGCCGCCATGGTTTCCATGAATTCCCGAGCCGCACCAGATGGAACAGAGCTGGCCGTGAGGGAGATGTTGAAGTCACCCAGGACAAGAAGCCTGGGCATCTCCAACATCAGCTCAACAACCAGCTGTGTCAGCTCGTTAAGGGAGTCCGCTAATGCACGGGGTGGCCGATACACTAACAGAATTCCTAGACTGTCCCTAGCCTTTAGGGTCAGGTAAATACACTCGATGTAGGTGGTCTGTTGGAGGTGGTTCCTGGTGAGGGACACGGTGTTCCTATGTACCAAGGCCACACACCCCCCCGCCCACCTAACCTGTGTTGGTCCTTCACCGAGTACCCGGCAGGCAGGGCCTGAGCCCACACAGCATCCCCTTCAGGCCCCAGCCAGGTCTCGGTAATGCAAGCCAGGTCACACTTAGAGTCCTCCAGGAGATCCTGGAGGATGTGGGTCTTGTTATTAATAGACCTGGCATTGCACAGGAGCAGCGACAGGGTTTGTGGCACGGTTGGAGTGACCCTCAGGTCCATCAGGTTGGGAGGGGGACAGGAAGGTGAGATAGATATAATGCATCTATCCCGTCTTCCCCTGGAACGGAAGTCCCTTCTCCCACCGCCATACCTCCCCCTGCCCCACACAACCTCGATTGGGGCCCCGCCCACCAAGGTGTTATCCCCGGCCCAGGCATCCCCCGCATCCCTATCCTTCCCCCACCCTCCTATGGCTGTTAATGGAGCTGAGGTTAGCCACTGTAGGCATCCCCTGCTCCTAAGGCTATTCTAGCCTCCTGCACCCGCTGAGACTGCGCAGCTGCGCAGAAGCGCAGCGACGGAGTTCCCAAAGTCCGTGGGC
>NC_056524.1:217681450-217734219 GCF_019175285.1 Sceloporus undulatus
GGCACTCCCGGGGCGGTGCGCAGCTGCGCACCTTCGAAACCACCGGGAGGAGGCCGCCTGGCGAGAGGCGCAGTCCCAGCAGCGGCGGCGGCGGCAGCGTCGGTGGTCCCTTGGGCGAGGAGGCAGAGGGGGGCGTGTCCAGGAGGGCCGGTTTCCCGGCTTTTGTACCCGCTGCTCTCACCAGCGGGCTCCTCCCAAACTTTCCCCCAGGTGTCTTAAAGGGCCCCACTCGCACCTGGCCGCCAAACGCCAAAGCCAGGCCGAGCCCAGAGTCTCAAGAGGGTCCCCCGCCGCGGAGTTCCCAAAGTCCGTGGGAGGCACTCCCGGGGCGGTGCGCAGCTGCGCACCTTCGAAACCACCGGGAGGAGGCCGCCCGGCGAGAGGCGCAGTCCCAGCAGCGGCGGCGTCGGTGGTCCCTTGGGCGAGGAGGCAGAGGGGGGCATGTCCAGGAGGGCCGGTTTCCCGGCTTTTGTACCCGCTGCTCTCACCAGCGGGCTCCTCCCAAACTTTCCCCCAGGTGTCTTAAAGGGCCCCACTCGCACCTGGCCGCCAAACGCCAAAGCCAGGCCGAGCCCAGAGTCTCAAGAGGGTCCCCCACCGCGGAGTTCCCAAAGTCCGTGGGCGGCACTCCCGGGGCGGTGTGCAGCTGCGCACCTTCGAAACCACCGGGAGGAGGCCGCCCGGCGAGAGGCGCAGTCCCAGCAGCGGCGGCGTCGGTGGTCCCTTGGGCGAGGAGGCAGAGGGGGGCGTGTCCAGGAGGGCCGGTTTCCCGGCTTTTGTACCCGCTGCTCTCAGTGTTTGATTCTTTGAGATTATGGGAACATTATAGGGATCAAAGCTGGATAGATAACTGATAAAGCTAGATTGACAATAGAGAATTAAGGGAAACCTGATAGGTCCTGTAGATAAGTAGGTTCTTCAGTCAGTCAGTATGTATTTTCAATATGTTTTTCAATGGGACTATCCTATACCTGTGTGTAGGATAGGACTGCAGCCTCTAACACATTCACATACATTACAAGAATCTAAAGTTATTGGTGCACTGAAGAACATGGTGACATGGGAAGATAGTTGTGACTAAGCTAAGCCCTAATGAAGCTTATTTGCACCAAATGTTACCACCTTGTCCTTGTAAACCTTTTACTGTAAACTTTATTTGCATACGTAGGTAAATGGGTAGGTAGGTAAATGCATAAATAGGTAAATTCAGTTGCAGTTTATACATAACTATTTGACCTGAGCTTAGGGGTAACTGTAGCTAGTATCCCACAATTTTATTTTGGCTATGCTAAATCAGTATGTGTTTAAAATATCTGAGAATGGCTGTTACTTTAGTACACTTGGCAGAATTAATTTTTGTTATTGGTCTAAAAAGATGTGAGCTCTTCCAGCATAACTTCTTGGATATTGTTGGATTTTGCCAGTTGTTGTCACTTCCACTTCCACTTGTTCTGTGTCTGTACCATGGATGTAGTGAGACAATTTTCATTGAGTAGGTACAGAAAAAACGACAGGGTAAGGGCAGAAGGGTTGGGACACTGGTCATTATTAAAAAGGTTTCACCAAAAGAAAATTTCAACTGGTGAGACAATTATTCCCTCACACATCACTACACCTGTATGGAGTGCACCCGTCTCCATTCTGTTTTGGGGTTGCTTGTTACTGGTTATAGCAATTTATCAGATTTGCACTAGGGTTCTTCCAAAGATTTCTTTCTTTTTATTTTATTTTAATTTTATTTTAAATCATGGGTATGAGCTTATGGTCTCTGAATTTTTAGAAGTTTTTCTCAGTTTTATACTGCTGTAATGCCAAAGTATAATTTCACTAGTGCACTGATGTAGTAAGTTGCTATTAATTTAAAAAAAGAAAAGAAAAAAGAGATGAGGATGGAGAAGAAGAGGATTAGAAAAGAATCTTACTTTTATCTTTCTAGCCAACATCACCATACCCATCATTGGGTGTGTGTGAGTGTTTCTTCAAGTCACCTGTGAAGTTATGGTGACCCCCATGAATTTCATAAGATTTGGAATACTCAGAAGTGGTTAGTGCCTTTCACAAACCTGGTAGAAACCAGAATTACTGATGTAGACATGTCCCTTGAGATTGATATGTCTTTTTAAAAACTCACATTCAAGGATGGGGATAAAAATGTGCAGCTGGAGCAGAGATTTGTCAGAAATACTTTGGGACAATAAAAATGTTGCTTGGATTTTTTTTAAAAAGCCCCAAGAACTTTGCAGCAACAAATGTTGCAAACACCTTTATCCCATCTGGAGGAGCCCAATGTGTACATTTAAGTAAAATTCATGAAGGCAATGGACAGGTTTGGTAGCCTATTGATCATTATTAATCATGGATAAAACAGGAATTGTAATTTTGCAAGGGTGGTTTTACATTTAGCCTTATTTGTAGTTTTGCTTAATGACGTGCATTAGAAAGATCCAAGATGACATACTGTACACTCATTAGGTTTTACAGATGATGCAAATGTGGAGGAATTGCAAATAGCTCAGAGGTGATTATAACTCAAAACAAGTTCAGTTAACACAAATGTTCATTCTGGGTTGGGAAGAAAAGGGGCATTTCTTTTTGTCTTTTTGTCAAGCCTGGAATAAAATCCAGAAAGTCTTCACTAGAGATGTAATTGCATACATCTTTCTAAGTTTTTATACTGAGTTGTAAATTGTAACAAATTCTTCAGAGTGCTACTATATCTCATAAAATTTTTCCCCAATAAAAAAAATCCTACATTAATGTGTCTGTATTTTCTGTTTATATATCACAATTTAGTTTCCTTCTTCTCAGCAATGGTTATAATATGTCTTTTTGTAGTTTATCTCTACAACATGCCTCTGACCTTAATATTTCCTAGTCCAGTGAAATCTTCAGCTTTTAGATTATTGGCCTATGTTGCCTTCTAGAGCTAGTACCCTGAATGTAGGGTAGGGATGTTTGCCTCTTAAATGCCGATGCTTCAATACTGATGCTTTCCCTCCATATTTTCTTTGTTATGTGTTGGCAAATCTACTTTGATTTATGGTGGCCTTTTGCATGAAAAACCTCCAAGAGACCCTGTTAATATCAGCTCTGATCAAGTCTTACAAACTCAGTGCTGTGGCACCATTTCTTGAATCAATCCATCTGTAATGTGGCCTTTCTCTTTTTCCAATTGCCTTTAATTTTACTAAGCATTACAGTCTTTTCCAATGAATTATGCCATCTCATCATATGCTCAAAATATGCCAACTTCAGTCTAGTTATTTTTCCTTCTAGAGAGTTCAGCCTTTACTATTTAACCCATTTATTTGTCATTTTGGTGGTCCATGGTATCAATGGAACTCTCCTCCATCACCACATTTCAGATGAGTTATTTTTTTGTTGTTACAGCTCTTCCCCCCCCCCCCGCCCCCATCCATGCATAGAAATTAGTAATACTGTGACATTGGTGATCCTTACTTTGATATTCAATATTTTTGGGAGAGCCAGCATGGTGTAGTTTTGGAGTGTTGGACTATAAGTCTGGAAAGCAGGGTTCGAATTCTGCTGGGTGACCTTAGGCAAGTAACAGTCGCTCAGCCTCAGAGGATGGCAATAACAAACCCCCTCTGAAGAAATTTGTCAAGAAACCCCTGTGATATGGCCTTACAGTCTCCGTACATTGGAAACGACTTGAAGGAACATAACAACAACAACAACTATATCTTTACACTTGAGGATCATATCTATTACCTGCTTATGTGACCTCCTAAGTCATAGATTTTTTCTGATTTCTTGATCACAATCACCATTTCGATTAGTGACTGAGCCAAGTTATAGAAAATGTTTGACAATTTTGATGCATTCATCACTCATTTTAAACGTATGTAATTCTATAGTCATTACTTTTGTTTTCTTAATATTCAGCTGTGACCCTGTGTTTGCACTTTCTTCCTTAATTTTCATCAGTAGTTGTTCCAAATCTTTGCTATTTTCTGCCAGTAGTGTCAAGACACCTGCATATTTAAATAATTGATCTTTCTTCTTCCAGTTTCCCACTTTCTTTCTCTGAATCTATTTTCTCTGAGAATAAGAGGAGATGTTGGAGGGTTGGGAAGAATACATATTTTCTTAGTGGGACAGACACTTTCTGCCACACAGCAAATTATTTGTTGCCTAATAACACAGTTTGAGGATATAGTCGTATACAAAGGATGACAAGCTACCATGGAAGCCAGGTTCCTTGACTTCTCTTGTTCTGCACTATAGTGTTTTTGGAATCAGATGGAGTTTTCATTCCCATGACTTCATTGGCATGGTCCTTCTCTTCATGGAAAACTGAATGAGAGAGAGAGAGAGAGAGAGAATGAGAACAGATTAGTTACATCACTCTGCTGGGAACAGTGGCCAAGACAATGACATGTCAGTTCAAGAATGAAGCTTAGATTTCAAGCATGAAGAGAAGCAGGGAGGATGAAACAATTATTCTCCCTGCTTCATTATACTATTGTGTGTTACTCACACAGAATCATAAATTCCCCCAATATATCCTTGATGTACCTTACATTTTAAGCACCTTACATTTTAATCTTTCATCTTGGAACACTCACTCATTGTAATGATAATATACAGATCAAAGTCATGTAGTGAACAGAGGGCTGGATCCAGATTTAGATATGAGTAAGTGGAATGTCATGAGAGCCAGTGTGGGTAGTGGTTTGAGTTCTAGATTATGGAGCCTACATTTATCACACGGAAGGAATTTCTTTTAATTTCAAATGAAAAGAAAATGGAGCCAGAACGCATTCACGTGAATTCACTTGTTCAGCGAATTTACGTGAACTCGAATTGTGTTTGAACCGACTTCCTATTGACTGAAAATAGCTTGCCATTGCCCGAAATTGCATGTGATCACCTCTCACCTCTCACGTAATAATGTGAAACCCCATGATTGCGTTCGGACTGACTTCTCATTGCCCGAAATTGCGTGTGGTAGTCTATCACGCAATAACGTTAAACCCCATGATTGTGTTCAGATTGCCATTGGATTATACTTCCAATTTCCCTTGTCTGATAACGTCCTCAGTCTCAATCTCAGGGGAAGGCAATGGCAAGCCTCATCTGAAAAAATGTGCTATTTCTGCAAGACAAAACAAAAATTCCAGTCTGCAGTTTGTTGAAACATTTTAAGCTTCAATTGTATGCTGCTTTTTGTCTGGTGTCCTATAGCATTTTACTCTTGCTGTCACTTTTGCTGTTTTCAGTTATTTTAAATCAGTTTTGTTTTTATTGTTGTTTAGCTGCATTTTGTCTGTGTTGGGAATGATAGCGAAGATGTAGGGTAGCAATAGTTTCATAACAACATCAACAACATGAACAACAAACTCTGCAGTATAAACTAATGACAAAAGTACATTGCCAAAAGCAGTCATTGTCAGAATTAGGATACATCAAAGACAGTATAGTAAACGTTGAATTTGCATCTTCTCAAATCCTTCAGATTTTGAATTTTGATAGTCCAGTCCTGTACAGCAGGGACATAGCCGGGGGGGGGGGGGGTTTCTTGGGGTCCAGGCCCCCCTCCATTAGAAAAACGAATGGTGTGTGCTGCCATGCTGCCGCACCCAAGCCCCATTATAATGGTGGCACTTAGTCTGGACCCCCCCTTCCTAACATCCTAGCTACGTCCCTGTGTACAGGGTCACACTTCCCATAAAGGACGAAGTTCACAGTTTGGGAGTACTCCTGGACTCATCACTACAGCTGTCATCTCAAGTAAATGCGATGACCAGGAGTGCTTGGTACCAACTTCGGCTGATACGCCAACTGCGCTCCTACCTGGACCAAAGGGACCTTAAAGCAGTGGTACATGCACTGATAACCTCTCATTTAGGTTTCTGTAATGCATTCTACTTGGGGCTACCCTTGTACCAAGTTTGGAAGCTTCAACTGATTCAAAATGCAGCAGCCAGGTTGGTCACCAGTACTTCTAGATTTAACCATATAACACCAGTGTTAAAATCTCTCCACTGGCTGCCAATTAGCTTCCGGGCGCAATACAAGGTGTTGGTTATTACCTTTAAAGCCTTACATGGCTCGGGCCCGAATTACTTGCAGGAACACCCCTCCCTACATAATCCACCCCGCACACTCAGAACATCAGGGAAGAATTTGTTGGAACATTGTAATACTCGATTAACCACACCTTCCCACAGAGCATTCACTGCTGCAGCCCCTAAATTATGTAATAGTCTGCTGGAGGAGATCCGTCTTATCACTACCTTAGATGCCTTTAAGAAGGCAGTAAAGATGGATCTCTTCCAGCAGGCTTTCCCATCGGATTTGGTATAGAGATGATGATGAAGATCCTCCTCTCTAAGTATGATGGTATATGAATTGAAGTTTGGAGATTTTAAGGAACTAATAGGGATGTATAATTCAGTATTAGTATTTTATTGACTGTTCAATTGCATTGTATTATTTTAATCCTGCTTCGATCCTTGGAAGAGGCGGAACATATAAATAAAAGTGGTTATTACTGTAATATTATTGTTATTGTTGTTATCTGCTTCATCAAAATGCTCTACAATAGAGAAATTAAGCATCCCTGGTACTGTGTATTGCTTCTTCCTAAAGCCTACAGCTCTTTATTTACAGGGCATGTAGTCTCTGTATTGTCCTGCTGCTATAGGCTTTTTAGTTTGAATGTGGGCTGAACTAGGGATGGAGAAATCTCCCAGTTTTGCTTTCTTCCGCATATCATGTTGTTGTTGTTTTAAAAAATCTTACATTCTTTCCATTCAGAATGTCAAAAACTTGGTGAATTCTGCCAAATTATTCAAAACAAAGCTGAAATTCAAATTTCCCCAGTTTAGATGGGAAAGATTCAATGGGCGTAGCGATCATAAGCATGGAGAGAACCTGCTTGCTGTGCAGATGTTAAGGGCAAAGAGCCTTTATAGAAAAAAGTGGCAATCTTAAATCAGTGATAATGCAGAAGAATAGATAGAGACAAAAACCAGATTTTTATCAATTAAGGACCAAATTCTGTATCCTGCAGCATTTCAGATGAAAAACAGGACACATATAGCCAGACAACATCTGTGTGTGGTCAAAGATGACAAAAGTTGTTAAGGAGAAAGCACATACAAGGTAGGAGAGGCTACAATAGTTTTCTTTTGCCTGAGCCCTGTGGGAAAGGCAAGATTTGCCCTCTCCTCTTCCCCTTGCTGAGTTAACTGAGCACAAACTACTTTTTCACTCTGAACTCACTTTTCAGGAAGCTGAGGATAAAGGGGGAAAGTGGTAGGAGGATAGAGAAACTGGGACATTTTAAAAGCATCTTTGAAAGTGAGGCAACAGAGGATTAATCACAACTGTCCTTGGCAAATCGGGATATTTGGTGAGGATGGAATTCCTGAGCCTAGATGGATTAATCTGCTACTCCTTTCATCTTTAATTTTCTAAAAGTCCTACATTTTTTTCCACACAAGTCAGGGTGGCATAGTGGTTTGAGTGTTGACTCTAGATACCAGGATTTGATTCCTGCTTGGTCATGAAACCCACTGGGTCACCTTGGGCAAGTTGCACGCTCTCATTGTCAGGAAAAGGCAGTGGCAAACCTCCTCTGAACAACTCTTGCCAAGAAAACCCCATAACGTATGGCCTTAGGGTCGCCATAAGTCAAAAATGACTTGATGGCACACAACAACAACATTCTTTCCATGCTCTGTATGAAGAAATGTGCCATTTTTTGTACATTTTTAATGAAAAATGTTGATTGTTAATTGCTGTCAAGTCAGCTTCAACTTATGGCAACCCTAGGAATGGGAGCCCTCCCCAAGACATCCTGTTATTAACAACCTTTACAGGTCTTACAATTGCAGGGCTGTGGGTTTCTTGAGTCTATCCACCTGTAGTGAGACCTTTCTTTTTATTTTACTGTCTTCCCTTTTTTAAAACATTATCATCTTTTCTAATGAGTCATGTTGTCTCAGAGTCCATCCACGCTGCAGAATAATCCGTTTTGATACCACTTTGACTGCCATGGCTCAGCGCTATGGAATTCTAGGAAGCTCTGGTGCCACAACAAACTCCACTTCTCAGAATTCCATAGCATTGAGTCATGGCAGTTAAAGTGGTGTCAAAATGGATTATTTTTGCAGTGTGGATGCAGCGTCAGTGAACTGAAATTATCACCCATTTTTCAGTCCAGAGTTTTTGGGTTGTTGTAATTTATTGCTGGTTTCAGTAGATGGCTCTGTAACATTTCTCAAAATGAATGTGGGTGGCAACTGCAGTGAGGCGGGGAATTCAAGCTTATTAAAGGAAGGGAAGGCAGCAAATAAAATGCAGTCAGAACAACAGGTGGACAGTGGTGAGTCCAGCTGGGAAGTGGAGTGGCTTGGAGGATACAAGTCCTTAGGAAGCATTTTTTTAGAAAGGAGAACACTGAAAAGAGAATGAACTAGGTGTCCCTTACAGCGCTGAAAAGGAAAGCCATAGGACTTTTGCGGTTACAACAAAGTGTTTTGTCTAAGCCTTAAAAAGAGGATCCAGGAATAATCAGACCAACTGCTCCTGCTTTATCTGAATATTAGTCTTCAGTCCAAGAAGTGTCCTGAGTCCGTTGATTTCAAACCTCTTGAACTGGAAGGAGCTAGTGGTGAGGTCATTTCATAATATATTTTTTCACCCTTATTCTCAAATGCAGAAATTGCATTTAGTTTCTCCCTGATTTCATTGCCAACCCCAGGACCTCAATCTGATGTGGGGTGTGTAGTGTGGGTTGCATGTTGTTTCTCTTAACTTTTTTGTCCCTTTTTGAAGCTGGGTTTATTCTCATTCGCTTGCTCTCCTTCCCTCTCTCAATTTCTTTTTTTTAATACTGTATCTTATATGGGTCTGCTGTGAGAAAAATGGAATACATAAAGCGATCTTGAGGATACACTGGACAACATCTTCCTGGAGTTTATTCCTCTTGGAATTTCCCTAAGAATATCATCCACTGTCCTTTTGGAAGGTCACAGCTTAAAGGGTGTTATGGTTTCTGATCTTTTCTCTTGAGAAATTCCTAGCAATGCTTAATTCCATGTGTCTGTCTCTTTAGAAACTGTGGGACAGTGTTCCAGAGGATGTCTCTCCTTCTCCTTTCTGGTCGTCTACTCCAGTTGTTGGCCATGGGTTTGCTAGCAGTGACTTTTTGTGTTGGCCCAGTGGAACCTGAAAAACATGGAAATGGAATCACCCAGGAGAAGAAATCCCCGTGGAATGAAACAGAAAGCCTTCCTTTGGTATCATCTAGTGACCAGGTAAGTACATATGCTACTATAGGCTCAATAATTCAGTGTGATGTCCTGTTTGTTGCCTAAGTAATGACAGAAGCTTTTCCTTTGTATTTAGCTCTACAACCAACAAGGCACAGGACTTAAACTGGAGTAGACGATAGACAGCCCAAAGGTGTTTCACTTTGAGATGTTGTTGTTGATGCTGTGTGCCTTTAAGTAGTTCCCAACTTATGGCACCCCTAAGACCACCCTATCCAAAGGTTTTCTTGGCGAGGTTTGTTCAGAGGGTGGTTGCTTTTGCCTTCCTTTGAAGCTATGACTTGCCCAAGGTCACTGAGTGGGTTTCCAGGGCTGAGTGGGGATTCAAACCCTGTTCTCAAGAGACATAGGAGATTATCATATGGGGATAAGAAACGGGACAGAAACAGAATGGTCCTGTCATGATGGCATGATTGCACAAAGACTTTCACATGATGTCATACTTCTCCTGTATTTCTCCCATGATTAAAGTAGAATGCTCCTGTAATATCTTAGTAATGCTAAACTCCCGTTAATAGCTTGCCGATAGTGCGAATAAAGCACTGTCGTGAAGGTGCAGAAGTCAATAATGTTTCATGCACGCTATTGCGAGGCAATCTGGGACCTTTTGCCAGAGTGCCTTTCGGTACAGGAAATTGTTCTCATTGCTAAAATTGTTTTTGGAGTGGATTTTTCTCGTATTTTGAGGTATAGGGCATGGTTTTGTTTGAACTGTTTGAAAATAATGTTGTAAAATATATCAATTTTATTTTGTTCTGTTCAGGATGGAACCATGATTTTTCACACATGTGCAATAGTAGTGAAACGGTTCATGTGTGAAATATTCAATAACGATATATTAACAATACAAGAATGGGTATATGCATAACACAATTGCATTTCTCTGCCATTTTTTTGTATTATCATTATCGCTCTGGGCCCCACAACAAACTCCAACTCCCAGAATTCCACAGCCTTGAGCCAGGGCAGTCAAAGCGGTGCCAAAAACGGGTTATTACTCCAGTGTGGATGTGGCGCCTGTCAGATAGCTCTGGTGCTACAATTAACTTCAGTTCCCAGGATTTCCTAACACTGAGCCAGGGCAGTTAAAGCAGTCTAAAACTGAATTATTTGTGCAGTGTGTTTTGGACCTATAATGTCGGTACCAGATAAGCTTGTCAGGGAAGCTGGTGGTGTAGTGGAGCCAGGGATCACAGGGTTGAAAAGGATGATGATCACATCTGCCAGTAATACTACTTGGTTGCAGTTCCCAATGTAGCAGGAAGGGAAGTAGATTTCCCCAGGAAAGATGTGAGTTGTTGTTTTTTTTTAAACTGATCTATGTTGTAATCCAAAGTATCTGAGAACCATTTTAGAAAATACCTGTTTCTAGTAGAAGTGAAAACGGCTAGAAATTATTTTAGATACATCCCTTTTGAACTCTTTGTCATCTACTGCAAGAAGAGCATTTCAAAAGTGGGCTGCTATCACTGAAAAGTGCTAGCATAAAATGCCACCTTCTAGCTCAGTGACACAAATTATTAGAAGAGTGTAATGCAGGGGTAGGCAACCTTTTTGAGCCGGGGACCGGGTTGCTGTCCCTCAGACAACCGAGTGGCCGAAGCCAAAAAAATAATAATTAAATAATTTGTTTAAAAAATTAAATATATAAATAAACCAAGACAAATGTAGGACAAAATTTTCAAATGGAAGACACTTTTTTAACAAAAAATGGAGGACACGCGAAAAAATTTGCTGATTTTTAAAAAAATGTTAATATAAATGCATGTTTCTGAGGCTTCTATAGACAATTGCCCCCCAAAGGCCCTGGCGGCAATCGGCAGCAGGACCAGGCTGGGGCCGGTCCCAAGGCCTTGCCGGGCTGCATCCGGCCCGCGGGCCGCAGGTTGCCTACCTCTGGTGTAATGGCAGCTCGGATCTATCAGACAAACATACACCCAGGATATTGGCACTGTTTGGAAATTATATAATCAAATATGACAGTGAAATGTATCTCTTGATGAGAGAGGGAGAAAAACAAAACCCACCCCAGTGCATTGACTTTATGAGAGGGGATTATAAATGACTTTGGAATTAATAGAGTGGCGAAAGTGAAGCAGATGAGATAGACTGAAGGATATAACATGATTGATATCTGGATGTGGCAGACATAATGAGCAAAGATAATAATCAAAGCATTTTTGGGAAGAGTGTAATATTATGTTGTTTGTTCCCAGACTGTCTTCTTTACTCTAAATGTATTGCCTTTGCTTTAACTTCCTTCTCATTATATAAAGAACCCTGCTATAGGGAAGATCAGCAGTGCCGTCTCTCGAGATGCCTGGTTGCTTCTTATGAAACAGTCAAACAATGGGGTTGTAATAAAAAAAGGGCCCAAAAGCCAACCCCAAAAGTTAAAGGTAAGGAATATTATCTTGACATAGACTCTTTTTGGAGAGGGGAGTCACTTTACAATAGGGATTCTTAGAATCTGATATAGCAAGCGTAGGCTTTTTGGCAAAAACTGTTGTTATCGCCCATGATGAAGTCTTTCAGAGGTATATTTTAGAGGTACATTTAAAGATGGCCTTCACGTGTAGCCTTGAGAGGTACATTTCATTCAGACACAAGAGGGCTTTCTTGGTGTCTGGTACCTGATGGTGACACACTCTTGTAATTAGACTACTCCTTCCCTGCCCTCTGTCTTCTAGCAGACATAGAGGTGGGTTACAAACCGCCACTTTGCGGTGGTCTCCCAGAGCTGCTGTTTGCTCCGTGAGGGAGTCGCAGCAGCCACACCGCACAACTCCCTCGCGGAGCAAAAAAGAAGCTCCAAAATGGAGCTTCTTCCTGCGGCGCAGTTATGATGCTGCGAGGCGCCAATGGCGCACTCGCGATGTCATAAGCGCCGCGCGATGTGCGGACGCACAGCTTCTGCTACTTCAATATGGTGGCGGCCGCGTGGAACGGCCGCCACCATATTCTCCGTATTGACTACGTATTAGGGTTAGGGGGGGTGCGGAAGCACCGCCCCTTCCTAACTCTAATACGTAGTCAATACGTATTTTATGGCGGTTTGTAACCCGCCAGAGCTTTCTACTTAGTCAGGTCTTCAGCAACTGACCCCCTGCTATGGTCACAGGTTTTAAATGCATACAGTGGCCTTTTAATATTTTACTGCTTATTTATAATTAGTTTGGAATTTTTAAAATGTGTTTAACTGGTAGTTTAATACAGTAATCACATAAATCCTCTTCACTATTTGGCCGTGTTGTGGCTCTTCTGAAATGTTAAGGGTTTAACTATATTCACTGTCAAATTCTCATGTGCTTCTTTTGGACTTCTGGGTGCAAATGTAACAAGAGTATGTGTGATCTGCAACAGAAAAATGGCAGGCAGAAAAGGAGTTAAGCATCCTTTCCCTGTTATCCTGTTTCCCTACTTTAAATTCTTGTTTTCCCAAGTTTTTTTTTACACACACACACACACACACACACACACACACACAGTTGGGCAGATAATGTGGCTGTTAACATTACTGGTTTCAGCCAAAATTCATCACAAAACAATTCACAATTGCCTATCTTCATAAGTTAGACATGTGTTCTTCTTCCACTTTTGGGATTCTTGGCCAACCAATGAATGTATTACTGGTTGGACATCACCTCATATTGATGTGAGATACACACACACACACACACACACACAATTTGAAAAATTGTGTTCTGTGATCTAAAAATTTCATCCTGGAAATTACTGTTCTTTTTCCTGCCTGTCTTGAAAGGATTGGAGAACCTTTCTCAAGTGGATTAATGAATTCATCAAGTGACAAACATCTCAATAAAACAGAGGCCACCTCTGGAACCTGTCAACATGGACAATTGGCCATAGATATGCAGATAACAGTTTCAGTGTCTGAAGTAAAGGTTTAAGTCACTGTCCTATGTTTGTCTCCTAGCTTGGCATTCCTGGTCCTCCTGGTCCACCTGGACTTCCTGGAGCCACAATTACAAAGGAAGACATGCTGAGAGAACTGCGATTAATACTTAAAGGTATGAAACAAAGGTTGCTGCACTCCAAGCAGATATACTATGGTACTGATTAAGCCCAAATACACAGAGTTAGGTAAGGTAACAGTAAAAGTAGTCTCTTGGCGTGAATGTCTAGTTGTAACCGACTGCAGGGGGGTGGTGCTCATCTCTGTTACTAAGCCCAAGAGCCAGCGTTGTCCGTAGATGACACCAGTGGTCATGTGACCAGCATGACTGCCCTGAATGCTGTTACCTTCCCACTGAGAAGTGGTACCTATTTGTCTACTTGCATTTGCATGCTTTCAAACTGCTAGGTTGACAGAAGCTGGGACTAGTGTCAGGAGCTCACCCCATCATGCAGCACTCAGGCCTCAAACAGCAAACCTTACGATCTTCTGATCATTAGAATTGGCATCTTAACCACTAAGCCACTGCATCCCATAGGTCCTCGATAATTGATGGTTATTGATTATGGTTGTCCTAATGATTCTCTGGGGTTTAGAATTCTCTTAAAATGAAATATGAAACTATTAAGCTTATCGCACAGCACTAGTCTTGCAGGAACAGGAACGCAACAGAATAGAACAGCACAGAATGGGGTGTTGCGCTGGAGTCATGCCATGATGCCACATGCCGTCTAAAAGGGCGCTCAGTGTTATGGTGCAATGGGGCGGAGTCACAGCATCCAGTGTGCGGAGGCTGCACTGTGGCTCTGCCTACAGGCTGGCACAAAGTGCCGGTCTGTATCCCCCCCTAAGATTCTCTTGTGTGTGTTAGTTGCTCTCTCCATTTTGGTAGAAAGGAAGGATACCAGTTAAATTAAATATTGTGTATATCCAGTTAGTTGAACTAACGTGATAAATTAGATGGTCATTGAAAACCACACGCATCTAAGTTAGTCTTTGCTAACTTTTCACAATGATTTCAGCAGGAGATAACCATAACTAACTTAATCTGAACTGCGAGCTTGGGAAATATACCTTTTTGGAACTTGTAAGGGATTCTTTTTTTTATAGTCCAAGAAAGTAGATGTTCAATGCTGTGCATTTTGATTAGAACCTGTTATGTTTACTCTCTTCCCTTCTTGTGAATGAAGACCTTGACTTGCACATGGAGATTATTTGGGCCCACCACAGGCATTTAACGTTGTCTTTCTGATTCCTTAGGAATAATCAGGGAACGGGAAGGAATCAAAACTTGCAAGAACTGTCAGGAAGAAGAAGACAGGGAAGGAATGGAAAAAAAATTATTTGCCCAGATGAGTGGACTACTGCTAGAAAACAGGGAGCCAGCGAGAGTAGAGGCAGCATTCTATTGCCGGATTCAAAAGAATATTTCAGTTGAACGACGATCACTGCAAGAGCTTCAGCTCTATTACATAGTGAGTAGCAGAGGGAGATGGAGCTGTTTCTAGTTGGTTTGGTGCATTTCTCTTGGAAGTGGCCAATGCCTGTGCATGCTAGGAAAGGGGGAAATGGCCTTTTTGCCTTGGCAGTAAGACAAGGATCCTAAAAAATCATAAGAAATTTGTCTTCTGCTTTCCAGGATGTTGTAGTGTATTCTACAACCAGAGATCCAAGCTCTGTTTTCAATTTTTAAAAGCAAATAACTGAAATTCAGTTCTCCAGAGAAAACGTAAAGTATGCTAACTTTGAAAGATCACATCACTAACTGAGATGCTTCTTACCACTAAGCTACGAGTTCCCTCATGCCAGGCTAATCTAGACACTTTTCTGTAAACATTAATGCATTTTATTCCTCCTGGAGTTTCCCTAAGAATAAAAGTGTGTGGATCTAGACTCAGCAATGCTTCAAGTAAATTCATGGCAGCATTATTTTCTGCAGTGTTTTCACTCTTTGCTGCTAGTTTTACTGTGGTCTCAGTGGTGTCACTTCTGTCATAATCTTTCCTTATGCCAGTGTATGTACTTTTAAGGTCATGGCAGAAGGAGGTGTCTTGTACTTCTTTCTGCCATAACCCCCCTCCCTTGTAGACAAACACAGCTGACGAAAAGGAATGCACCTTTATGGCCAGTGGGATGGAGACAGCTTGGGCACAATGCAATTTTGCAGGTAGGAAAATATACCTGGATGTTGGATATAAGTAAGGGAGGAGAAGCCTGGCAGAAAAAGGCTGGAGGAGAAGTATACTCACCAGCAGTCATACAGGATCTCAATTATTATGTGCTATTGTTAATTCATTGTGGGTATTTTTAATGTATTTCATGCTTTCCAAAGAACTCAGTCCAATTGGCGATCCAAAAGTGCCATAAATAAGAGAATGTCCACAGAAAATAATATATTTTAATATAATTTGTTGTTGTTGTTGTGTGCCCTCGTGTTGTTTCCAGTTTACAGAGACCCTAAGGCAAACCTACCACAGGGTTTTCTTGGCCTGAGAAGGTTTGACTCACCCAAGGTCACCCCATGAGATTCTATGGCTGAGTGAGGAAATGAACCCTGATTTCTGGAGTCTAAGTCCTACACTCAAACCACCATAATATGTTACTGTGCTATAATTTATTATAATAGTATGTCACATTACACATGGTTGATTTCAGTCTTGTTGAGAATAATAGTTTACTATAGGCATTATCAAGTCACATATAAGAACTCATAGAAAAAAAAATAAGGAAGTGCACTCTAGGAAGAGAAGAGGAATTGGAAGAATTGCAGCAAAATACCCACAGTGGTGGTATATGGAAAGATGACATGAAGGATAATGCCTTACCTTTCCAAATAATGTACTTCTAATGAGAAGGCAATTTTGGAATAATGGTGTAACCAACCATGATATAAAAACAATCAGTCATAGTCATGGGAATCACAACCAGTTCAGATTACACAAAATCCAGATGCCCAGAGTCTGAAAATTATGAGTAGATCACCTCCTACAGCATTGGCAAGTCTGGATTCAAGGCACTGTCTCCAACTATGCATCACACAAAGTGAGCAAGTGGTTAACCTTTGGCCCTACAGCTTTCTGATACCTTGTTTGAGCCCACTAATGAAGAGCTTGTATCAGACCTTGATCTCCATGTACAATAGAAAAGGCTGGAATTATTTTAACTTCCACTTGGTGAGTCTTTTTGTTTTTGTTTTTTGGTACTAGCCTAAAAACGGGGATGTATTCCAGCGTGGCCTAGGACTAAACCTTACTAGTGGTCAATACCAAGCACCTCTCAGTGGATACTACATCTTCAGTGCCACATTGCATGTTGGTAAGTGCTGAAACAATCTACTAATATTCAACAGAGCAATGCTCACAGTCAGGGCTGGCAGATCATTTCTTTCACTTCACCACCTAAATGTTCAATCTCTACCTCTGCCTCTCAACTCTGGAGATATGAATCTGAAAAGACTAGAGTATGACATTATAAGTTCTGTTCTAGTAAACCACAAGGCCTCAATGGGAAATATTACAAGGAAGTATTATGAAATGATCTTCATGGAGCAGTGCTTGGAAAAGTTACTTTTTTTGTCCTACAGCTTCCCGAATCCTCCAGCCAGCATGGTCAGTGGCCATGTGGACTAGGAGTTCTGGGAGTTTTAGTCCAGAAAGTAAAAATTTTAGGCTATGCATTGGTGTAAAAAGTAGGTTAATGAAATGAGATCAGGTAGTATCCAGCTGTTGAGGCCAAAGATTTCTTTACAGCAGCAGGTGCTAATCTTCTGTTTCAGCTTGATAAATTCTTGCTTGTTGCAGTTCCCAATGGCCATGCAAAGAAGAGCCAGCTGTGTGCTCGAGATCGTTTGCGTTTGCTGATCTGTGTCCAGTCACTTTGCCGTCAGAATATGTGAGTATGTGTAGCAGAAGGTATTCATTTAGGAAAGCACAGGTCCTGCATTTTATGCATGTTGGCCTGGCTTTCTCCTTTCAAGATGTGTCTATGATGGGAAACATTACACCAACTCGAACAGCTCTATAAAGGGATTGGACAAATTCATGAAGATTAGATAATCAGCACCTACTGTTCATGATGGTTTAAAGGCAGCATGCTTGTAATACCGGTTCCTGAGAAACACAAGTGGGGGAGTGCTATTGGATTCATGCCCTTTTGGGGGGCTTCCCATAATCGTCTGATTGGCCCATATGAACAGGAGATTGGTATGGACAGGTCTTTGAAATTTAGTTTTTTGGCCCACATCCAAGAGTCTCCCAGCCTGCATGGCCAATGGATTCTTGAGGCTGTAGTAAAAAAAGTAATGTTTCTGAGCTCTCTTTTTAGTCTTCACTGTTACCTCCTAACATAGCAAATCACTTACTACTTACTAATGTAGATACTTAGGATAATATGAGGCAGAACAGACTGAGAGTAGCAGCTGAGACTTGGTACAGCTATTATGAGCAAAGTGGCATGAGTTCTTTAATAAAGTAAAGAGGGGACATCATTTTATTTTGTATCCCTTGGTTTTGATGAGGATATTGGTATCTCTTGCTTTCAGTTCTCTCAAAACAGTAAAGCATTTGGACAAAAACAGAGAACGATTCACTGTTTCAGTCACTGGAACCCTCTTTCTGCAGGTGAGTATCTGCAAACAAACCAGTACCCAAGAGAAAACTACCAGCAGTCAAAAGTTGTAATGGGAAGTTGTGAATATCTAGTCTTGTAAGGGTAGAAGAGAGAATGTTCCATTTGGTCATATCTTTGTGATATGTGGATAAAAGAAGCTGACTTAACACAAGTCTGACAAAATTATCCATTTTCTCCCTTCTGGCCCTAAACAACAAATATTAAAGCCAGGTAGGCAAATATAAATATTTAGAGTAAGTGGATTACAAAACAATGTACTACAGACAAAGGAGGGAGCATTTTAAAATAATCTCTAGGGTGGATGTTCAAATCAGTGTATATTTTGCTTTGCTCATTGACTCACTTTTGGTTTTTCTGTTCTAGGTTGGCCAATATGCTTCAGTATTTGTAGACAACGCAACAGGATCCTCCCTTGTTGTACAGAGAGGGTCAGACTTCAGTGCTGTCCTCTTGGGCGTCTGACTGATCTGCACCCATCTTTCTTTAAGCTGGAATTTTGCCTTTACAGTATTAGCAATTAGCTAAACTTGCCCCTTCGGTCATGTCTGTGGAGAAGACAACACTAGAAGGAACACATAATTTGTTTGTGCAATACAAGCACACACAGGTTGCCACTTGCTGGTTAAGCTTGGCAAGATGAAGAACTGGATTCAGGAAAACTGGCACTGCTTATGGCAAAACTGTGCAAAAGGATGCTGAACAGCTGTGTGTATACACAGTGTTCAAAAATGTCAAAGATTTCATCTATTACTAAATGGCGGTATAGTAATTTTGTTTTCAGTGAGGGTTCTCCAGCCTAGTTTATTCTTAGAAATATATTTACTTTGTTTTCAGTTAGGGTTTGCTAATCTGTTTTATTCTTAGAAGTATATACTTGTTCTTAGAAATATATATGATGTTTCCTGCTCAGCAAGAGTAGGCTTTGCAAAGGATCCCACTTTTAGAAACACCACTATCTTACTAGATGAGTCATTTGCTAACATATGGCTGGCATTATGTTCGTCCAAATACATCTTAAGAAGTAGACTTTAGTCTACGAAAGCTCATGCTGCCAACTTTTTTCGCTCAGTTAGTTTCAAAGGTGCTACAAGATCTCTCTATATACTGATTCTATGACTAACATGGCTATGTCTTTGAATCCTGTTGTGAAAAATGCAGGCATAAGTCCAATTTATGCTTGCGTATGTCTTTTGGGGTGGGGAGTGTTCCTTGTGCAGGTCAGAATGCTCTTCCTTACAATGACCAGAGTTCTGTAATATCTTCTGGGACCCCCTGTAGGTCTTCCAGAAGTCATGGAGGATGATGTTGTTATAATCTGGCCATCACATGGACAGATGCATCTCAATCATCTCCTGCTCCCCACAAGTACTTATACGGCCATGAAGGTGGTGGTGGTGGGGAGATACAGGATGATGGTGATTCCTACAGGATGTTTCATAATTCTTCCATGGTAGAGGTTTATGAAAGATCTTCTGATGCAGGATCATGGACATGGATCACATGTTCACACACATTAACTCCCCCCCCTGCCTCCAACTGTGCTGATATTGCTTTTGTGTGGGATATACCAACTCTCTGGTCTCTCCTAACCTAGAAATGTAATTTCTTTATGATTTTGTGTTGCAGATTGCCCAGTTTACAAATGATGCTGGGTAAACTGCTAGCTATCAAGTTTGGCTCAGGGTTCATAGAGGCACTGGCTTGCCTCATTTGCTCCAGTACTAATCCAGTTCAGCTGTTGCCTTGAAATCCATCAGGCCACATTGTGCTGCTAACACATGGAGAAAGGACATATTTTGTGCCACTCATTTTGGGACTGATTATCAGGGCAAACTTATATGTCCAATGGCGACATGGAGGAGGAAGAAAAAGGTACTTCCCTTTCTTAGTAATTGTATGTACCTTCTCTGGAGCTGCTACAACTGCACAATGATAACCAAGAAATCTAACACAGTATAGAACCACCCTCTACTTCTACACCAATCCTGGCACGTAGGCAGGCAAATGAACTCTTCTCATATTTAGGGTTTTTTTTTTAAAAAAAAAAAATGTTTTCACAGAAATTGGGGGAAGTACACATTTTAGCCCAAGATATGTAATGGCTCTCTCCAGATAACTCTCTTTTATATAATCACTCCCTACAAGCTATCATTGAAAAAACGTTCTGCAAAGTATACTGTGGAAACCCTTGATACAAGTGGCACTTCTACTGGAGTGCCAGCATCAACTTTTCTGAAACAAGATCTGCTGCTAGGACTTCTTACACTGGTCTACAGACATGCAGTTACTCATACAGAGTTTAATTAAACAGTCATGTCATATTGCTTTCCAGGCAGTGAGACTCTGGATTTTTTAATCTTCTTCCCATGAAATGAATGATGGTGATTCCTGCAGAATGTTTCCTAATTCTCCCATGGTAGAGGTTTATGAAATAGCTTCATGTAAAAATCAGTCGGTTTCAGGAAAACATCTTATATTATCTCCTTAACATCTAGTTCTCTACAAGCAAGGATTTCCCCCCCAGCGCAGGGGAATGTTTTCACACATAAGCCTGCCTTCTCTATGCATTATTACCTCAGACTTATGAAGTGCAGGTACATGGGAAAAGAAATAGTTTTTTCCCAAAATGAGATGTCATCTTTCTGCATCAAGAGATCAAAAGAGCAGAAGCAGCTAAAGGAAAGGTCAAAACAAGTTTGGAGGCAGCTATATTGAGCTATTGCATACAACTAGATGTTTTAGGAAAGACAAATTGTCAGTAAGTAATGCACCCACCCTTCCCACTCTGGAAATGCCACTTAAGCCTGATAAGGCGCAAGAGGTGCCCTGCCCTCCAGCATGATTGCCCTTAGCTCTCCTACTGCAACTGTTTCCTAATAATGCTTACATTCTCATCTGTTAAGTGTATTAATATATATGCTTTAAAGTTTTTGTGAGCAGCTCTATTTATTGTACTATATTGAAGAGAATATATATATATATATATATATATGCATTTTTAGATGTGTCGTGTTTCCTTGGAAGAGTATACAAAGCAGAAAGGCTGCAACACAGGCTTTGTCTTATTGTGACTTGAATACAATACAAAATGTAGTGAAATGGCCACAATAAAGCAAACCTCTGGTTTAAGTGAAAGTAACCACCCACTTGGTCTTATCGCTGCTGGTTCTTCCTGCAGTCTGTGTTTATTTGCCCTTTATCCCAACTGGCTCACAGTGTGCACACAACAGCTTGCAAGGGTACCAAGTTGTTAAGATGTGTGCTGTCTGTTATTTTAACAAAGAAAGGAGTCTTTTAAAAGCATTTTGTAATAAAAATGTTTTCCCCACTTAACTTCCAGGCCCAAAACAAGGATGAGGAATGTGTGGCCCTCCAGCTTATGTTTGACTGCAATTCTCAACAACCAGTCAGACAAGCTATTGTCAAGGATGATAGAGGTTACAATCCAACACTATGTGGAGGGCCACAAACTCCCTATCCCTGGCTCACAGATAAAACATTTAAAACAAGAACAGTACCTGAACTCAGAATCTGTTGATTATTAAGTATATTTGTCACAAAGTGCTGATTTTTATGGGTAAGTGATCCATCATTAGTCCAGCAACATCCAGTGTTACTTCATCCAGTCTTCCAGTGTTGAGATCCCAATTGATGTACATCCCTGGGGAAACTAGCCCTAAGAATCCCCTGAAACATCTGTTTTGTGGTCTTTTGCAAGCTGAATCCTTTGTGTATTCTTAATGATGATCTTTATTTGTCATAAAGAGTGTATATTACACCTCAAGAACATTACATAAAATTTCAGCATCACGCTGATGTATCAGCCTCCACTCATACCAAATTAGGATATAAAGCAAACCCCACCACCTATATTTAGATGTGCATTCATTAGAAATACCCAAAAGCCAGTCCCAATAACTAAATAGTGGCCTAAACTCAATTATTCCCTACTAGTTGAATTAATTCAATTTACCTGTGTTGACTCTTACTCAGCAATTGCTTGGGTCAGTCTAACAACAGAATTCCAGCCAGAGTCCAGCTTAGTATAATGTTTTCATGTTGAAGCAGCAAAGGCAAGGTATACACTGGCTTTCATGACATTCTAGCCAGGCTACATTTGAAAAATATCTTTTGACAGCTACTCAAAAGAGAAGGAGTACCCCTATTGAAATATCTAAACCACCTAGCAGAATCCTCTTTGTGCCTGTGCATACACAGACATGCATACCTGTGCTAATACAACAGATTTCCTTACATGATTCCATTTCTACAGCTTCCATATAAAACCTACAGCTTCTTTTAAAATCCCTGTGTGATTCTTCAACAATGGTATCCTTTAATTTGTTCTTATGCTCAGTTTTGATTGACCTTCCATGACATTCAGGAAAGAAGTTTGTTTCTAAGCTGATCAAAAAGCCAGTGTGGTATTGTGCTTTGAATGTTGGATTAGGACTCTGGAGAATGGGGTTTAAATCCTCACTTGGCCATGGAAACCCACTGGGTGACCTTGGCCAAGTCACACTCTCCCAACAAAAGCAACCACCTCTGAACAAATCTTGCCAAGAAAACACTGTGACAAGGTAGCCAATAACTCAGAAACAACTTGAAGGCACATAGCAACAAACGATCAAAGTAGGGTATTCTTTGTTGTTAAAGAGAGATTCTACAATATTGTTGTATTCTGGAGAGAATTAAATATAAACATGTTCTTATTAATCACTGGATAAAGCCATACTTAGTGATATGATTGCTTAAATAAATGAGACTTTACAGTGGACTCTTGGCATCCACTGGGGTTTGGTTCTAGGACCCTCTCATGGATACCAAAATCTGTGGCTGCTCAAGTCTCATTATTTACAACAAGGTAGCAAAATTGTGCCCCTTATATAAAATGGCAAAATCAAGGCTTGCTTTTTGTTGTTTTTTTTGGGGGAGGGATATTTTCAAGCTATGAATGATTGAATCAGTGAGCGACGTTGGGCAAGTCTCATGCTCTCAGCCTCAAGGGAAGGTAGTGGTAAATCTCCTCTGAATCTTACCAAGAAAACCCTGAAATAGGTAATAGTTCCTCTTATGGCTGCCATAAATTGGAGACCACTTGAAGACACAAACAACAGTCTCACTAATTTCACTAGAATTGATTTCCAAGTATAATTGATTTCCACTGGATTGAAAAGGACCTGGGAACCCTTTAAAGTGTATCTTCTAAAAGTAGCTGCTGTTTACATGCATCTGTGTTCTTCATAAAGTGTGCATACTGTGTAGTGGAAACTGAAACCAGAAGCAGAAGGTGGTTGGTTAAGGACAGCACTATGAACACTGTATTTGCTAGGAATTTTTTAGACTAGTCTAAGAAGACCATCCAGTGAGGACCCAGCTGCGAACCTCTGAAATAACAGACTGACCTAAACAGTTTAGAAAAAAGAACCAAACTCTTTTATTTACAAATAAGAGCATTTGGGAAAGAAAAGCACAGGAAAACTCTACATACACGCACACACACGCACTCACAGACACACTAACTTGTTCTATTTAATCCATTGCATGCTGCTAAGGACCTCACTTGCACATATTCCTCCCATCACTGCTCAATCCGGACCACCACCACAGTGACATTATCAGCCGATCCTCGCTGCACTGCCTTGTTGGCCAGCCTGTTACAGGCTGCTTCGTACCTAGCATCAGTGGCTGATTTGGCATCTCTTGTAGGAATCGTTTTGTCCTGTTGGAAAGTGGGACACACAGACAAGATGGGTGAATTCTTTTCATTTGCTTACATTGAAGAGATAGCTTTAAGATTTTTCCATTCCTTCCAGGCCCCCCCCCCCCCAAATCTTGTATCTTTTTCAGGGTCTCAGCACATGTTTCTGCACCTGGCACAACAATTAATGCTCCTTCGCTCATTGCTGTCCCTAATATCAACCCAAGGCTAAACAAGTAGTTTTGATACCTGGTGTAGAAAATCCCACAGGCATCTCTTTATTTCCTGGTAGTAAAATACAGAAGGCTAAATAACTCATTTTGCTGCCCTTTCATGACATGAAAACCTGCTGCCAGAGACAATTATCTCACTTGGCTTGAGAGCATAGATGTTACCAGTTACCTCTTCCCAGAGTAATTCACTCAGGCCTGCACTTAGTTACTTGCACTGTCACCTGAGGGTGTCTTCTCTTTATTCACCACAGGCAAGAGAAGATATACACATCCCTACCAAGGGGACAGAGGTAAGCACTGTTTTTTTAACCTAAAAGAATAACTTACATTTACCAGAGAGACATGCAGCCTCCACAGCACTGTCCTGTTTAACACAGTGCTGAATTACAGAAGCTGTCTGTTCTGCCATTTAGTGCCCCTTGTCTCAGCATCCATGCTGCAAAAGAGAATGAGTCTCAAGTTCAACCTTCATGCACAGTGAAGGCTGACCAGGGTTTGCTCCAGGATCAGAAGTTGGGAGATGAGATATAGTCAATGTGGGCACAAGTGGAAAATAGCAGAAAGGTGAGCAGCCTTTCAGGATTTTTGTTTTTAAATCATGAGGAAATTTGAGTATAATCCTCCAACAAAAAGCAAAGAAAAGCCAAGCTGTTACTGTTAAGGAAGGGTGAAGTGAAAAGGAACAAGAATGGTCAAATTCTCCTATTAGTGGAGTGAAAGTGTGGTTCCTCTTCCAAATCTCTTTCCTAAAAGGGAATGTCATCTCTCTCACTTAAACAAATGTGCAGACCCATCTTCTGCTCACCTCCAAACAAGACATGATGAAGTTCACAGCTTCTTCTGGTGAGAAGACTTTGAAAAGACCATCACAAGCCAACAAGATGAACCTGGAAAAATAATTAGTGTCAGCTTTATTAAAAATAATTGAGCAAAAAGATGATAATGATGATGAAGAAGAAATAAATAAGTAATAAATCTGAGGTCCAATGCCATCACTCCCATTTTCCTCATTTGCAGGTTTCAGTGCAGTGTTACCTGTCATTATGTGTAAGTTGGCAGCGTTTGACATCTGGCACAGAGATGACTCCAAAGCGCTTGTACTGTCCATCACCAATAGAGCGAGAGACTTCCAGGACACCCAGAACACGACCTTCCCTAAGAAAGGCAAAGAGGTGGGAGGGGTTCAGTGTATCAACAAGTTAAACTGTCAAACACTGTACAGTGTTCAATGGGCCCCATATTTGTTGGTCTACAATAATAGCGACTCTAGCTAAACTGGTCAACGGCTGGAGATTTGAGGAACTATAATCCAATCACACCTGGAAGCCCTAGTTGTTAATCAACAGACTAGAAGAAACAAGAATCTGGAACCAACATGTAGCAGGTTTTGCAGGCCCAGGCTCTGAAATTCACAAGCAACACATTACTTTACCCTCTAGCTGAGCAGTGGATGGAGTGGAGCCTGCAAGCCTTATGTGACCCCCTGAAGGCTATTTCTCAGGACCCAAAGCCCTACAGAGGCCTTTTAAACAAAAGTAAATAAACCTGAAGTTTATATTTGATTGGGTACAGTAGGGGTATATGTGTGGCCCTAGATAAATGCAGCTGCCCAGTCCTGCTCTATTTCTAGAACTCAAGTGAAAGCAATGTCCTTCCCAAAGATATATATTAAAAAAACCAAATTAATACCTGTGTTAGTTAGCTATTCAAGTTGTCTACAAGTTTAGCATTACAGCAGTTTCCTAACTCCTATATGTTCAACCTGGGATGGAGATGTTAGAGAAAGCCCTTGATTTAAAGAAATTTAAGAAAGCCAAACTCATAAGAAAGGACAATTAGCAGGTACCTGCCAAACAAGAATAAATGTATGAATATATGTATCATGGGATGGAGGAACAACCAAGTTCCATCTTTGTTCAAATACGGTGCTCCAGTGGTGAAAAGCTACTGGAGCATGTAATTCCTCCAAAACTGAAACCCAAGACTTGCCCCAGTTTAACTCGTATTTATTACCTGACATTCCCTCCAGCCTTTTGGATCCTCATCCGCTCATCATACTGAGTTGGATTATGCTCCTTACTGAGACTTAAGGCTGTATGTTTCTGATTATCTTCACTGTAGCGACACAGAATCGCCTGCACTGACAGAAGAAACCCTATTAACAAGCAGCTAATACTGTAATCTCACAGTCTTTACTTGGATAATACAGGACACCACTGTCCTACGAGGAGATATCTACGCAAGCAGCATACTGATCTGCCTATATCAGACTTAAAAAAGATCTTTTAAAAATGTAATGAACACCACCACTGGACCTACAGCACCACCTAGAGTTCACTAAGAAAATCCAAAGGATCACAGAGATGCTATAAAGGTCTCTTTCACAATACAGTTGTCTCTTCACATGTGGATTTGGCTCTTGCGGATTTGATTATTTGCGGTTTTGATTAATATGTTCTCTCTAAGAATGTCTAGGTCTCCAGCACAACTCTTCCAGAAATTGACTGTAGAATTGTGCTGGGGAAACTAGAAGTTGCTAGAGAAAACGCTTCTCTAGGCATTTGTAGGTCCTCCAGCATGATTCTATGATCAACTTCTGGCAGATGTTGAAAGGGAGGACCTGGAGTTTCCCAGAGAGATTTTATCTGAAGTAAACAGAATAGTGGTTTTTTATTTGTGCTTTTTCCACATTCAAGGGGGGTCATTTGCCACTAGTCCCAGCAAATGTGGAGGGACCACTGTTGTTAGGTGCCTTCAGTTCCACTCAGACTTATGGTGACCTTATTGCAGGGATTTCGTGGCAAGATTTGTTCAGAGGGGGTTTGCCATTGTCTTCCTCTAAGGCTGAGAGAATTTTATTTTCCCAAATCACCCTGTGACTTTCTGTGGCTGAGTCAGGATTCAGATCTTGGTCTCCCAGAAGCCTAGACTACCACTCAAACCAAGACATCATCCTGGCTCTCATACCACACAATATAGTACACTAAACCTCTTTAACTGCCATGGATGCACCTTACAGAATCCTGGGATTTGGGGTTTGGTGAAGCACTAGAGCTCTCTGGGAGAGAATTCTGAATATCTAATACACTAAAAGCACCAGATCGTGTCTTATCTTAGAAGCTAAGCAAGGTCAGCCCTGGTTAGTACTTGGATGGGACATTGCCACTGTTGTAGGCTATATTTTAGAGGAAGGAATTGGCAAAAGAGAGCCAATGTGATGCAGTGAATTTAGCTTATGACTAGGACTCTGGAGATCAGGTTTCAATTCCCCACTTGACTAGGAAAACCCACTAGATGACCTTGGGCAAGTCACACACTCTCAGCCTCAGAAAACCTCATGATAGACTCTCCTGAGGGTCACCATACATCAAAAACTACTTGGAAGACACACAAGCCACCTCTTGAGTATTCCTTTCCTAATAAAACCCTATAAAATTCATGGGGTCACCATAAGTCAGTAGACGACTTGAAGGAACACACAGTCAAACTACAAATCCCCAAATTCCAACAGATAAAGCCATGGCAGTTAAAGTGATATCAAAGTGTTGTAACAATGCAGTTTGCAAGAAATGTAAGACACTTTTCCCCCTCAAAGAGAGTCTGAGGTAGCTGATTTCAGGTACATACAGTACTAGAAAGGCAATGCCTGCTATAAGGTATAGTTGCTACATAACTCCTGTGGAACTGGAAAAAATTGGCTCATGCAATGCAAGAAAAATATATCTAAGCTGTATCCTCAGTTTCCAACATTGCTTACCCTGCTATCCCCAAGGTTGGCAATATATAAGGTATTATCTATCACCAGTACACAGGTTGCTGTGGAACCATCCTTCCAGGCAGGTTTCCTAAAGAAATTGAAAACATTGAGCCCAAGAGTTCTTTGAGGTGTGTTCCAACCCCATCCAAGATACCACAATTAAACCAGAGTAAGAAGGCACAAGTGGGGTTTAAGGCAGCACTGACACATTCAGATGAAACTTATGTTGTTAGCGGCCTTGGGTCCCACTTTGGGAGAAAGGCAGGATAAAAATAAACTAAATAATAATAATAATAATGAAGAATTCTCCTTGTATTGTAACTAGCAGAGTTCAAATGGAGGACTGTATGTTTAATTACTGTCCCTTCCACACATGCACATTAAATGCTGCCTACAAATGAATGCTAGCAAGCAAATGAGACAGAAGGCTAGGTCAGAATTAGAAATAAAATATATCAGCTCATATTCTATCTATGGTCCAAAACACACTGCAAAAATAATCCAGTTTGAGACTGCTTGAACTGCCCTGGCTAAATGCTAGGGTATTCTGGGAACTGTAGTTTTCTGAGACATTTAAGCCTTCTCTGTCAGAGAGAGCTCTAGTGCCACAATAAACTACAGTTCCTAGGATTCACTAGCACTGAGCCAGGGCAATTAAAGCGGTTGCAAACTGGATTATTTCTGCAATGTGTTCTGGATTTATGTCTCTTTTGAAAGTATACATTTTAAATCAGATCTGTCTAATTTCTACAATATTTGGAAGCTTTTGCTTTGAAAACCTAACTGCTTTTCCTCCCTGGTATTTGTATACATTTCCCCCAAAATTAGATTTAGGAAACAAAGCACATTCCATGTGTTCTCATATATAACTTTCCCTAACATTTTTATGCATCTCTCCCTGGTAAACACATTCTTGGATGCAATTTTTGAATTAGGAATTGCACTGAAAAAATCAGATTCAGTACAGAATCTGAAGAATAATTTGTTTTCATCAACACATTAGCCTTGGAGGCATAAATTAAATTGCTTATCTTAAAAATCTGTATTATGTAATAAATTCTTGGGCATCCTTACCTAGAAAATTCTGTTGCCCATGTGCAAGAACTATTAGATATACAGGAAATATTTAAAAAATGCAATCCCAATCCCTATGTACTTTCTAAAATGACACAGTCCTAAATATCCTTGACACAAGCACAACCCTTGTGTAGTTGATAAGGTTATACTTACTGGCTGGAAGCCTGCTTGAGAAATTCTTCATCGGTGTGTTTGAAGGTATCCAGAAGGCATCTTCTTATTGCTTTTTCCACACTGGGCACCTCTCCTGTCAAACCCCAGGAAGAACAATCAGCAACCTGGCAACAGGGCATGTATTTTGTGTGCTGCATAAATGCAAGCTTCTGCTTAGTATAACCTTTCTGTTTTCAGTAGCTATGAAGACTGTGGAATCAATGAGTTGAAGATTGAAGCTCAGACCCAGCTTTTAACCAGCTTGCCCTATGGTCATTGCTTTCTACAGTTTCATTTATCTCCCACAACTGAAGCAATAAACGTTTATTTATTTTTATATATTTCATTTTTATGCTATCTTTCTCCCAAAAAGGGACCCAAAGCAGCTCACAAGATAAATACATTTTTGAAACAATTTAAAAAAACAATTAAAATAACCTAGTTAAAAGAATATGAAATTAAGACTAAAACATAGAAAAGTTTTAAAATCACTCATGTAAAAGTTGTTAGAATCATAGAGTTGGAAGAGACTAAAAGGGCCATCCAGTCCAACCTCCTGCCATGCAGGAAATCCAAATCAAAGCATCCCCATTGACGGAAGGCCATCCAGCCTCTGTTTAAAGACCTCCAAAGAAGGAGACTCCACTACACTCCGAGGGAGTATGTTCCACTGTTGAATAGCCCTTACTGTCAGGAAGTTCCTCCTAATGTTGAGGTGGAATCTCAATAGGACATGGTTTCCAGACCCTTCACCATTTTAGTCACCCTCCTTTGGACATGCTCCAGTTTCTTCACATCCTTTTTAAATTGTGGTGCCCAGAACTGGACACAATATTCCAGGTGGGGCCTGACCAGAGCAGAATAGAGTGGCACTATTACTTCCCTTGATCTAGACACTATACTGTACTTCTAAAATCGCATTGGCTTTGTTAGCTGACTCATGTTCAATTTGTGGTTAACTTGGGTTCCTAGATCCCTTTCACACATAATCTCGTTCAGCCAGGTGTCCCCCATCCTATATCTGTGCATTTCATTTTTCCGCCCTAAGTGCAGTACCTTACATTTCTCCATGTTGAAATTCATTTTGTTAGCTTTGCCCCAGCTTTCTAGTCTATTCAGGTCATTTTGAATTTTGATCCTGTCTTCTGGGGTATTAGCTACTCCTCCTAGTTTGATGTCATCTGCAAATTTGATAAGTATGCCCCCAATTCTGTCATCCAAGCCATTGATAAAGATGTTGAATAGCACTGGGTCCAGGACAGAACCCTGTGGGACCCCACTGGTCACTTCTCTCCAGGTTAAAAAGGAGCCATTGTTGAGTATCCTTTGGGTTCGGCCGGTCAACCAATTATAAATCCATGTAACAGTTACTTTGTGTAGCCCACATTTCACTAGCTTGTTTGCAAGAATGTCATGGGGAATCCTGTCAAAAGCCTTACTGAAATCAAGATATACTATATCCACAGCATTGTCTTCATCTACCAAGCTGGTAATTTTATCAGAAAAAGAAGAAGAGAGATTAGGTTTGTCTGGCTTGACTTGTTTCTCTGAAACCCATGTTGACTTTTTGTGATTATGGCATTGCCTTCTAGATGTTCACAGACTCTCTGTTTAATGATCTGCTCCAGAATCTTTCCTAGTACTGATGTCAGACTAACTGGACGATAATTGTTGGGATCCTCTTTTCCCCCCTTTTTGAAGATGGGAACAACGTTGGCCCTCCTCCAGTCTGCTGGGACTTCTGTTTTCCAAGAGTTCTCAAATATTATTGCGAATGGCTCCGATATTACATTAGCCAGTTCTTTTAATATTCTTGGATGTAGTTCATCTGGTCCTGGAGACTTATATTCATTTAGATTAACCAGGTGTTCCTGTACTATCTCCTTATTTATTCTGTGCTGAAATTCCCCTATTCTGTCCTCTGCTCCATTTTCCTCAGGTTGAGCACCCCTTGTCTTTTCTGAGAAGACTGAAGCAAAGGAGGTGTTGAGTAATTCTGCCTTTTCTCTGTCCTATGTTAGCATTTTGCTGTCTTCTCCACGCAGTGGCCCTACCGTTTCCTTCTTCTTCCTTTTGCTGCAGAAATACCCAAAAAAGCCCTTTTTGTTGTTCTTAACCTCTCTAGCAAGCCTGAGTTCATTCTGTGCTTTAGCTTTTCTGACTTTACCTCTACACAGGCTAGCTATTTGTTTGACTTCCCCTTTGGTGATTTCTCAATTTTTCCATTTCTTATACATGCTTCTTTTAAAAGTTAGCTCAGTTGAAAGTTCCTTAGTATTCCATTCTGATTTCTTGAGACACCTCCCGTTTTTCTTCCTCACTGGAACTGTTTTAAACTGTGCCTTCAGTATCTCCCTTTTGAGAAACTCCCATCCATCCTGAACTCCCTTCTCTCTTTTAATATTCCTGACCATGGGATCACCCCCAGTATTTCTCTAAGTTTACTAAAATCTGCTTTCCTAAAGTCTAGAATGTGTGTCTGACTATGCCTGGCTTCTCCTTTTCATTGTATAAAAAACTCCAGGAATACATGATCACTCCCACCTAAGGATCCCACCACTTGCACTCCATTGACTAGGTCATCCCTGTTGGTTAGGACCAGATCCAAAATAGCTCATCCCCTTGTTGCCTCTTCCAGCTTTTGGACAATGAAACTGTCTCCAAGGCAAGTGAGGAACTTGCTAGACCTTGAGGATTTGGCTGAGTTTGACTTCCAGGAAATATCAGGATAGTTGAAGTCACCCATCACTACTACATCTCTCCTTTCTGAGTGTGTGGTCATCTGTTCTAGAAAGGCATCATCCAATTCCTCAGTCTCACTTGGGGGTCTGTAGTACACTCCCACAATAACATCCTTGTTGTTTCGCTCCCCTTTAATTTTTATCCAGATGCTCTCCACCTGGTTTCCAGGATTTATGTCCTTGATCTCGTCACTGGTGTAAATGTCCCTGACATATAAGGCTATTCCTTCTCCTTTCCTGTTTGGCCTATTTCTCTTAAAAAAGGTTATACCCCTGTATTTCTACATTCCAATCATGAGACTCACCCCACCAGGTTTCAGTGATGCCTATTATATCATATTTGCTTTGTTATGCTAGGAGTTCAAGTTCATCTTGCTTATTTCCCATGCTCTGTGCATTAGTGTAGAGACATCGAAGACCATGTGTCCCTTTGACTTGCTGCCTGTGCAAGGTTTTTTTGCCTCCCACTTTTGGATCCTTGAACTGTTCGTCTTGTTCCCTCTATGACAGTTTGACTATTTTCTCCAGCCCTTCTGCCTTCCAGAATACTGTCTCCCTCCCCCATATAACTCAGTTTAAAGCCCTCCTGATCAAATTTTTGAGACTATTGGCAAAAACATTTTTGCCAACTGGCGTGAGATGCAACCCATCCCTTCCCAAAAGCCCCTCCTCATGGAACCTCAGACCATGATCCAAAAACCCAAATTGTTCTTGGCGGCACTATCTGTGGAGCCAGTTATTCACCTCTGCTATTTTTCTCTCCTTTCCTGGACCATGCCCTTCGACTGGGAGAAGAGATGAAATGACAACCTGTGCATCCATCTTTTTCAACTTCCTAACCAAAGCCTCATAATCCCTTATGCTATTCTGAAGGCTGTGCCTTGCAGTATCATTGGTTCCCACATGAACCAAAAGAAGGGGGTAATGGTCAGTAGGCTTGACAAGTTTTGTCAGCCTCTCTGTCACATCACGGAACTTTGCCCCAGGGAGATAGCACACCTCCCGAGACATCTGGGTGGGCCCACAAAACACTGGTTCAGTACCTCTCAGCAAGGAGTCCCCCACAACCACCACACGCCTCCTCTGAGGCTTATGGTTTATAAGTATAATTATTTTCTCAAACAGAACATTAATCATGTTGACTAATGGATACCTGTATGCATAAATTTTGTTTCTTAAGAGCAAAGAGTGCCAGAGTACAGCATTTATGCTCTTTTACATTAGAATAAGTGAGCATGCAGCAGAAGGCCACAAAGGATACTTCTGCATGCCACTTCACTGTCCTTTTATGTCCCCTCTTCAATTTCATACCTTTAGGAAATTTTCTTATCAGGTTTTGATGCAGATTTTGTGCTGCGTAGTTTGAAGCTCGAGCTCCTCCATGGCCGTCAAAGACAGCAAAGTATGAGACACGGGTACTGTAAGAAAAGACATACATACACTGACAGATTTATCCCACTCCAGGATTATCCAAAAAAACTGAAGATCTGTTCAGCCAACAGAGGTGCAAAAAAGCATCCCCTTATTTACAGTCTCAAATGCTTCTTCCCTATTGTGAAAAAAAATAATTTTCTGCAACCGACACTTGTGAACAAGAGAGATTCCTATGCTCAACAAGACAAAAGGCATACAGCTTGGGTATCTCTGTTCAGTCTCCCTTGATACTCTATATGCAACATTTGCATGAAGACAGCACAACTATAAAGATGCCCATTCTAAGATGTTCTTCAACAACACCAGATCTGAGTTGTGTTTTCTCACCAGAGCTTCTCTTCCTAAAAGGTGATGAAACTCAAAACTGTAGGACTGACAAGTAAGCCCAGCCCTACACAAGAATTTTATCCATATAATCCGCCCCGCACACTCAGATCATCTGGGCAGCAACTTCTAAGAGTTCCAAAGGCTAGATTAGCTTCCACCTCTAGGAGGGCCTTCACCATCTCGGCCCCCAACCTCTGGAACTCGCTGCCCCTTGAGCTCCGCTTAGCCACCTCCCTAACCCAATTTAAGAAGGGGCTGAAAACCTACTTCTTCAAGCAGGCCTACCCCTGACTATTTCGCCCCAGAATGCTCTCCCCTCCCCCCCGTCCGTCAGCATTGTCAAGCTGGCACGAATTTTATTGTTTTTATTGTACTGTACTGTTTTTAAATTATGTTTGTATTATTATATTGTTGTATGCCTTTTGTTGTACACCGCCCTGATTCTAAGGAGGGCGATATATAAATAAATTTTATTATTATTATTATTAATTTGGAGAAAACATACACAGATTGTAATGTGAAACAGTATTAGATACAGGTTTCAAATTTATTTTCCACTAGGGAAGCACTTTACGTTTCTGACCTTGTTAAAATGAAATGTGGCCATCAATGTCAACTACATCAGAAAACCAAAATAATAAAAACAAGAGGGTGAGGGAACAAGTATTAGTTGACCATTCCTCTGATAGTAGTTCTAGGATAAAGGAAAGGTAGGGCACTGCATTAGCTCCTAGGAGACCTTGGAGGGCTATGCTTGTTCCCACAAAACAAACAAACAAACACACGGACGCACACCCCACATTTTTTGTTCCCTTTATGGAACAAGCATAATTTCATTATGCTTGGGATTTCAAAAAAAGGTTTTCCTAGGCCTAAATTGGACCAGAAGATTTTCAAAATGTGATGGAAATGCATCCCATGGCCTTTAGCGGACATTTTGGACAATCTGGGGAGAAAATGCTTTTTAAAATGTTTTTTGCAGAAATTGTTTTTAACCCCCCAGGGAATCTTCAAATATGATACAAATGCCCTCCAAGCTTCCTAGAATTCATTTGAGGCATTTGGGAGCAAGAAAAATGTTTTTGAAAAAACTTTTTTTTGTTAAAAAAATATGAGGGTTTTTTTTTTTACTTCCGGGGTACTCTGAGGTCCACAAAAACAGCCTTGTGGGCCAGATTTTGCCTGCCTCCTCTAAGAAGACCAAACTCTTTTTCAAATAAGCCATGATGTTAGTTAGTTATTAGCTGAACACTTGAAAGCTCAGGATTACTCTCTTCACTGACATGATCAGACTCTTTATAGATAATAAATTCCAGGTCCTGAAAATCAAGATGGATTCAGAACGGAAAGCATATTTCTGAATGCCATAGAAACAACTTTCTATGGTATAGTCGGCTCTCTGTATCCATGGATTCTTTATCCAAGGATTCAAACATGCATGGCTTGAAAATATTTTAAAAATGTATAAATTCCATAGAGCAAACCTTGGTTTTGCCGTTTTATATAAAGGGCATCATTTTACTGTGCCACTGTATTTAATGGGACTTCAGTATCCATGGATTTTGGTATCCACAGGGGAGCCTGAAGCCAAACCCCAGCAGAAACCATGGGCCCACTGTATGTACCAAAATGGTCAGGTATGGTAGGTTATCAGCACACATATATACACGCCTCTATTTGTATGACTACAGTATTGTACGGGGGGGGGGGGGAAAGAAGTACAAGAACACTGATCACTTCCAGACATCAAGCCAAACGAATTCAGAATCACTGTCCCCATAGGATCAGCAAGGATGTCCTAACACAAGATGGAAGACAACAAATGCACATGTCAACATGAGTACACAGAGATGTAAGACTCACATCTGAGAGGGCAGGGGCTTGCACTCTTCTGTAATATCATTCAGAATCACATGGGCATCCTGCATTTCTTCTCGTTCACCTTTCCTCTCTGCCACATAACCCTTCACAGCAAGAATCTCCGAAGAATCTAAAGAGAAACCAAGGAAAGGTATATGCAGGATTCAATCCCTGAGATTTCTTTTTGACCCAAAGCAAAACAGTTGTCTAATGAAGGTGAGCAAGTAGTGCTATAAAACCATATTGGGCACAAGCTATATTTAAGATTTAAGTAATCCATTCATGGCACCTGCGGTGGAAGAAGACTTCTCTGATTTCTATGGTTCTAAAAAAAGTTACTGTATGTAGTAGAACATGGCAATTTAGAGTCTTATCTGATGTTCTTTTTGTTGCCTGTTTTATTGAACCATTTCCTGTATTGCTATGTGTTTTATTTGTATTATCCTATCATTTCTTAGATTGTACGCCATAGGCAGGTTTATTTGTACAGCGCTGTGCAAATCTACAGCGCTATATAAATAATGATGATAATAATAATAATAATAATAATAATAATAATAATAATAATAATCCTATGACAATGGCAATGGCAATCAAAGACTGAGAGCAATATAGTGCACAGAGATAGGCACACTCCCCAAAAGAGTTCACAAAGAGGGAGAATAACTTTTACAATCAACTATTCAAGTGAAGCTTCTGTCAGTGATAGACAGTAGAATACTGCAAGACTGAACAGTTATGTCTCAGTCAGCTACATAAGAACAAAACATTAAAATGGTGCACGAAGAAATTTGGAACAAATGCAAACAATACTAGAAACAGGGAATGGATGCAACTGGCACTATGCCACTGTCATTACACCACTACTCCAGTGGGAAATTCAGATACAGTGCTTTGGCTTATATACACTAGGCTGTCTGAGACTGGTTAAGAAGCCTCCTACATAAGCAGGACATACTTAAGGAGGGTAGAGAAGGAGTCAGGCTGGGGCTGTACACCATGGTGGCAAGGCAAGCCATATTGTATGAAACATCTATAACTATACAGTTGGCATTACAAAAAGAATTTGTGGGGCACAGCAATAAATAAGAACAGTGTCCTACATTTGATTTCCCACTGAACTTAATAAAAGATTGTTTTATCCACACTGCTTCTTTTTAATTGTGGAGATTATTTTGCTATTGCAAGGCACTTCGAGAAACAAGCTCGTAATCTATAGGCTTAATTATAAAATAAAATAAAACAGTAACATGACTAACCTACCTCCCAAGACTGTTGTGAGGAGACAGGGGGAAAGCCTCATGTTGACTGTAGCCCAGAGCTCCTTGGAGGATATGAGGGCTACAAATGTGAAAGAGGCACTACCGTGACTGGCAAGAAACTCATTCTTTACTGTCACTGCCCACAGACAGCAAACCCACATCTGTATTTGGATTATCATAACCAAGACTGTCCTAAAGACACAATTTCATCTTTATCCTTTAATGTAAAATAGCACTAAAAAAGAAATATATATATATTTGGCTTCAGATTGTCTGAAAACCTTTACAAACTTTCTTTTCCACAAGTTCTTCACTTCCATTCTTCTCTCCTTCGGTGGACTTTCTCTTCTCTCCCTTTCCATAGCTCACAGAAAGAGAAACTTGCTCTGTGGGATGTAAAGCTAGAAAACAAAATGCTACCAGTTATTATTTATTTATTTATCGTATTTATACCCCGCCCTTCAGCCCTAAAGGCTATCAGAGTGGCTATCAGAGTCCCCTCTATCCTCACATATTTACAATGACAATTTCACTTTTTAAAAAGCCAGTTCCATAAAACTATATTCTTAAGTGTTAGTATTACACTTTGGTAACTGTTTTAGATCAAATTCTTTTTCATGTTTATCCTACAGGTTATACCAGTCTTTTTATTACAACAGGTTGAGTTCCCCTTATCCTAAATGCCTGGGACCAGAAGTGTTTTGGATTTTTTCAGGTTTTGGAATATCTGAATATACATAATGAGATAACTTGGAGATGGGACCCAAGTCTAAATATAAAATTAATTTGTGTTTTGTACACACCTTGTATACACATAGCCTGAAGGTAATCTTATACACAATATTTTTAATAATTTTGTGCACAAAAGAACGTTTGTGTACACACTGAACCACCTGAAAGCAAAACTGTGAATACCTCAGCCACCCATGTGAACAATTTTGGATTTTAGAATATTTTGGATTTCAGAATTCTGGATAAGAGAGGCTTAACTTGAATTAATTTGATGAAGTCAAAGCAGAGGACTACACCTTCCTTCCAAATTCGTGCTACTTGAGAAAGACAATTTTTTAAAAAAGAAAGAAACAAAACTATGGCTGAGATCTTGCCCTGTGAAACATATATCTGGCATGTAGCTACATCTCCACAGCTACAACTCTTGCTGCTACTTTCTAAAATCCATCTATTAAGCAACACAGTGTCCCCAACACAGCTATTTCTGTGTTGTTGAATGGAGGAATCAGTGGAGCCATATCCAGCCATTTCCTGCAGCTGGACCTGCTGTATGGACTTCGTCTACAGACTGCCAAGGATCCTTGAGAGGTTCCTGTGGATGCCCTCTGCAGCACATGCAGCTATAGGAAAAATATCATCTCCCCCTGACCTCCAAATATGGTAATGGCCACTGCATCACGTAAAAGGTGGTCTAGGGGTGATTTTGGTCATTGCATAATCAACAAAGAATTTTGACCTCTGCAATGACCAAAGAAGTGTGGATGGTAGCACATACTGAATTTATGGTATGGTAACTCAGTGACAAGATGCCACCCTATGTTTAGGGGGAAAAAAAACAGCTATGGATAGGGAGGCTTTGGAATTGAAGAACTACTGGGAAGTATACTTAACACATTCTGTTATAATTGTTTTTGTACTTATTCACCTTCTCCTAAAGCTATATAATGGGGCTCCGGCAGGGTGGCACACATGCGCCATTCATTCTATTGCAGTGCAGCTTCAGTATAAACTGAAAGCCATGTATAGTGTGCTTGGGTATGGCGTAGGCGCACTGTACTGAAGTTTCCCAAAAAAAGCTATACATTTCAAATGTGTCTCTGAATAAGACTTAGGCCAAGAACAGCAGCCAGGAGATGTAGCCAGACAAAACTGAATTCAACTAGCAATGCTTCTCAAGCAAAGCCCAAACTGCTTACCCAGAACCTCAACAGTCATGGCTCCAGATTGCTTTTTTACTTTAACTTAGTGGAAGTTTTCCAAGGCATAACCAATTTAGTCTGGATCAGTGTGCAAAGCACCTTGTAGAACCTTTGAGATGAACTAAGAGAAGATGGAAAGCATAAACTTTTGTTGATTTAGGTCTACTTAATCTGATGAAGCAAACTACCAGACATAAGACTATAAAAGCTTATGCTAGCAAGTTCTTTCTCTTAGTTAGTCTCAAGACTACAAGAGTGTTTTAATGTTTCAAATGCAGAAGCAGCTTTAACTTCTGCAGATGCAACTGATGCAATATTATATACAGCATCCTCTTCAGTGCGTTAGGGGGAGGTGAATCATTTTGGGGGGGCTACAGCTCCCAGAATCCCTAGCCAGAAGGCCTAAATTATGACTCCTCCCCAAATTTAAACAGTTCATCAAAGCTCAAGTGATAGAGAGCTCTTGTAAATCTCACAGTTGAGAAGAAGCCCAACATGTTTAAAGGCTGTGAACAAATGAACTAATGTTTGACCATTCAAAACAACAGCAGAATGCCTCACCCTCAATCTGAATTACCACTGCAATGTGGTTACATCATTTAACCAGACAGGCTAAGTCAAATATAGGGAACCTTTAGCCCTCTAGATGTTTTAGTCTACAGTTTCCATCCATGCTCATGAGTGAGACTCAGCATAGTCAATAATAAGGGACTGTTAGAAGCTGGAATTTCAAAACATCTTGAGGGCCAAAGATTCCAACCTCGGGCTACATGATGTTATCACACTGGCTACATGATTCCCAATTGGTTAGCATAATGTAGGCACTACTGTCATGTAATTATTTTTTAAGACAAAATGTCCAAACAGCCAACAGTTGCAAAGTGCACTGCCACTGGACAAGAACTAAAAAGCAGAGCAAAAAAGAGGTGTTGTTTTCATGGGACACTTCACTCTCCCTCAAAGTATTACTTTGGCACTGAAAATGTTCACCTTGGTAGAGTCCTCAGGTTACTCAACATTTAAAGGATTCATCATGTGCAACTCAATTATGGCAGTGTAAACAATGGCAAAAGAGAGGTATGGGGACTGCTACTCACCTGAGTTCCCACTGCTGGCAGGTGGTAGATCATCAAAAAGCAGAGAGCTCCCGGCCCCTAAAAAGACAAGAAGAAATATTTTAGAATCCAGATGCCACAGCAAACAGGTTTCTGAGATTGCTTCATAGAAAAAATGAAATCTACAAAATGTAATTCTGCCAAGAATAAAATAATTCCTAAACTTTTGCCTGTTCAGGACAGTCCACTCAATCTAGTGCATAGAATGGAAGAAAGATTCATTTAGATTGCAACCTTATGGAAACTTACCTAGAAGTAAGCCTCACTGAAATCAATGGGACTTACTTTTGAGCAGATATATATAGAATTGTGCTGTTACGCGTTTATATCTCACTCCAAGGGCAAAACTTGAGGCATGTAAAAAGAAGATTTAAAAGATATAAAGCTTTCAATTAAAGTGATATTAGCATTTCAAAATAGCAAATTAAAATGTTAATAGAATATGAAACCTGTGGCAAGAAGAGGTGAACAATCAGTCTACACAGAAGGTTTAAGAGTATAGAGAGCTGCATGACAAGACCGTAAGCCTGGCAAATGTCTCTTATTTCAAGAAATGTCCTCCTATCTGAGGTTGATAATCTTTTTCTTTTACATAGACTGAACAAGTGGCCTAATTTCACATAGAAACACATGACGAAGTTAGCTGAAATCATTTCATTTGGTATTTTGGCAGCACATGTATTACTTCCTGATGGTTTACCTCTGCAGGGCATATCATCATCATCAGTTTATATAGTGCCATCCGTGTACATGGCATTTTATAAACAGAATAAAACTTGTCATAAATTTCAACTATCCCTTATCGCTGTTTTAAAAACCTGGTAAAACAAATACAGAGTGAGACCCAGCTAACTCCAACCCCTGCATCCCAATATATGCTGATTGGTGGAAGACAAAATGGGCACAAGAACCATACCCAAGTCAGTGCTGCTCACTGGTGGAAGATCGTCAAAAAGCAAAGACCCTCTCCGCTCTTCTTTCTCTAAAGAAACACACCAAAAGACAAAGTTAGAAGAGACCCTCGGCTATAGAAGATGGATCTAGACTGTAAAGCAGTTTGATAGCAGGAGCTATAGCTTCATCCAATTGAATCCAGGTATTTGAAGTTTTACAAAGGTCCAAAACACACTATAGAAAATATCCAGTTCAAGACTGCTTTAACTGCCTTGGCTCAAAGCTAGGGAATTCTAGGAAGTGTAGTTTTGTGGTACATTTAGCCTTCTCTGTCACAGAGCTCTGGTGCCATAATGAACTAAAATTCCCAGGATTCCCTAGCACTGGGCCAGGGCAGTTAAAGCGGTCCGAAACTTGATTATTATTGGACCAACGTTTGTTTCTACATTCAAAACTCATACCTACTCATATCTCATTGTACAATATTTTGACCATCATGAAGCATGAGAGCCTGCGTGAGGTTACGGTTTGAGTGCTGGAGTACAACTCTGGTGGAGACCAGGGTTCAAATCCCTGCACAAGCATAAAAAACCACTGGATGAGCGTGGGCAAGCCACACACTCTCACCCTCCGGCAAAGCTGTGCAGACACATGTGGGCATTATTATTACTGGTTATTTGTTGTCGTTGATGATGATTATGATTGTTCGTATTGTTGTCAATGTTAATTATTGTTACTATTGTTGCTGTTTGTTGTTGTTAATGATTATTATAATAATTTAAAATCATATTTTATATAATTATATAATATATTATATATAATATAATATATAATTACATATAATAATTTGGTGTTATAATAAATATTATTATATTTTCCCGCCCCTCCCAATGGATCGAGGCAGGATTACAGCTCACTAAAATATACATAAACACACACCAATACAATAGAGTAACAGTTAATATTAAAACTAAGTGATCATCAGATGGAAATGCGATAGTTATAGAAAGGTCCAGATAGGAAATGTCTCTTACACAAAGTCAGGTGGATGAGCTCACCGGAAGAGATCCGTCTTAAGTGCCTTCTTAAATGCCTCCAAGGAGGCAATAAGACGGATCTCTTGTTGTTGTTAATTATTGTTAATATTGTTGTTGTTGTTAATTATTATTATTTTATTATAATTTTTATAATTATATTTTATACAACTATATACTGTATATTTGTTGCTTCTAATTACTGTATTGTTAATGTTGTTTTTGTTTCCTTATTATTATATAATTTTTATAATGAAATTTTATATAATTATATACATGTATACCATAATACTGTATATATATATATATATATATATATATATATAATATTATATAATTATATATAATAATTTTTGCTGTTGTTAATTATTGTTAATATTATATTGTTGTTTGTTTATTATCATTATATTATAATTTTTATAATTATATTTCATATAACTATATATAATTATATATTATACAATATATATATATTATATAGTTATATATAATAATTTGCGGTTGTTGAAATTATTGTTAATATTGTTTATTATTATTATTATATACTTTTTATAATTATATTTTATATAATTGTATATAAATATATATATAATACAACATTTATATAACTATACGTAATGATTTGTTGTTATTATTGTTAATATTGTCGTTTGTTTATTATAATTTTATTATAATTTTATAATTATATTTTGCATAATTACATATATATATATATACTATAATATATATAAAATTACATAATTATATATAATAATTTGTTGTTGTTAATTATTGTTAATACTGTTGTTCTTTCTTGTTGAAAATTATTAATTTATAATTCTTATAATTATATTTTATATAGTTATATATTATTATGCACAATATAGTAATATATATATATATATATATATATATCATTGCCTTCCTCTCGAGACCCTTTTGAAAAGGCCTCCTTCAAAGTCCCCCTTCACCTGCATCTGCGCTGGAGAAATAACCCGGTTTCGCACCGCTTTAACTCTTTGTCTGAGTCTCTGCTCCGCTCCGGGCCCCACAACAAACTCCAACTCCCAGAATTCCATAGCCCTGAGCCAGACAACAAGTTAAAGCGGTGCCAAACCGGGTTATTTCTCCAGCGCGGATGCAGCCCGGGTGACCTTGGTCGAGCCACACTCTCTCAGCCTCAGAGGATGTCTCGAGGGTCCAGAGACTGAGGGAGGCTCACCTCCAGCCGGTTCCGGGAGGTCCCCGAACAGATCCATCCAGCCGCAGAGCCTCCTCAGCCGCCGCCGCCGCCGCTGCTTCTCGCAAAGGCCTCCTCCTCAGCTGCCAATCAGCTGCGAAATGCTGGACCGGATCCCGCTCCCATTGGCTGCCCTATCCCTCCCTCCACTGACGGACCGCCGTGGCTCTATATTTCCCTAAAGGGGCGGAGCTAGAGACGTAACCAAACGAGGGGCGCTGATAGGTCAATCCCCGCAGGGAGTGGGCGGAGCTAGAACGTTCCTGTCCTTCAACGCTCCCTCGATGCGTTTGCCTCTCTTCCTTCATTCTTAACTCTACGGCTCCAGACAAGAGCTGCCAATCATGGGACGGCGCTTCCTATGACGACACTACGGAGGGCGGGGCTTTGGGCTACGCTACTTCCGGGGGCGGGGTTTTGAGGGATTTACATTGGAAATCATAAAACCATAGAGTTGGAAGAGACTAGAAGGGCCATCCAGCCCAACGCCATTTTGCCATGCAGGAACTCACAATCAAAGCATACCCAACAAATGGCCATCCAGGCTCTGTTTAAAAACCTCCGACGAAGGAGACTGTAAACACGCTCCAAGGGACATCTTAGGGCTAGCCCTGTTGGCCATAGAGCTAATCCAATGACATCCAAACAGGGATACCTTTATGGGGCCAAGCAAAATGTACAATTACATGTTGCATGCTTTTGAGCTCCCAATGGCTTCTTCATCAGGCAAACAGGAGAAAGACGTTGAAGATGTCAGTCATATGCCTGCAGTTAGGGCAAAACAGCGAAATGCATAGATATAGGATGGGGACACTGCTTGGCTTAAGGAGACTATATGTGTGAAAGGGATCTAGGGTCCTAGTAGGCCACAAGCTGAACATGAGTCAACACTGATGCGGCAGCTAACAAGGCCAATGCAATTCTAGGCTGCATCAATAGAAGTACACTCATCCCTCCATATGTGCGGCTTTGATATTTGCGGATTTGATTAATATGTTCTCTCTGGGAATCTCAGGTCCTCCAGTGCAACTCTATGGTCAACTTTAACTAAAAGTTGCACTGAAAGACCTAGAGATTCCTAGAGAATACTCTACTAGGACTTTGTAGCTCCTCCAACACAGTTCTATGGTCAGTGTCTGTCGGAAGGGCCAGACAGTCCAGCCCCCTTCTGCCATGCAGGAACTCTCAAGCAAAGCATCCCCATTGACAGATGGCCATCTAGCCTCCGCTTAAAGACCTCCAAAGAAGGAGACTCCACTACACTCCGAGGAAGGAGTGTGTTCCACTGTCGAACAGCCCTTACTGCCAGGAAGTTCCTCCTAATGTTGAGGTGGAATCTCTTTTCCTGGAGCTTGCATCCATTGTGCCACATTCTAGTCTCTGGAGCAGCAGAAAACAAGCTCCCTCCTCAACATGACATCCCTTCAAGTATTTAAACAGGGCTATCATATCACCTCTTAACCTTCTCTTCTCAGGCTAAACATCCCCAGCTCCCTGAGTCGTTCCTCATAGGGTATAGTTTCCAGACCCTTCACCATTTTAGTTGCCCTCCTTTGGACACGCTCCAGTTTCTCAATGTCCTTTTTAAATTGTGGTGCTCAGAACTGGACACGATATTCCAGGTGAGGCCTGACCAGAGCAGAATACAGTGGCACTATTACTTCCCTTGTTTATCTAGACACTATACTTCTATTGATGCAGCCTAAAATCGCATTGGCCTTTTTAGCTGCCACATCACACTGTTGGCTCATGTTTAACCTGTGGCCCAGACTTCTAGATCCCTTTCACACATATAGTCTCCTTAAGCAAGTGTCCCCCGTTCTATATCTATGCATTTCATTTTTTCTACCTAAGCAACAGGGAGAAATGTACCTTCCCATGTTAAATTTAAATTTCTTTCCCAAATTTCTTTCAAAATGACTACAATTTTTAAAGTGACGATCTACTATTATTCTATATATGAATCCAATGATACCTTTGCCTTCATTTAACATCTTTTTGGTAATCCCCTCCAATGGTGTTATATTATTTTGCTTCATATTTTTAAATATATTCTACAACAGTTTATTTATTCCAGCTGCATGGACCCAATACTTCTTTCTAATTAAGTTAGTGATTCTCTCGACTCTCCATGGCTTACCCTCTTCATCAAGCAGGTCCCCAGGAGTTCTCACAGATCATTGCCAATGGCTCCGAGATTACATTTGCCAGCACTATGTATGCATCCTCCTGAGAAGATGTCTTTCCAAGTAAATTCCAGTAGTCCTAATAATCCATGTTTGTGTCAAGTCCAGATGCATCTTCTCTTAGGTCTAAAACAGATGGGCAGACGGTGGCAGCTTCCGGCCACTGTGAGCGCATGGCATTTAGTTGAAATGTGTCCCTGGAGCACCCAGAAGCCGCCCCAGGGTCTCCTAAAGTGGCCCAAAAGCAGTTCCTTTGATCCATTTGAGACCACAGAAGGAGGCACCCTTGGGCCCACGGCGTATTTGCTGTGGTCCCAGGGCCTCTTGTGGCTGCTCCTTCCAGCCTGTCTGTTTCGCCCCTTATTCCCAGTGGGTGATCATCACTGTCAAAGCTGATAGAGCTCATGTATATTCCTGCATGTGTATAGAATTGTCACTATTTTGCAGCCTTGCTAATGATGATCAGATACAAATGGCATTACATAAGGATTAGCCAACCTCCATTTCAGGGCCAGATATTCTGTTTTCTAGAAAGGAGTGTGAGCATTAGAAGTATGTGCATCACACAATACAATTCTTTCATAGTCAAGACAAAGTCGGTTTCTGAAAGTAATAGTGCCTTCATTCCCGTCATTTCCAAACAGTACAATCAATGCTCATGGTTGCGGGGGTTGTGTAACACCTCTGGGGTACACTATTTTGTAAAATATTTTGGCACTGACCATCTGATAAGCAAGGGCTGTGTGTGTGTGTGTGTACCGTATATACTCGTCTATAAGTCTAAAAACCTATGCCCAAAAATTGACCCTAAGAGCCCAGGTCAAATTATTTACAGGTCAGAATGGTAATGTGATTTTCTCCATGCGGTGGGAAGATAGTTTCATTTTCTTTTCGCCAAGCAGAAAGAGACCTGAGTGATTAATTGCTTTTAAACAAACAAAGACCTTCTCCTGCGTGTTGGCCCTCTGGGTGAAGGCTGAAACCAAAGTTGAAACAAATAGCCTCAATTAGAGTTTCTCTTGCTGTATGTGCCCATGCACACTCTGAAGGAGCCTCCAAGTTTTACCTTCGACTTATCCATGGATCATGGCAAAATCCATGATTTTGGCCCCAAAAACCTGACCTTGACTTATAATGAGGTTGACTTATAGTCAAGTATATATGGTGTGTGTGTGTGTGTGTGTGTGTGTACACGCACACACATGCTCCTTAAAGAATGTTTCATGTAAAAGTTTATTTTTAGATTAAATTATATTTGAATGATGTTTAATCAAGCAGGCAATATTTAACTAAGAGAACAAGAAAAAGGTCAAGAATGCTTTGTCCAGTATTTGCATAAATGCCACATTTATTTCTTTAACTGAACAATGCCTTAAGTGTACACAAACAGTTCAAGACCCTAATTTCCAACACTCATAATTTAAGACATCAAGAAAACTAGACTCATTACTTCAGTATTGTTATTTATAACAGGTGTGCCCACAGCAATCACATATATACAAAGCAAGAGAAATGGTCTCCCAGCACTTGGAGATGATGTCACAGGAAGAACTCATGTGGACAAACTAGATAATGGAAGCACAGGCAAAATAAGATTAATAAAAAATAAAAATGTAACCACAATCTCTGTTATTATAAAGTACGATCTTGATATTGAGTCATAGCTCATGAATAAAAGAGATCCTTCATATAGATCATCCAGTACACAACAGAAAGACAGTAAGAGCATATTAAACAGTTAAATGTCTTGTGTTGTTGCAGTTGCATGTTACCACAGAGGTAAGCAATCTTCACTTAGTTCCACAGTTCTTAGCTAATTGTGCTTCTTTCACTTGTTTCTCTGCCTGTCTGTTTAAGATAATTTTAAAGTCTACTCTGGGCTAAGATGTGCCATCCTTCCAGTGGAAGGCGGTAGAGAGGGCATCTTTTTTGTGAGGGTATCCTGCATTAATTTAGTAGAAATGGAAAGAGTTTTACATAAATAAAACAACCGTGCCAGTTATAGTTATGGAAGATCAATCCGTCACCAATACATGATATTGAAGAGTGTTAAGTTATATCATAATATTAAATCATGTTTTTTCTTACATAACATAATTTTATCTCACCAGCCTCCACAGCGATTCAGAATAGTGTTAGTGTGAAACAGTAAAATTGGAAGCTCAGCCAGTTGTTATTTCATGCTGAATTTAATGGGTTCCCTTATCTACGGGGTAGAATGGTATTCCTAAAATATGAATTTTAAAAAAAGTCCAACAAAGTCATATGTGTTATGAAAGTAAATGATTTACAGAGGGTATTCAAAAATATTTACATCTCAAATTAAGATCAATTACAATAAATCAGTGGAGACTCTTCTCAGGTAGTCCAAAGACCAGTAAATGTTTGTTATTGGTATTTTGCCAATGAATGAAGCAGTAATTTCAGAAGTAATAGATTATTAAAACAACTGGGATTATAAATTCCTGTAGCTAGTTCTTCCAAAGTATTAAAGACATCCTTCATTTACACTACGAGAAGATTGCTATCACATGATAAATAAACTAATGTCAATTTGTTGAACTCACAGTTCACCAATGTCTTTTCAGTCATTGACCTGGATTTCTGATTTAAAAATTCCTATTTATTTCTGCTTTCAGTCAAGCTTTTAATCCCTTACTCAAGATTGTCATGTTGTCTGCAGGTTTGCTGGCCCCAGCAACACAGGAATCTGAGTGAGAAAATACTCTTTCCCAAAACTGATACCATCAAAGGACATGAACTTTAGGCTGGCTGACCTAAGCCATACCCCGTATCAGTCTGCCCTTCCCTATTATCAATCCTTCCTTGCTGTGCAGGTAATATACATATCCCCCCCCCCCCCGCCCCGCATGACTGGTCAAAAACAAATGTGAACAAGGATACTGAATATTGCTTCTTCATTCATTATCACCAATATATTTAAGTCTCTAACAGTTTCCTTATTTTGGCCTGAATGATAAGGGTGGTTGTACATACTGTATATTCCTCTGTTATTAGAACTGTGTTGTAATTAATGGGGCCAAGTCTACTTACCGTTGGTAAATTCTACATAGGTAGATTTTTGATAGGTACACAATCTTCTACTGAATGAATCCCATCTGTCTCTGAAGGCCTGCCTCTGCTCAGAAAGAATATTCCTCTGTAAATGAACTATTGTGATACTAAGCTTGCAGTCCTATACTCACTTACCTAGAAGTAAGTGCCACTGAACACAGTGAGACTTGCTTCCAAATAAATATGTACATAATTGCACTGTAAATCTTGTTTTTTAAAGAGAAAGGCTTATACTTCATCTGCTTTTTTTCAGGTTGGCTCCTGATAGCTGATGTTTATACTTAATCATAAAATGTGACTTAGAACGTTTTAGAGAAATGAAGATTCAGTATGGCTATATTTCGTATTATCATAATTATGTTTGTAAAAAACCTCCATTCAACCCATCTGGTCTAATGCCAGTTAATGCCAATGTAACTGTTTTTAATTAGTATGTTAGAGGACAGTATATCAGATACTGGTAAATGAGCAAGAATCTCCACTGATCAGAAATCAAGAATCAAGAATGACTTTTCTTGAAATTATATGCAGATCTTTGGACTTAGGGTGCTTGCAGTCAAAGGATGTTTGGTAATGCTACAAAATCAATGCTTTTCTGTTGTAAGCAGAATTTCAGTGTTCCTTCTACACAGTTTGCTCATCTGTGAAGAATTTCTGCTGCTATACTTCTGAATTGGTGTATTCCATGATATGAAACTAGATGGATGCAGCTTTGGGAAAGCAAAGGGGTGTTATAAGAGGACAACTGTGCCATGTGGAACACACACACCATTAAATGTAAGTGTAGAGGGTATAGCAATTCCACTGTAAACACATTGTCTGGAAGCAGCCTTAGGCTGGAAAGTTGCAATGAATAAAAGTTATCCACTAAGGCTCTTTAAAAAAACAACTACCTCTTCTTTTTGTTTTGTTTTGCACTCAGGAAAAGTAAACCATGCATATTAAAACAAATAAACAGAATTATCACTTGACAGCCTCCTGTATGGTCATCTTGACTGCACTGTAAAATAGCACTGTTTACGCAAATAAAGTTGGACATAACATTTTGAAGAACTAACCTCTGGACAGGAAAGTATGTCCTTCATACATTTAGCATATACTTCCTTAAAATGCAGAAATGGGTTTAAGAATGTTTTTGAAAGTTATGCCAGTACCAGAAAATACTAGGACTGATCTAGTAAATTGCGAGTCCATGGGGAGAATTAGCCCCTCTCCGTGGATCTGTAAGTCAGAAGGAAAACTGGAGAAAGATGGAAGTACATGCTATTTTATGGGAGATAAAATGAAGTAAAATACCACTCAGTTGTGTTGTGTCCAGTTGGCAAAAGAATCGGATGACAGACACTCTGCCATATTCATTCCAGCCACTAATCTTGTGGGTTACAAGATTATACACACCTGGACCAGCCTACTGAATCTATTTAGAAGGGCTTCATCCACCAGTCTGAGTGAGACAGGGGAGTTTATCACACGAGAGGGAAGCAACCGCATCCCGTGAATAAATGGGTATTAAATCTGTGAATATCCTGCAAGAGTGGGATTATTTTCAGACAACGTTGCACAAATTCACCATTATCCTGGCATTAACATGTGAATAAAGTGGCCAAATCATGCCGCTTTTTATTTTTGGGATTTTCTTGAAAATAAGCAGCGGTGCAATTTGGCCACTTTATTCACAGATTAATGCTGGGATAATAGCAACGTCGCACGACGTTGTCTGAAAACAATCCAGCTTTTGCGGGATATTCACAGGATTTAATACCTATTTATTCACAGGACATGTGATAAACTCCAGAATGTTATTCAATTTTGGGGTTACAAATTCCCAACTAGGTCCATGGATTGTCCCTGAATTCTTTTCTCCTTCTGTTCATCCATTTCTCTTTGCAGCATAAGAAGAATAGAATAGAACAGATTCTAAATACTAAAATGAAGAGGAATTGCCCATTTGAGAGCACACATTTCCATCAGTAGTCTAGGGTCTTCTCATTTCTTTCATTCTATGTTATGAATAATAGCTTGCATGGAAAGAATCCATCCCAGCATTCTTTTGCTAGACATCACATAAATTTACCTTCAACACCACACCTTCATTGAATTAAGAATAATGAATGCCAGTCTCAAAATTACATGGGGCAGCATATAAGAAATAGTGATAGGCTTAAAAGGTGAAAAGCAACACTATGAAAAGTTGGGAGACCAAAAATGCATCACTTGTTCCCCTCCAATCTTTATTCTACTGCTTTCTCTCCCATAGAGGAAAGTATAGGATACCTGATCCCCCACCTCCCCAACAGAAGCAGCAGAAGCAGCAACTGGGATGTGGAGATTGGGAAAACAATTCCAAGGGAAAAATAGGTAGTGAAGAAAGAATTAAGTGCAACTGCCATTGCTACTTCTTTACTCTCAAGCGGAGCCTTTCAAAGCTGCTTCTCACTGGGGGGGGGGGGGGGGGGGGGGGTGGGTAAGAATTTTGGAGGAATGTTGGACACTTTTGAATATAACATCTACTTCTGCCCATAGCCAAGTAAAATAAAATTTGGTGAGTGTGAGAAAAGAGAAAATAAGCAGGCTGGCAGCAACTGTAGTGTTCGAAATGGGGGCTGACGGGGCCCTCTTGGGCACACTTCCACATCTTTTCCTTTATGAGAAATAGGATGCAGCATCACATATGTGCGTAGGTGTGGAAAACAACACATGATAAACAGAATGTACATTTTTCAGTGAAGTAAATAGAAATAAATACTTTATAAATATAATCTCATACTACTCTTTCTTGCTCTACCAAGTAATTTTTAAAAAAAGTCAATAAGTTATGATTTATTAGCACACAATCGTATCATTTTTACCTCTTTTAAGTAACATAATTTATAACTTCCACTCCTTTGCAAGCTCCTGCCTCCAATTTAAAGATTTTTAAAATTGCTTTAAAAATCAAAATAAAAAAAAAAGCTCTGGTTAGTGCCATTTGTCACCCAATGAAGAGATGGGTGGAAGATCACATGTGCACAATTTCAGGGCATACCAGGCTTCTAAAGTTACCATAGAAATGAATTTGGCCAATGAAGCTGTAACTCAAGATGGATCACTCTGGGGCGCAGGCATCTGGGAGATGAACAACAGGAGAGATCCAAATTTAAGAAGGGACCCTCAAACAGCACCCATTGTTTCACTTTGTTTGATGAAGCGGGTGATTCTTTTGGGCTAAATTCTTGTCTGGGCTGTTCTTCGTCTAGATAGCTTGGATCTGTTGAAGAAGCCATGAAATAAGAGAAATGAAAGGATGGGACAGAGGGATAAGGAAGAGAAGAAATTACTCTCCAGACCCCTAACCTCAGTGGTTTCATTTAAAGTAATTGACAACCAGTTCCCCATCTACTTTCCTTGTGGTGCTGGAGAATCCAGTCCTTCCCTCCCTCAGGCTCTCTCACCACTCTGTCTTCCTAATCCATTTCAGTCTCTGACGATTTTCATACCAGTGCTTACTATGGGGTAAGCACTGGTAAAACACTGGTAAAACATTTAGGAAGTGTGTGTGTGTGTGAAAGCCAGACACGCTTCCTAAACATCAGGGAATCGTCTGCTTGCCTCCAGCGTCCCTGAATCGTTTGGGAAGCAGCCATTTCCCATTAATGGAAACTTTGCATTGATGGGGAATGGCTGCTTTCCGTATGATTCAGGGACGCTGGAGGCAAGCATACGATTTCCTAATGTTTACCAGTGCTTTACCGCTGCTAAAATGTTTAGGAAGTGTGTCAGGCTTTCACACACATGCGCTTCCTGAACGTTTTACTGTATTTTCCCAGAGGTAAAGCACTGGTATGAAAATCTTCTCTATCTCCTCCTCCCCTTTGCTACTCTTAGCCCTCCTTTTAACCTCCTCAGCTTCCATCTCTTTTAACAATTTTAACAGCCAGTTCCAGCCAACCATGCAAACTGGCCAAAAGACACTAGTGTCTAACCTGCTTTCAGAAAAAGAGCATGCAGAAAAAAAAGGTTTCTCTACTAAGCTGAGCAGGAGGCTTTCAAATCTGAAGATATTTTCTATACAGAAGCTGTGAGTTAGTTAATGCTGCACTTCGTCTAAGAACCAACATGGTGTAGTGGTTTAAGTACAGGACTGGGACTTTGGGAGACCAGAGTTTGAATCCATAACTGGCCATGAAAACCTACTGGGTGACCTTGAGCAAGCCATACTCTCTCAGCCACAGAGGAAGGCAAGGGCAAACTCCCTTGGAAAAAATTCTGCCAAGAAAATCAAATGATAGGTTCGCCTTGGGGTGAACGTAAGTCAGAAATGACTTGAAAAGCATACAACAAACACCTTTCATTCTAGTCTAGAGAGTGGCTTTTAACTTGTTTAATTACCTTATTGAGCCAGCCAGGAGAGGGTTAAATGCATATAGCCAGTCATGCATATCCTTGTCATTGCTTGCCTGCAGCAGGATCCCACGATGCTCAGTGCACACTGCGAATGTGTTGGGGGTCTGAGAGAGATAGAAAGAGGAAGAGAGATGCATCTGAGAGCAAGTAATAAAGGAGGAGGAGGGCCATGCAGTAGACTCTAAATAGCAAAAACATCACAGACCAGGCCACCTCAGAATCTGTTAGACAATGCGGCAATAGTCCCTCAGAAATTGTGTCCCTCTCTGTCTCCAAATATGTTAAGTATTTGTAAACACTCACACTGACGTGCAGTTTTGCAAATGCAGAAATCCCTTTTAACCTTTAACAGAACAGGACTGCAGCCTGTCCTCATCCTAGAAGGATCATTAGTTTTGCAAAATGTTTACTGCTATTGATTTTAAAGCATAGAATGTTTGCCTGAGAATCATCCAGACCAGATCTAGATCTCTACCCACTTCATGTCTTAGACTCAGATCCGCTTTACATTTAAAATACTTTTGGTGCATGAGATGT
>NC_056524.1:217734229-217734934 GCF_019175285.1 Sceloporus undulatus
TACATTTCTGCTTACAGGTCTTATTGACAAAACTGTAGTTTTGTGAGGCATTTACCCTTCTCTGTCAGAGAGCTCTGGTGCCAAAATCAACTACAATTCCCAAGATTCCCTACTATTGAATACATTTCTGCTTACAGGTCTTATTGACAAAACTGTAGTTTTGTGAGGCATTTACCCTTCTCTGTCAGAGAGCTCTGGTGCCAAAATCAACTACAATTCCCAAGATTCCCTACTATTGAATATGGAGAATAGGCTGGCTCAGTTCCGTCAGGGCCATCCTGAAGATAAAGCGCCCTCCCTCCATAACTGTCATCTTTCAGCCTGTGAGGGAGAGAATAGGCTGGCTCAGTTCCATCAGGGCCAGCCTGAAGATAAAGCGCCCTCCCTCCTAACTGTCATCTTTTGGCCTGTGAGGGAGAGAATAGGCTTGCCCAGCTCCACCAGGGCTAGCCTGAAGAAGAAGAGCCCTCCCTCCAGTCCATCTGCCTTGGTCCAGGCCTCAGAGGGAGAGAAGAACTGCTGGACCTGATCCCCTCCCCTCCTCACCATTCCCTTCTCCTTTTGTGTCGTGTCTTTTAGATTGTAAGCCTGAGGGCAGGGAACTGGCTGTTATAAATAATTATTTTTTATTTATTTATTTATTGTTATCTGTTGTAAACTGTTCGGATTCCCAGTGATTGGGCGGCATATAAATACTGTAAATCC
>NC_056524.1:217734944-217742358 GCF_019175285.1 Sceloporus undulatus
TATTATTATTATTATTATTATTATTATTATTATTATTATTATTATTATTATGCCAAGACAGCTAAAGCGTTTTCAAAGTGGATTATTTCTGCAGTGTGTTTTGGATTTGTGTGCACCTCTTTATGCTAAGAGAAAGTAGCAAAATCAAGCCAGAGCTGTGGATCAAGCTGGAAAAGGACATCCTGGTGAAGCACACCTAAGAACATGAAGTCAAGTATGTTTTGGGTTCACTTGACTGTTTGTGGCACAGTAAATTTGCAACAAAACCCCTAAAACTGCTGCAAAATATGGCAGTTCTACATGTAGTCAGCATGATTTCCAAGCATATTTAACAAATGGAATATATTCTAATTAGCACAATTGTGTGGTACCTCCTTGAGCAAAACTATGGAAACCAACAAGGAGGCTAAATGTAGCTGTTCAAAATCAAATCTGTTCAAAAGATTTAGCTTCTAAATTCTCTTACATTCTGTTGTCCTCCTCTTCTGTAATTTGCAATCTTTTGGGCGTCTGGAAAGACAATTGCTATGGTCTCTTATTTCTGTTACAGCTCCATCTTTAACACGCTAATAATCTATTCAGGCTGTGGGCTCTTTCATTTTGCCTAATCTGTGAATTTGTTCTTACTTTGAGCATGGCCTGCTGGTCCTCACTGTATTCCACCTGAGCTGATGAGAGATTGAGAACTGCCCTCTCCACCGAGTCCTTGTCACTGTTGTAGATGTAGACATAGGGGCGTCTCACCACCACATAGCGCTTCACCCAGCCATTTGTATGAGGCTCCAAGAAGTGTAGATAGCCTTTTCTGGAGACAATGGGGCTGCGGAAGATACACTTTCTTAGTAATTGTTCAAAAACTGCACAGTGTACATTATACCATACTGGTAACTGGAGATTTTTAATGCCATGAAGAATTTTGCCTTTGTTCAGGACTCACCGATCTTTAAAAAAAATTATTTGCTTTATTTATTAGTTATTAACTGGATGCAAATAACTTTTTTGGGGGGAGGGGGGAGGTTCCTTGACACCTGAAAGAACGCAGGGTAGTGGCCCACAACGAATTACCTGACTCGAATCTCTTGAATGTCAGGGACCAAAAGGCGCTGGGTCTCCTTTTCATCCTCAGGCCCACAGGTGGGGGATTTCTTTTGTTCTCCTTCAATTGTGGATTCAGATTCAGGGCTGTCCACCCTGGAAGAGAGCTGGAGAGGTCTGTTGGAGAAAAGCAGATATGAAACTTCATTACATTTTGACCTTTCTTAATAATGAAGGTGACACAAGCTCTGAAACTGCACATATAACTCTGACTGCAAAGCAGGTTTAAAAGTCTTAGTTATGCCACTTGTCTCACCTGGCATCTGTGGCAGTGTACCGTCCTTCAACCAGTGATGGGCAAGTGGAAGAGGGGGTCAAAGTATTGCCACCAAGAGCTGGCATGGAAGGGTCTCTCATCAGAGTCACTGACATTTCAGACAGCTGTATAAAAAGAATCCATCATTAGAGTTGCTTCCTTTACAAGAAGGGAATACAACAGAATGCATATACAGTTGGCCCTTCCCTTATGCGGGTGATCTGTTCCAGAACCCACCGCATAAGGGAAATACAGCGTAAACTCAAGCCCCATTAGAAACAATGAGGCTCGTTCCCACAGCGCACACCTGGGGCACCCCATTGTTTCTTCCAGGGCGTGGGAGAAGCCTTTCCAGTGTTGCTTCCAGTGTATGCTGGAAGCTGCGTATAGCACACCTGCGTGTGATGCGGGCGCACTGTATAATACTTCCTATTCTCAGGATGAGGATCATTTTTAGATTTGGTGGGATTTCATTGCTGGCAGGGGGGCCAGAGTCTAGTCTTTGGCTGTGTGTGGGTTACTCTTGTCCTTCGACAAGTAATCTATGTGTATCAAAAGTGGCAACTAGGTCAAATTTTGCCCCTGCAGAAGACTGCACTGAACAATTTTAGGCTGAAAATTAACCAGTAAATGCCGAAGAAATCCCATCTGGTCATGACTTGAAGTTTCAGCCAGGAAGGTGGAGAGGGGTGATTTTCTAGCTATTCTACCATTCCTGGATGCCTGCAAGATTGCTCTTATTTTGGGTTCTTTTTTCCAGGTGATTCTTCACTCAATTGTTTGAGGAGTGCATGGGACTTGGGGGAGGAGGCTATTGGGTATTCAGAGTGTCAACAAAGGGGTTGGGTCTTTATGTGACCTTTGGGGTGCACTTTCCCATCTTTGTCATATACTATAGTTCAGTGATGCAGATCACCTGTTTTGTATGAAGAAGTCATACAATCCCTGGCATCTTCCAAGAAATCAGGCCAAATTTCTATTGTGTTACCACTGGCATAATAACAGAAGTGAAGATGCTGGTGTTAGGAAGAACAATTGGTGCCAATGGTGGGAGAAGAAGGCTGCCAACTCCAAGCATTCTGCTTTTCAATGTCTGGCTTTGGGAGAGAAGAAGTTGTCCCTAGAGGCAAAGTGCCCTGAGAGAAATGATTTATCCATGACAGAGATAACATCTCAAATGACTTTTCAAATCACTGTTCAAAATCACCTCTTCCAAAGCTTCTTCATACCCCTTTCTAAGAAGTAAGGCACTGGTGAAACAGGATGCTCAGAGCTTCCCTCCTCACTGTTACCTACCATTACCTCTTTCTGCCTCCCTCACAGCTGCTGCCACCTCTTCCTCCCTGTGTGACCCTGGAGAAAGTGCATCCACTTGCATAATGGCCCATTATGAAAGTGGAGTGCAACACCTGGGCTTCTCAGGTAGCAAGCGACAGAGATTGCTAAAACTAGTCTGCAATCTGATGTTGATTTACCTGAGAGTAAGTCCCACTGAATACACAGTGGCTTACTTCAGATAGGCTGTGGATTACAAAAAACTGAGGAAGGGCAAGAGGACAGTAGAAAAATTTACAGTAGTTGGAAATAATGTGTGTTGGAGGTACGTGTGCCCATCTTTCCACTACACATGACAGACTGGCATGTCTCCATGGAAGAAAATTGTTGTGGGGTACTTTTTCACCCAGCATCTGTATTCTCAACACTTCTGTATTCAGACACCTTCGAATCAGATTCCAAAATAGTTTGGTAATTCAGTCTACAATATTGTCTCCTTTCCATTGCTAAACAGTTCCCATTCCAGCCCCTCTTTCTTCTTTTTACCAAAATGAGATCAATATTACATGTGTAGCCAAATGTGCATGTTAACAGTTCGAAAAACTGTTCCATCTTCCACTAAAGAGGCAGCATTTATAAGGTCCACCCTGAATGAAGATTCAACTCTGAAGAAATAAAGGTGTCTTTCTGAAATAAAAGTGTCACCTGACTTTTCTCCCTTTACCCGCTGTAGATGCAATTTCACATCCTTCTTGCCAACTGATCAATCACTCGCTGGTGGCAAGACCAAAACTAGAAGCGTGGAGTTTCTCTTACCTTGCTCTCACTTGCACTAACACAGACGTGGCTATGACTGTACTCTCTGTTGAATGTGTGTGTAAGGAGGCGCAAGCACTGCAGAAAAGCAGGAGAAGAAAAGAAATTCTACATCATAAAAGAGTGGTTTGACTATGAGTAGGTTAGAATTACTGTGATGCTAAGTTGATTCTACAGGATAAAGTTCCAGCCAGAAATTGTATCCCTGTTTCTTTGAATGTGAAATATTTTGGATTTGAAATCTACTGATAGAAAGTAATGTCCCAACGTTTCAATAGTTCTGTCACTGGTGTGTATAGATATATCATTAAACAGTGTGGTCACAAGGAGGCACTGGACTTACTTTTAGACTGATGGATTTAGCACCCTGTTGCTATTCTTTTCGTGACAGAGAGAGACAATGGGGGTGTTACCACTTGCGATTTAAAATGAATTTAAATACAGCGGTTCGTTTTAAAGTGATTCAAAATAAAGCAAGTGTTACCCCGCTTTTCAAATCGCTTTGTTTGTATCGTTCCCATTTACGTAACGTTTTATTTTAATTCGCTGTAATTGACCCTGCTTCATTCCCATTCAAGGATGAATTGGTGTATATTTAAACCGGTTTGGTTACTTTTTCCGTTCACATTCACTTGTTTCGGCTGTCAATCAAAGCAACGTCATCATGACGTCACATTAATTCAGAGTAACATACACCGATGTAGCCTGTACCTGCGTTCCCACTACCTGGCCGTTTTTAATTCGTTTATAAATGTCGCTTTTTTTAAAAAAAGAGCCAATCAGGAGGCGCTTATTCGTCCTCTTCTGTGTCTCCCCATATTAACTGCCATAACTGAGCACTAGGGAATCCTGGGAATGATAGTTTATTATGGCACCAGCACTCTCTAGCAGAGGAGGATAAATGTCTCACAAACACAACAAACACAACCATCCCATAGTTCCTCTGGAAAGAGCCTCGGTTCCCCAAATTCGCTTTGGCTGCCCCATGGGGAGAGAATCTTTGGGGAAGATTGCTCCCTGGGCTGTCTTGGGAGCCATGAAACAGGGATGTCCTGCAAAACCCATCTCATAGTTCCTCTGGAAAGAGCCTCAGTTCTCCAAATTCACTTTGGCCGTCCCATGGGGAGAGAATCTTTGGGGAAGATTGCTCCCTGGGCTGTCTTGGGAGCCATGAAGCAGGGATGTCCTGCAAAACTCATCCCATAGTTCCTCTGGAAAGAGTCTTGGTTCCCCAAATTCGCTTTGCCTGACCCACTGATCTCTGGGTTGTCCTCCAAAGCCCATCTGGTGCTCAGGCAGAGGTGAAAAAGAAAAAAAGAATAGTTAAAAATGGTGTTCAATGGCTCTCCTCACACATCGGTCTATGAAAGCGGAGCAGAGGGGAGGTTGCAATCCACCGGAGGAAAGGCTATTATGCGAATGGAAGAAAATGGCACCGGCAATGCAGAAAGAAACCAAAGAGGGTGACCCTTGAGCGCTGCTCCTCCCATCCTGTGGAAACCAAATCAGACGCCGAAACGTTCCCATTTAAATACAGTGATTCCTATCGCGGATCAAGGGATAATACTAGGGTAGACCCTAATATTTTTTTACACCGGTTTATAGGCTTCTAATCTGGGTTAAATGTTACGATTCAAATCAGATTCGAATCGCAGTGGGAACGATTGCGGGTTAATCTAGAACTGTTCTAGAGTTAATTCGGGATTGAGTGGGAACGATACATCTTGGATTCGATTTGTAAACCGGTGTATAAGCGAGTGGGAACGACCCCAATAAAGTTCTTGTTTAGCTTGTTGACTGGTGTGTCCTTTAAGCTTTCCATGAATGATAGCACCATGCATTTCCCCCCTCTCTGTTAGCCGCCTGCATTCCCTGTGATTGGGCGGGATACAAATAAATCTATATTATTATTATTATTATTATTATTATTATTATTAATCATATCCAGCTAGACTCTCAAAACAACAACATTTTAACACTGACCAAAACAACATTTTAACACTGGGACTCACAGCCAGTATCCAGCTGCATTCAATTTAGACACTGTGGGAATGCAGACATATTGATGTCCATTTTATCACCTGCCTAAGCAAAAGACAAGTCCCCTGGAAATTGGTATGGGTTTATGCCACATCTTATACCTTGACTGCAAGTTCTTTCTGCCTCTCACTGGGCATGTCCAAGGGTAAAGTCCTTCCTTCTGGAGTACCATCTGCTGAGATAGGAGATGAAACACAAGAGGTGCTCCGGGAATCAGAGTCTTCACTGGAGCTTGACGATAGGGAATCAAGACCTAAACGCTGAGTTGTCTCTAATTTCTCACGCAGGAGCAGGTAATGTCTTGTTTTCTCAACCTGTAGAAAGAAAGAAACAAATCCTGGTAGGTTTGAGCCACAGACACACACACAGGAGAGTTTATCAGACAAGGGAAATTGGAAGTATAATCCAATAGCAATCTGAACACAAACATGGGGTTTAATATTATTGCTTGATAACCCACTACACACAAATTCAGGCAATGGGAAGTCAGTCCGAATGCAATCATGTGGTTTCACGTTATTGCGTGATAGACTGCCACACGCAAATTCAGGCAATGGCATGCTATTTTCGGGCAATGGGAAGCCAGTTCAAACGCAATGCGCATTCACGTAATTGCGCTATGCGTTCTGGCCCCACTTTCTTTTCATTCGAATTTAAGAGAAATTCCTCCCATTCGATAAACTCCAGGCATTCATTTCATGCAGAATCAGTTCTATGCAGGAAACAGCACGTACATCACTACAAAGGAAATGGCCATAGATACAGTGCGCCCGCACCATACGCAGGCGCGCCATACACGGCCTTGAGCATACGCGCTCAAGCCGCGGGGCGGAAGGGGCGGCGCATCCCATTCAATTGAATGGGCGCGTACGCCCGTTGCGCCCCGCGTACGCCCGTTGCGCCCCGCGCGCGCCCACGCCGCCACGCACGAGCCCCATTGTTTCCAATGGGGCTCGAGCATAGGTGGAATTCGCCTTACGCGGAGGGATCCGGAACGGATCCCCCGCGTAAGGCGAGGACGGACTGTACTATCCCTAATCTGCCATGAAGTGGCAGCTCTCAAGTACAATGTACTAAGTGGTGGGGAACTCATAAATGTAATTATTGTATAAACTTGTGTTAGTTTCCATCATCTTATATCCAAGCAGATAATCACCCTGGAGACTTTTTGAACTGTAATTCTCAGAGCTACTAAGCCCCCACGTTGTGTGTGTATGTGTGTGTGTGTGTGTGTGTGTTTTCATTCCTAGCTCTGCCTTTGATACATACAATGACACAATATTTGCAATGCTTCTCATATTACTCTGAATAGGGGAAGGAAGAAGGGAGCATGACTTCTGTTTATGCAACATTTTCAGTTGGATTTAGTGAATAGTTCCTCAAATTTTCCCCAGTTCATACAGTGAAGCTCCATAATGTGAAATTAATAGCATGGCCCACAAGTGCAATGCTAAGAGACCAGTGGGTATGTAATATCCTCACTGTGGGTTGGGGGGCTTAATTTATGCTGTTCTATACACAACCTTCAACCCCAGGTTTGCAATTTTAACATCTTGAAATGATGCATGTTTTCTCAGATGTAAATGCTATGCATAAGTAGCTGTGAAGTAAGTTCTATTAAATTCATGGGTTTTAAGTCCAAGAAGGCATGCATGAGACTGGACTGCACAGCCCCAGAGAGAACTGTGCTCAACTTCTACTGAAATGACTCTTTGTATTAATTTCAATGAGACATAAGAATGACTGAATATGGGTGCTGGTTTTAGACCACTTCAATGCTTCTTTTAGAATGCCTATACCAGTCAAGTATTATTCATATGTTCAAGTCTCCAAAGTAAAAGACATCTGTGTGCTATACATAGTTTCTCTTTTCAATTTTAATAAGGTGTATATTCTGAGGTTTATTGGCATACATATATATATGGTATATAT
>NC_056524.1:217742368-217768828 GCF_019175285.1 Sceloporus undulatus
AGAAGAAGAAGAAGAAGAAGAAGAAGAAGAAGAAGAAGAAGAAGAAGAAGAAGATAATTTATTTATATTTTCCCGCCTCTCCCAGGTATTTAATGTATTTAATAAGGTGTATATACAGAAACCAGTTATTGTAATTAATTTTTTCCTGAACTCCTCCACACCTGATCCCATCCACATGAGCATGGAGTAGATTCATGTGAAAAGGTGGGTCCCTGAATTGCAGGGTGTGAGTCTTACTTCCTGCAGCAGGCTCAGTTTCTCCAGTTCCCACTGGTGATCCAAGATGAGGCTGTCACTACGGGGCCGCCAGCCTGCTAGGTTCTCTTCACCTCGGACATACGCCACAGATGTGTCAAGTACACGCCTTCGTCTCCTTTGCATGCCTGTGTTTGGAAATATTCCAGATATAATTTTTTTATTTACTTATTTACTTGTAGCACTTCAATACCACTTGATATCATAAAATCTATAAATGATTTTCATTATTTAGCTCTGCTCATGCCCAATCTGCATGTTTAATTTATTAATTTTAGATGCACTCCAATTATGGTTGACATGGAAACTAGAGTTTTGATTACAGGGAATCAAGTTGCTAACTGCAAACTGTGGATTCTCTGCCCCTGCAGGAAGATGTCCCACTGCAGATGTTTGTGATTAGGGAATTAAGAGACAATGGAACCATGGTGTTCACTCAAATGAAATCAATTATGTTATAACAGTCAGGCTGACCTTTCCTTTCTCTCCAAATTTTCCTTCCAGTATCTCCTACAGAGCTGTCATAATGGCAAAGCTAATTAGCACTCCATCAGATACCTCTTAAAGTGAAACCAAAGGTAACGAGGAGCTTCTCACCTGGACTGCCAGCATCAGCCACTCTACAAAGGCTCAGCTCATAGACCCCAGTCACACGGTTGCTGCAAAGGTGGGAATGAAAAGTCAGTCCAAGGTGACAGAAGAAATGCTCTTCATAAGAACAAAGGAAATAGCCATGCTGGATTAGGCCAAAGACCAGCATTTCAATGAATGATGGCTGACAAGGAGCCTATGGGAAGCCTACATGCAGGATATGAAAGCAACAGCACTTTCACACTCATTTTCCCCAGCAAAAAGTACTCAGAAACATATGCATCACGTGGTGGTAGAATTGAAAGACATAGCCTGTTAGTATGATCAGTATGGAAATGGATCTTGTAGCACCTTTGAAACTAACTGAAAGAACGTGGTAGCATAAGCTTAAGTCTGTGAGACGGACCTCAGAACAGCAGTTCTTGAACAGAAAAAACTGCAAAGGAAGATTTTAACAAGGAACAGCAGAATGGAATATATCCACAAATGTCAGTCCATCAGCAGTAGGTGAAACAGAGACAATGGTTTCCTGGCACACTACACATATTATAACAATAGTTAACACTTCAGCTTCATGAGGCCTCTCTTGGCTAGTTTATCACATCTCCTTTCTGGTACCCAGCTGGCATCACATTACATTCCAATAACTTCCTCCACCATTCCTATGGTTATCTCACCTTGGTTTTAGGCAACATCTTTCCTCCTGCCTTTGGTGATGAGGTGACTTAATTTGTCATCTCATCACTGTACCTACAAGTTTTGCATTTCTATTGCTATTCACACACACAACCAGCTTATTCACAACTGTAATAGTTTCTTGCAAGGCACTTCACTCCATGCATCTGATGAAGTAAACTTAGGTCTATGAAAGCTTATGTTACCAACTTCTTTCTTTCAGTTAGGGGCTGTGCAGGTGCCTTCAGCTGTGCCAGATTGGAGCTGTGGCCACCGCAGGCTACGGCCCCGAACTGGCCTTTCCAGGGCACAAAAAGGAGATTATCATGCCACTGGAAAGGGCTCAATAGCTGTGGCACCACAGTTTTAAGGTACTCCTTTGGTGTTGCATCATGTGGACACAGCACTAGGGGTGCTGTGACTCCGCACACCTTGCGGAGCAGCATGCAGTGTCAGGTGGAGCTGGGTGTGTGTCATGTGGATGCCATGCCCTGACTCCTCTCCCAGGCCGGCCTTAATGGGCAGTCTGCACAGGGCCTTACTTTCAAAGGTGCTACAAGATCCCTTTACATAAGCATCTTATTCTGGAAGTAATATAGAACCACTGTACTGCCTTAGTTACATGTTAATTGTGTCACTCTAATGTGCTCCATGTGAATTTGCTTTGGAGAAATGTTTGAAACTTCAGCAGGCCTCAAAAGCAGCACCCAAACAATTAATGGGGTCAGTTACAAGGAGCACACAACTTCTCTTTCTGAGGGAAAACATAGTCTATAAATAAGGATGATGATAATAATAGTAATAAAAACAGCAACAACTGAGAGCCAGTGGTAATCATGTGTAGTATTTGGAATAGTAAAGTACTTTATTCCTCCTGATGTTGAACGCACTCAAATACAAACCAAGGGTTCATATGAAAATCAAACAGCTCTTAGCTAAAAATGTGATTTTATTGAAGAATCAATAACCTCTACGGAGATCTTCACACGTATGCTTCCTTTCCAGTAGATCAAAAGTGACATCCTTGTGCTTAACTCTATCCTTCTTTTGCAGAAGGAAAAGCAGGAGCTACATCTTTACCTCTCTGAGGCTCGTAGACTTCCACTTCCAAAAAGATTGCGGATGGATCGAGAAGCAGGGAGTTTGGCATCTCTGGAGTAGAAGACCATGCAGAAATCTTTGGTGATCACAGCTGGCTGGGTGCAGTTCTCCATCTGAAAAGGAAGATACTTACTAGTTTTTAGATGTCACCCTCTCAGGATCCTTTTGACTGTTATTACACAATAAGTTAGTCTCAGATGGTAGTGTGAGTGAAGTAAAAATTTTCCAAAGTAAAATTCTTCCAGAGTAAAATTATGTTCTGCAGCATGTGTCATTGGTATATTTTCAATAACCCATTAATGTTTACACTTCTACTATCTAGAGGGATACAACATAGGGACAATCTGAGAGTGCAAGACAAGCGTACAAAACTGCTACATCTTTTCTTCTCTTATATACATACAGTGGGACTGCAGAATGCTACTGGCTAAATATATTCCCTCCTTATTAAACAAACAGTGGTGGCTTTTTAGCTATTTTTAAATGATCAATTAATCAGTTATCATAATCATAATAATCAGCAGAAGGTTAAGAGGTGACATGCTAGTCATGTTTAAATATTTGAAAGGACATCATATTGAAGAAAAAACAAGCTTGTTTTCTACTGCTCCAGAGATTAGAACATGGAGCAATGGATTCAAACTACAAGAGATTCCACCTAAAAAGTAGGAGGAACTTCCTCACAGTAAGAGCTTTTCGGTAGTGGAACACACTCTCTCGGAGTGTGGTGGTTTTTAAACAGAGGCTGAATGGCCATCTGTCCAGAGTTCTTTGATTGTCTATTCCTGCATGGCAGGGGTTGAAGTGGGTGGCCCTTGTGATCTCTTCTATGATTCTATAAAACCTATCTTCATGTGGCAAATTTATAGGGTGTGATAATAAAGTATTGGTGAACACTTGCCTCAATGTATGCAGAGAGGGTCATGTAGATTTTCTCCCTGTATGGGGTGACGCGATTCAGTAGCAGAGAGTTGTGCATGGAACTATCCCAGGCTGCCTCAAATTGGTAAAATGTCCTGCAGAGAAAAAACAAAATGTTTGTTTAAAAAAACCATACCAACCACCAACCAACAGAACTACGTGAAAAGCATTATATTAGCAGCAGCAATATGCAAACATGCACACACACAGACACCTTTGGGCTGAATGGATGCAGCCATCCTGGAGTGCTCTGGTCAACAACACTTTCCTTGTTTTGAAAAGGCACCAGTGGGAATTCTCAAGGAAACCATTGTGCTATGAATTCTGATATTTTCTATATATAGACAGAGATGATTTTGGATATGCTTAAGCTGTGACAAACAACAAGGTGCCAGAGACAGTGATAGAAGGACAGTTGTACAGACAATTGGCATTCTGCCATCTAGACTCTGCAATAAATAGAGAACAAGTTTCTGGAAATGCTACAGCTACAAGATAGGAAAGCTAGGAAGTTATTTCTTTCAAAATAACTGTAAGCAGTAACAACAATGCCACAGATCTATTGTCCCATACTTATCTTGGGATATAATTTAATGATGCCTACTGATAGTGAACATGGAAAATAGTAGATGAAGCAAGAGTGGAGGGACGCAGAGAGTAATAAAGCATGCTGTTGTTGTTTAAAAAAAGAAATAAAATATCCTCTTTTGATCCAAAAATAATTATTTTCAGATTTTGAATACAGCACTCCAGGGCCATATCTCTTCAGTCAAGTATAGCATATCACAATCTATCTTCCTTCCATTGAAAGGAAGAACTAATTTTTAGCAAGCAAGTTCGGGGGGTGAGGAGGAAATAAAAAGAGTGAGGATGCTCAGTGCTAAAGTCAGTTCCATCTCTTCAGAAGTATTTGGCATTTCACACATTGAATATTACCTGTTTTAGAAGTTTGATATGTCCATAAATGTTTCAGCTACTTCCTTTTGTTGATTATTTTCTACATACAGTCACAGTTGGCCATACTCTAGAGAAATCCATGGGCCAGCCTAAACCCTAAAAAATTGGCTATTTCTCCAATCTCTTATTTATTCACTTCGGAGGAATTTACTGGACTGTTCCACAAATCCATGTACCAGGCATACTTAGCATGATAGGCAAATGTTTTTATCCCTAGGCATATCTTTCCCATAATGTCTTCCTATTTGTCACTGATATTCAAAGCATTTTGCTTTGCAAAACCAGACACATAAAGTATCTGGGTGTACTGGAGAAGAAAACTGTGCATTTGGCCAGGTTTTGTATTAACTAAATAAAAATCAGCGGTATAAAAATCCCCAGTATATTTTCTGACAATGGTTATAGATATAATCCATGTTCAGGCATTCACTTGAACATCTGGAAGGTTAAATGGGTGCTCCCCCCCCCCCCCCGCCCGCTAAAGTTTCCACATAACTGTCAGTGTTGGAGATCTTCACTCACTGAATGCAAAGGTTTGCAGAGAAATCTGCAATCACATTTGACTGAACCCTGCCTAATGAGGATCACAGGAACTCTATAACCCATGTTCACTCAAAGTCAGTTACAAAGCCCTCTACAGACCTTTGCATTCAATGCATGGTGATTTATGATCATGCCAGATGCTTGGGGACATTTGAGGAGCATGGTTGGCATGCATGCGAGTCCATATCCCCATTAATTATTCTACATATTCAGATGAACTTCTGAATAGGGCTTATAATATTACACCACTTCTGAAGTATTGATGTGAAATACTCTCAGTCTAGATTTCACTGTATTTCTCTGCATTCTAGCTGCATTCTTGTCCCATATTTTGTATTATGTTGTACGACTTTATTTTTATTTCTTCCACGGAAATTCACAAACCCATTTCCCATAAGGTATACATTTTTTTCTCACACAGTTTGGGTGCATTTCAGCTATTTGTATTTTTAAAATGCACATGCTTTTGTAAATATCATTTTTCTCTGAAATACACTACAAGTATCAAAATGTGTGAATTTCTGAGGCAATTTGTGCTTTGTCTTGCAGTGTATCTTAGAAGGTGTGAAATGAATACTGTCATAAAGAAATTCTTTCCCAACCCTATTCAGAAATTAGGGTTTCTGTAACAAACATATGAGCCAAAGCCTTGAAAACAGATGACAATTCTGATTATATACAGCAATTTCCCCTCAATGTGGTGTCGTTTGGTCTTGTTTAAGTCCCATCATCCCTAGGCACTATAGCTGGTGCTTAACATAATACAGCATTCGTATACCAACTCACTCCTCTTGTTTCTGAATAGCATTTTCTAACATGATGGCATCCCTTTTGCAGAGTCTTTTTTGGCTCAGCTTTGACATTTTGGATTCACTAAATTAAAGAGCATTTTAGAAACTATATATCAGAAAGTAATCAAAATATCAGGATAATCTCTCATTTCTGTCTGAGCATCCTCACATTTCAAAGCATTTCCACATGGACATTCCACTGTCACAGCTCACCAAACTTGTATCAACCATAGTCAGAAGCCTCTTTTTAAAAACAAAGATGCCAGGCCTCCTTTTGAAAGATTATACATTACAACAGGTCCAGCTCTCATATACAGACATTGGCTCTTGTTCAAGAGGATTTGACTACTGATTGGTGTACAGTTACCATCCCATTCTAAACATCACATGTTCACATCAAGAAATCTGGAGCCATCTTGCAAATACCAAAACCAAAAGAGCTGAGACTAAGCTCACTGAGACACAAGCTAATAGAGGATAGGTTAATTCCAGTAGGAAGAAAGTAAGGAAGGGAAGGTTGTAAAGTAAGTGGGGAGGACACAAGTGAGAAGAGAAAGAGAGAAAAGCAGAAGGGAACAGACCAAGCAAGTGTGTGAGAGAAAAGTGAGAAAGAAATACCTAGTGTCATTTCCAAGTGAAATGCTATAAGTGGAAGGCAACCCAAGACAAACACATGTACATATACACACATACACAAAAAAATTAAAATGTCAGAAAGCATTGTTTATATGGTGTCTTGTGAAAAGCTACCCAGAGAGGCAGCTGCATAGGGTGCATGGGGATTTGAACAGAGTCTAGCTTTAGTTAGTTGTGGATTTGATACAGGTGGATAAGCAAAAGGAAGAAAAGTTAGTTCTCCCTTCACTCTCTTTGGCAGAAAGAATCCAAGTCACCAAATGAAATCCTGCCTGAATGTTCACATCCCGAACCCTCTACTTTCACTTATTAGTAGGCTGTCTTATGTCCATGTCCATCCAAGTTACGTAGGCTTCAATACCCTGCGTTATCAATAGGCTGAAATAGCAAGTGGTTTTTTCCAGTAGAACATAATTTTTGTCAGGATTTTTATTTTGGTATGAAAGGGAGCTACAATGACCTGAGCAAGGTACATTTACATATTCAGTAGCTTTTGGTCAACACCTCAAGAAAAATGCCAAATCAAAATGGAGAGGTGTGTTTTTCAATCCAGGACTCCACAATTTTACACAGTCCAGATATTCATGGGGAATGCCACTAAGCATACCTTACAAATCTAGACATTAAGACTACAGAGTGCTGATGTGAGAGCTTCAGAGTAAGAATTACAATTATGACACTCTTATATGTGCTCTGTGTATTTGCACTGAGAAATCTTAGTGTTCATCCAGCCCCTACTCATACATAAATGCTCTTTAGCTACTGGATTCTTATGTGCTGGGCCCTTCTACAACATCAGAAATATATATTATTAGTACAGTTTCTTTTGTGAACAGCTACTATTATTAACAATTGTAAACATGGAGAAATACATGATCAAGAAATTCCATAAGCAGCAGTTGTACATGTTTCAATAGACAACGTAGCTAATACATCATTTTGCTGATCAGGTGGCAGGGAGATCCTGGGATCTAGTCCAGAAGGTGCACTCAGAGATCCAGGTCAGTTCATTAGTAAAAAGCATGGCTGAAAGATTTTGCAGTTGGTCCTTAACATAACACATTTTCACGAAGTTATTCAAACAAAGCCAGTCTGAGTTAATCACATAAAGCTATAATGGTGAATCAGGCTGCATGCACTGAACACAAAGCAATGAGTTTGAATCTGTGCATTCATTTCTTGTCTTATCCTAGAAACTTTGCCTTTTCTTTTTCAATAAAACATTTTGTTATCCTAGGTTAGTAAATCACAAAGTGTATTGTTATGGTAGTTACCCATGAGAGGCTTCGTAATCCCAGACTGATAAGAAAACATGCAGCCTAAGACATTCAGTATTAATGCATGCAACATCTAGAAGTAAATCCCACTGAGCTCAATAAGATTTACCTTCTCATTAAATGTGTATTTCAATTTAAGAGTGATGCACTAGGGCTGATTATTATGGCAGTGCAGGAGGGCTGCTGTTTCTGCTCAGTCCTGTGATGCATTTAAAATGTTTGAAATGGGAGACCACTCTTCAATGAGCCCCTCTTTATCAGTTAATATGTTTTCTCTCCAGCATTGTTGCCAATAGCTGATCCTCTTCCTCATCATTGCTGCTCTCTGCTTGCTTGTCAGAGAGCCAGTCTGCAAGCATGCAGTGGCATCTGCTATGCATTCTTCATGGTATTGGTATCAGACCAGAGCAACAGATGGGTGAACAAGGTGGGAAGGTTGAAGAGGAAGCAGGCCTCCTGCTTGGCCCTGGCTGCAGCACTAGCATGGAAAGCATCTAGAACTTTGAAAATCCTTTGGCTAGTAAAGACACTTTCTCAAGCTCTGGCAATAACCACATAATCTGTTTATACCCAGGTGGTTTCCTGTTTCAAACTTAAGCATGTGAAGTGGCAATCTTACTGCACAGTTAATGCTAGACTCAGTACTTGGTCACTAAACTGTATTTCAGTTGTGATAAGCTGATTTCAAAATGGCTGCATCATTTTATCCCAACGTCAGTGTGTCCTGATCAACAAAGTGGAGCAAGCAAGGGGCACCATGCAGAGCCACCACAGCAAGATGAGGAATTGTAAGCGCAATAAATAAATCCAAATGTCTCCGGAAAATGAGGAGAGCTCGCAAATCACATTATATCATTAAAAGTCAAATAGATCTGGGGGCTGGAATTTTAGGATCTCCATCCTAACATCAAGCATGTACAACACCTGTCTGTCCCATTCATCCTTCAAGGGTAATTCTACCTGTGATTACTTCATATAATAATCTAAAATGGAACATGGTTTCAGTATGCTATCTTGAGTTTGCAACAGAAATCCAATTGAAAAATTAGGCTTAAAATTGCTCGAACAGAAAATAAGCTCTTGAACACTGACAGAAATTCAGAGGCCACAAATTAACTATTATTTATACTTATTGATACATTTATATGTATGCTCTTGTTGCTGTGAGCCTTCAAGTCATTTCTGACTTTTGGCAACTCTATTATAAGGCTTTCTTTGGTGGAGGGTAATTACAGGGAGGGCTGCCATTGCCTTCCTCTGAGAATGAGAGTGTGACCCATATGGATGTCTACTTATAACACATATTCTCCTCTCTCAAGTCTCTATAGCAAGCTAATTATGTTTGATGGTTCCCACACAGAGAGCACTGAAATATCTGATAGTCACATAAGAAGCTGGTGAAGAATATAATTTGGAAATGTGAAAGAAAAAGCCTGAAGAATAATTAGATTCTGGATATCAGCAGTGTTTAGCTTTCTGAGTCCTGGAAGTGCTATAGATCTCTGGCTCTGATGGTTACCTCACCTGCACTTCCTCTTTCTAAAACTAATGTGGTGGGCTCAGGATTCCAAGCAGTTATTTCTGATGACCACAAATCCCAGACCCCCATAGCCAGCATTGTCACTTTAGGGAGTTGTAGATCAAGAAAGTAACTATTCCAAATTGTCCCCACCTCCCATTAAATCTGGCTGATGAAGAAAATGTTTTCAAAACTGGTACCAAGATTTCCTTGCAATTGTTAGGTTAAAGAAGTATTACCATAATATAAATGCTGGCATTTTGATATATAACATATACCTTATACAGCTGGTACATCTACCAAAATGCTTTCATAGCAGTCGTTAGAGGCCCAAATTACAGGATATATAGCAAAGAATATATATGGAGCCTCCAACCTGAACTGAGACCACTACTCCCAACAAGGAAAAATTTAAATCATGTCTCCTCAGCCACTCATTTTTCAAAATTCCCTTTTCCCATGCATGGGCTAAAACTGGGGGCAGGGTGCTCCATTAGCTCATGTCTTATTAGAGACAGAAAGTAAGAGCAGAGTTTGATTTCAAGAGCAAACATATGGGACAGGTGTATTAGACCTTCCCTTAACTGTGTCTCACTTGTCAACAGTCTGTCCCTGAAAGTGATTTCTCTCCACCATCCACCCAGATTAACTTCCAGTATCAGAGCCTGGCTGAGAGAGAGCTTGGCATTTCTCAGCTATCTGCTCCTTCTGCTATTTAGACTCTTTCACCTCAGCTCTGCTGTTACTCTTGCTTATGTCTTAGATGCTTCCAAATATTACTGTTTTGGTGTTCTGGAAGTGCTGTTATTCTCTGGGCAAAATTGTTTGAACAGTGACTCACAGCAATGAACTAGAGATAGAAACCCCCATTTGTTTTAGTCTTGTGGAATAAAAAGACAACTTAAAAATATGTTTCCTTGATGTGAACCATATCAAAATACAGGCTTGAGGTATGGATGGGTTAGTCTCGGGGGGGGGGGGATGCACATATTTGAGAGTGGGCTTTATACATCTCTGTAAAATGTAGAGTGATGAAAATGAGAAAACTGTTTCTTTCTTACAGCAGAGGTGAGGTAGCAAAGCACTAGCTGGGTTGCTTTGTCATTTGATCATCAGCTTGTCCTTTTGAGCTTGCTATATGTGGGGGGCAAGTGCTTAGGTTCCCAAAGGGAAAAAGACAAAGGAATTTGATACAAATTATATTTTGCACTAATTGAAGAAACTGTGATTAAACATACTGGAGCTGATGAATGAGATTACGTGTGAAAGGAGTCCTAGTAGACCACAAGTTGAACATGAGTCAACAGTGCAATGCGGCAGCTAAAAAGGTCAATGTGATTGTAGGCAATAGAAGTATAGTGTCTAGATCAACGGAAGTAACAGTGCCACTGTATTCTGCTTTGGTCAGGCCTGACCTGGAATACTGTGTCCAGTTCTGGGCATCACAGTTCAAAAGGATGTTGAGAAACTGGAGCGTGTCCAAATGAGGACCACCAAAATGGTGAAGGGTCTGGAAACCATGTCCTATGAGGAACGCCTTAGGGTGCTGGGGATGTTTAGCCTGGGGAAAACTCGGTTAAGATGTGATATGATAGCCCTGTTTAAATATTTGAAGGGGTGTCATACTGAGGAGGGAGCAAGCTTGTTTTCTGCTGCTCCAAAGAACAATACTTGGAGCAATGGATGCAACAGAAAAAGAGATTCCACCTCAACATTAGGAGAAACTTCCTGACAGTAAGGGCTGTTCGACAGTAGAACACATTCCCTCAGAGTGTGGTGGAGTCTCCTTCTTTGGAAGTATATAAACAGAGGCTGGATGGCCATCTGTCACAGGGGGTGCTTTGTGTGTTCCTGCATGGCAGAATGGGGTTGAATTAGATGGCCCTTGGGATCTCTTCCAAATCTATGATTCTATCTCCAAGGGAAATGGAGCATCCTATGATACCATCTTGACATGCTGAGGCACCCAGTAGCCACTAGACCCAATGGTGAGATTTCTTCATATCCCAAACTGGGATGACATATCATATCTCTGAATGAGTACTTGCAAAAGCAAATAAATAAATAAATAAATAAATAAATAAATAAGGTACAGTGACTGCATGAAGTCTAGCACCAAAGGGCTCAACAAACTAGACACATGCAAGTAATAAACCACATATTACTTCATTCTAGCACCATTATATAGCATCTTCAGCCTTAAAAATGCCAACCATATTTGGGAGACATTTTCTGATATGACTTGTTCTCATGATCTTGGCCACCCCTGCTAGCCTCTCCATCCGTGATTTTATTTTACACAAAAATGTGTTTTTGTTTGTTTGTTTTTGCCTCAAGGTGCTCCCTATTGGGTGTGGGAGCAATCCGTTGTGATTTCTGAGTCCTTTGGGCTGTTTGGGGGCCAAGAGAGGCATTTTTCAAACGGGAAACTAACCTAAAGTCAACAGTGCAGAATGGGTTTGTGATGCTGCTGATGGAATTGTTATTTCCCTTCTTCCTACTACCATTTGCCCCAGCACTATTTTGTCACAAAGTTGGATGGGGATTGTGGAAGCAGTAGCCCAATGGATCTGGGGGGGAGGGGTTCATCAGTGTGGGACTGCAGGGAAAGCCACTATAGTGTAATCTCCTCACTTATGCAATTTAATGAACTCTAATCAGTCATTCCACCCTAAAGCTCAACTTGTCTAGTTAACAATAGCTTCAACATTCATGTAGTGATTTGCTATAATTTTATCTGGGACAAATTAGACACTAAAGGTACATTCCCTACAATTAATCTGTTTCCCCTTCAGTAACATGACTTCCTCAGCTATCCATGCTTCAACAATCAGGCTTACAAATTAAGCCTATGTTTACTTTCTAACAACAATCACAAAACAACAAAGCACAGTAAATGTAAGATACACGTGTGAAGAAAAACACATGTTATGACAAACAAAGGCGTTTGTGCTAAATGTATCATCTAGTTTAAAATATTCTAACGGTTAATCTTTCCGCTTCTTCCTATGTTGCTGCTTATTTGACCCTTGCGTTTGTGGAGCTGCCTCTGACTGGATCAACAATCCTTCACTAACCCATTTGAAGAAGCTGTCATCACAAGACAACTCCTTCCCAGACAACCTGTGAAATCTGTATCTTTTCCTGTTTGTCTTTCACACACTTTCCCATACTCCCATCACACTCAGCCCAGCTTGTCATGCAGACTGCATCAGCTTACAGATCTCTAAAAGTGCCTTTGTGCCAGTGCTGGCTGCAGGGGATGAGTTTTCAGCATGGCCAAGAGCCGAGAGGGGGCCAGCATGTTTTGGGGATACGTAAAAAAATAATAGTACGGCAGTAGCAATACAGAAAGAAAACCCAGCCAACAAAAGAAAACAAAAGTTTATGAGAAAGCACATGTGAGAAGGAGAAATAAAAGACAATGCTATTTTTAAAAAGAAAGAAAGGAAAGAAACCCAAACAGAAAAACCCAAGTAACAAAATGGAACAAAAGGAAGCCCAACAATGCATAAGAAGACAGAAAGAAGCCAGTGTATTTGGGCAGGTGGAAGGAAGCTCAGTGTGTAGCATTGTTAGCCACAATGCTGACTTGGGTGGGAGTGAGGGTGAACTAAGGAGCAGGTACAGAAAAATAAATGGGGAAGGGAACAAATAATACCTAGGCATATCCGAATCAAGAAACTGCCTGCAAAAACACAAACAATCACATGGTTAGTGTGGTCCAAATGGGTGGCGGCAGCAGCAGTAGCAACGGCAGTAGCAGTAGCAGCAGTTCCACATTGCAGCTCTTCAAAAGCCCAAACCCTACAAACAGCACCTTTCTGTTCTCCAGCAGGCCACACAAAGCTGCAGAAGAAAACTGCTAAGTTCTGAAATCATTCAGATAAAGGTACAAAGACACGGGTGTGTGAATGAGCCATCTGGCACCGAAAGCAACTGCCATGTCACAGGTAGCATATTGATTCTGGACTGGGAAGACAGGAGTTCAGCTCTCTGCTCAGTCAGTAAAGCTCCCTGGGTAGATATATCATTATTTTGAAAGACTAGCCTAACAGAAGGACTGTCCTCTAGGTTGTGTAAATATTCACTTCATTCTCACAAGAATGAATAATTTTGAAAAATTTATTTCTACAGTCCCAAATTATGAGACTTTCTATTCAATATTAAAGGGTTTTTGCTTCTTTTTCATCTTGGGACTTTTTTGCAAAAACTTTGTGTGTAAAACCCAACATTTTTGCACTGAAAAATGTATTTGCTTAAAATACCCTTTCTTCTGTGAAAGCATATTGATTTTATTTTCCAGTTTGTGTTGAACAAAACCTTTTCAACAAGTCCTCAAATGCAAATAAACAAAAACTAAAACCCTTGTGGCACTGGCAGTTTACCATTTTCTTGACAGTGTATTTTCATGAGTCAAGTAATCCTTCCTTGTCAAGAATGAAAGGAATTGCCTAACAGACTTCAGAAGGCCTAAGTGAGGCACAGATGTCATACTGTTCAATCTGAGGAATTATTAACTCAGAAGTGATGAGCATGTGCTACCACGCATAGGTTCAGGGAGGCTTAATGCCACCACATTAAATAATGTCAGAGTTGTTCTCCTTGTTTATGAGAATTAAGCCCTTTTATTTTTTTCTTGTGCTGGACATCTTGAGTGAACTCAAGATAAACGGGCTGTGACCAAAAGAGGCAGTTGCTTGGTCTTTAGGAACGTAGCTTGATGACACATAATAGCAAAGCTAGGAGCCAAAGCAGCACATTTGCATGGTGGGTTAGGCATATTCCCGCACATAAGCTCTTCTCACTCCTGCATCATCAAGACTCAAAGCAAGCCCCCAAAGCCCATGCAAAATAGAAGGATGGGGCATCTGGAATTTCCCATGGTCTTCCTCAGTTGCTTTAGCAGACTTCCCCTTCATTTTCCTTCTCTTTCTGCCAAATCTGTCAGTCTTTTCTGACAGGTCTGTGGTATCAGCCAACACCTCAGTTTTCATCCATACAGGTAGATAAGCAGAGGACTCATACACCAGGCATAGATATGAAAAATCAAACATGAACGTGTTTGTGTATGTAATTCCTACCCTTCCCGCATTTCCCTGGCAAGTGTCTCATAGCTTGGGATAGAACCTTTTAGTTGTTCTTGATGTTCTGCAGTTTAAAACCTTGGTTTTCAGGATGGATGCTGCTTTGGATGTCATATTTGGCAGAGAATTGTGAATAAAAATGTTATATAGATTTTATAATTTTAAAAAATGGTAATAGCACGTAGCACTTGACATGTCTATACCGCTTCATAGTGAACTAAACACTCTCTAAGAGGTTTACAATGTGTTAGCCGATTGCACCCCAAAAACTGGGTACTCATCTTACTGACCTATGAAAGGATGGAAGGCTGACTCAAGCTGGAGCCTTGTGGGATCGCACTCACAACGTTGTGGCTGCAGTACTAGCATTTAACCACTGCACCACCAGGGCTCCTTACATAAGTAAATAAATATGTACTAAACCAACATTATAATAATCTGCTTGTTGGCTTAAAAAATCATGGTTGTGTCTCCAGCCAAAAGCTGCTCAGCTTTCACAAGAAAGCTGTACAAAGACAACTCACAAGATATGCAGCACAGCAGCCTTCCTCAACCTGGCACCCTCCAGATGTGTTGAACTACAACTCTCATAATCTCTGACAGTATGGCCAATGTACTGTATTTTCTGGCGTATAAGACTACTTTTTAACCCAGGAAAATCTTCTCAAAAGTTGGGGGTCGTCTTATACGCCGGGTGTCATCTGATAGGGCAGGTGCTGAAACATCTGAGCTGGACTGGAGAATCTGCAGTCGCCGTATATGTAACTGAAGGGCAGAGCAAGCTGCAGGCATCTGGGATGCCCAGGGTATGGAAAAAAGAGCCATGTTTGCAACACTGCTCTGATAGTCTTGGAGACAGGGAGGGCTCGGCAGGCAGGGAGAGCTGACCAGTCCAAGCAGGCTTTGTATACAACAAGTTTTCCTGCTAAGTACCTGCATGTCATAAGCATTTGAATTAAAATTACCATATTGAAATCAAATCTGATTTTTTTTTCTTTTGGTGTACGTTGGAAGAGGGGTAGTCTTATACAGCGAGTATATCCCAAACTCTATATTTTAACTGGAAAAGTTGGGGGTCGTCTTATACACCCAGTCGTCTTATACGCCGGAAAATACGGGTACTTGCTGGCTGGGGATCATGCAAGTAGAAGTTCTGCACATCTGGAAGGCATCAGGCTGAGGGAGGGTGCAGCAGAGAGATCTCAAACACCATCCAGAACTGGAATTACCCTATAGTACTGAGCACCAAGACATGGTCTTATTTTATTGGACAAGGTCTACTGCACAACTATGACTATCTCCAGAAGTCAGCTTTCTTCAGTGATCACAGTTCTCTTACAATTGGACAGCATAAAAGAAGCCAGAAACTTGCAAACCAGGTGCTTGCTGTGCTTTCTACTGCCAACAAGCATATTAGCATGATTAGATAGGAGGAATAGGAATAGTTGTGCAAAACCATAAACAAGAGTTTCAAACACCCATGACTGCAGGTGAGTTTGTTCCTGTTCCTGACAAATTTGTTTTTGTTTTGTTTTTGACTTTGCTATTACTATAACTGAAGAAGCTACTATTTGGAGGCGCCTTTATATACATTCCATCTGTTTCACTGTAATCAACAGGAGATTATTATTTGGGGGGGGGGGTGAATGGTGTGGCACTGCTGTACACTAGCTGCCTGCATAGGTTTTGTTTTGTTTTCATTTTATATTTCATCATTTTGGATGGGAGGACTTCTTTGAACTGAATATTAAGAACCACTCAAAAACTGGAAGTTTTAATTCTTTTTCAACACAGCCATCCAACTACACATTGCCTCTGACCCAGGGTGACTCACCTTAGACAGTTCATCTTTTGTTTCAGACTTTCACTGTAGACTTCTTTTCACACTGTATGCACAGCAGACTAACACTTTGCCTTGCCCTGAAATTCATCTGCACTCCTCCCTGTCATAATTTCATAATTTCCCAGCTTACTCATATTGACTTGTGATGAGTGAGCCTTTGCTGGAGATCAGGACAAATGATGTGTGTTAAATATCTGGATGGAGGTGAGTATTGAAAGACGTACTTGGGATGATTCAGTAATAATCAATTACTCTCACAACTATAGGTCACTCTGAGAAGGGAATTACCCTCCCCACAAAAAAAAAGTGCAAACAAGGTTGTGCTATGGTTTCCAGTTGTCTACATGCTTCTCTCCTAACACAGAGGTATTATTCTCCAACATATACTACCAAATTAAGCCCTTCGTTTTATGAATTACAAAGTCACAATTCATTGCCATCTCCTGGACTTGTCCCCCATTGTTTATGTCTTTCATATTACCCAAGCCACATGGAGACTGGGAAGGTGAACAAGCAGAAAAGAGCAGTGGTTTACTAATGGGATATCGCTAAAGCCATGACTAAGTGAATGGGGACAAGAGCCTCTCCAGTTACAATGCAGTGCTAATCCTGGAAGCTACGACATTTGTCACCATGCAGGACAGGACAATCCCTGCATAGCAAAACTGTTTCTCAGATAGTCCTATGCTGCTGACCTGGAAGATGACTTTGGCTTCACAAAGCAAATTATACTAAAGCTTAGTATGCTTTCACAGCAGGGAAAGCTACTAGCCTTTCACTTTTCTCAGATCATAGTTTAAAATGGTCCTTCCTGTGTGTAGAAAAGAGATGTCTGATGGCCTGTTCTAATGTAACTGTGTGATTGTTGCTACTCTGAGCAGTACCCCAATGGCAAATCCAAGAACCCTATGCATATTGGGAGAGGCCATCCCTCGGTATTCAAGCACCTGCTTATCATGTAGAAAGTCTTGAGTTCATGCCATCTCCAGTTAGAAGGGTCAGGTAAGACATAGCCTGGAATCCTGGACTTCTTCTTCCAGTCAGACCAGTCAATACTGGGCTGGATGGCCAAATAGTCTGTCCTGGCAGCTTCCACAGTTTTAATATGGCTCCAGTCTTTTGCATGTTCTGTGGTGAATGTAGTTAATGTGAATGGCCAAAGAGGCTCATGGATCTCAAATGTCAACTATCAGACCGGTAAACCTCTTATCAGTCAAAGTAAGTTGTCATAGAAAATATGTTGAATCCCACTGGCTTTCTCTCTGCTAGATACTCAGCTAGCCTCATCATGGCTTCAGCCCACTGGCTGTGCTGTAGTAATAGGATGGGGTTTCACTAGAAATACCACAGGAAGACCTACAGGGAAACCATGTTTGCCCCAGGTTAGATGAGCACATGCTGGAAAAATGTTTAGTCAGTCTCACCGATCATCTTGAGAAGGACGGATATATCCTGATGACAGAATGTTCAGAGAGAGGATGTTGGGATCAATGAGGGATTCATCTCCTTCTGGGGTGTTTCGGATCCGGCCTGCAGACAGAAAATACCACATGCAATTAATTTTACCACTGTATGTATGTACACATTGCTGCTTCCTTCCCACATGATGAAGTTAAATGTCCCCTCGTTATGTAATAGCTCTCATTATATCTCCTCAATCCCTAAAGTTGAGCCTTAGTGGTGCAGTGGTTAAATGTTGGTACTGCAGCCACAAAGTTGTGAGTTCAGTCCCAGGGCTCCAAGGTTGACTCAGCCTTCCATCCTTCCATAGGTCGGTAAAATGAGTACTGTACCCAGCTTGTTGAGGACAATTAGCTTACAGACTGTAAACTGCTTAGAGAGTGCTGAGTTCACTATTAAGCAGTATAGAAATATAAATGTTATTGCTAAAGTTGATTGGTATTTAGAATCACAGCACCAGTCAACTGTGTGTGTACGTGTGTAGACATCATATTATTTAAATGAGGAGGGTAGCATGTAGGGATGACTCTCTTTACATGTTGCCCTCCTCATCATAATAGTCTCCCAGACAGCTGTGGAACAGTCCAGGTTGAGTATGGATATGACGGGGAGGGCAGCATGTTAGGAAATTAATCTGTGCACTGCCATTTCCATTATAATTGAGCTCGCTATTATAATTGAGCTCTATTCAGCCTGAGCTTGCATTTGCTGGCAGCAACTAGAAATTCAGCAACAGCACTGGTGTTGGCCAGGTGGAAGGCCCCTATGCTTTCAAGGGTAGTGATACTTTAAGGATAATATGCAACCCTAAATTCCACCACACTCCACTAAGATAAAGTTGCACAGCAGATCACACCTCTACATATCACCCTATAACTTTGCGCTACCCATGGAACAAAGAAGCCTAGCATATCACTCTGATTTGACCAACATTTAAAATTTTCTTTCAGAGGCAAAGAGATCCACTTTGACACAGACCTCTAAACCAGAGTTTTAGCTAAAGAGCTGTTGCTCTTCATCACAACAGGCATGCACATCAGTTTGGCTTTCATTGCGCTGCATACCACTGTAAGACCCAGGCAGCCAGAGTAGGCTCTGTGTACCTGAATTGGAAGCCAATACAATATTGCTGCATCAAAACCAACAGAAGTGTCCATTTTCCTGTTTTTTTTTGGCTCTTTGTATATAGCATTTGTATCCACAAGCCTCTCTGAAATCAATGACTTTGTTTAGGAATATGGGGCTGCTCAGTTGAGACAACTGTTTGACCTCAGACTGGCAAGAAAAGGCAAAAACAAATTTTGCTTACCCACAACTAGCTCCCGCACTTCCTTCCAGCGGATGTGGCTACCTGTCTCATGCACCAAGGTCACTGTGATCCTCCTCTGGATACCCTGCCAGCCAATATGCCCAAAGAGAAAGGAGATACTGTAGTGGATAAAAGTTCTGTGAGCAGGCAATGGGTAGCACTGAGCAAAACTTTTGCTCTTTTCAAAAAGACATATAAGCAGTCAGGGCAAAAAACCATTGGTCAAAAGAAAGAGAAAGAGATGGATCCCACTACAGATTAGCTCTTTCAAACAGGATCTTATAGGAGGAGTGCATTCCATATAGTGCACTTTTCCTCAGCAAATGCTTTGCCAAAACAGGTTGTGTGTGTGTGTGATTTTATTACAGAATATCACCTTTAACAGGACTGCTGTGAAGGAGGCAATCAGCAGTGCAGAGCTCAGCAGAATTCTCTTACCTTCTCTCTTGACAAAGCATAGTTAATGAGAAAAGCAATATTATTGTGTTTTATTTATTAATTGTATTGGTGGCTTGTCTTCTTGCAGGAATTGTACTGGCACAGCATCATGGGGTTAAAAACTGACTCTCTCAAAATTCAGACTAATACTAGGGGTGGATCTGATAGGCATGGAAGGGCAGGCCAGAAAATACCTGGTGCAGCAAGAAGGTTCCGTGGCAGGGCATTCCTCCCCGGTGATCCACAACAGCAGGAATATAGCTGGAAAATAAATGCCAGTGAGACAGGACAGCAAATATCCAAACTTCAGAGCCCCAGAAACAAGGTATGTGCAACTGTTGTCATCACTGTCTGTATTGTCTACAGAAGCACACTAAGGGAATTTTTGCCATTAAGCCAGCTTGGCACTGTCCTTGCATCAAAAATGCAACCATCTTGTGTTATTCTCATTTGGCTCTGAGTCATAACCCCTCCAAAGGGCCCACACTGCAGAAGGGGTTGATTTGCTGCCAAGTCCTTTCCTAACTCTCTCTCTCTCCATGGCTTCTTGAACAGTTTTAGTACAAGGTTTCTCATAGTATTCCATCCTATGCTTCCAAGATGCAAGGTCTCTCACACATCTCTTTATTTATAGATAAAAAATCCATTCTGCATATATTAGTCCCAGACAAAGAGTGCATGAGGATATCCAACTGTATTACTAGTGACCCACTAAGGGAGCATATTTATGTTCCTTCCTGAAAAGGCACCCCGACTATTCTCAACTTTTACCCCAGCATGATTTTTGTATTCACATTCCTTATCCCAAATTCTCTGTACAATCCTATATGAATATGTGTCTTGTTTCTGTCTTGTAGTTGTGAGCTGCATAGTTGTGCAAGAGGCAATTGGAAAGCTAAAACTGCATTTGCCTGGGAAGAATTGTGTCCATTATCGATACACATCTGTAGGATTTTCCTTGCTTGTTAGTGGTAAGGAGCTGCCCTACTTTGGAACTAACCACCTTAACTTTTTGTGGAATGTGAGACATTGCAGCACTCTTCCTATTCCATTACTTTGCAACTTCCCATCCTCTGAATAGATTTTGCAGCCCACCTACATCATGAAATTTAATGTACTTGCTTTGTCAACAAATAGAAACAAGATGAGTTGTGGATTCTCAATAACTGATTATACGCTTCACATGCAAACAGTCCCAGGTTTGGTACATTGAGTCTGCAGATAGGGGTGGAAAAGATTTCTGCCTGAAATCCCAGACAGCCAGTGCCAGTCAGTGGGGTCTGGCCAACTGCAGAAGTTTCAGAAGCCAATGTTCTTCCCAAAACCTTCTGGGGTCCACAAAATTGCAAACAAAGCCAAAACAAAGTTCAGACAAAAATATGGATATGGCTAGATGTTTACTTCTGTTTTCAAAAAATGAGTGCTTTCTGACATCAAAAAGTGGGTGGGGTAGCCAGACGGTACAGTGCTATGGCCTATTTAATAGTATATTTATTTTAAAAAAGTATATCCAAGATCTCTGAGTAGTGTACCAAAAAAAAAAAAAAGAAAAGAAAAAGGAAAAAGAATCCAGGACCATTTAAAACAATAATAATTTTAAAAGCTTAAAATATATTAAATCATGTATCACTTAAAACAGGATAATTTAAAACCAGTGAAAAGTTGAATAACTCTTGGAGGTTTCTAGGACAGGCAACACATCCTTTGTTTTAGACTCAGAGAAGACAGTCAGGAGAGTCTGGAGGATCTGAGAGCCACAAAAATAGCCCTGGGCCTGCACTTTATCCACCCCTGATGCAGACACTACTGAGGCAGATGAAGCAACAGTTTGACTCAGTATAACAGAGCTACACAACAGAGCACTGAAAAATTACTTTTTTTGTAATGCAGCTTCTAGCTAGCATAGTCACTGTCATTTTCCAACCTTAACTCCATAGAAAGACAAAAGATAGCTTGTAAATGAGCTCACTTGAGACAGATGCAATCTACAGTATCTGCAAATGCTCATCTAATGGCTCTCCATTTTAAACTGACAGAAATTCCTCTCATTGGTATATATAGGCCTGTTACAGACAGGCCAAAATAAAGCTGCTTCGAGTCACTTTGGAGTATAGTATTTCATTCAATGAGGCTGCATCCCAAGAGTCCCAAAAGCTGCACCAAAGCCATGCACCAGTTCTAAGGACTGGAGTGCAGCTTTGGTGCGGCTTTTGGACTCTTAGGACACATGCATCATTGAAATACCATACCTCCAAAGTGACTCGAAGCAGCTTTATTTTGGCCTGTCTGTAACAGGCCTTAGTTATGAGAAATTGGTATATTTAGTTATGAGAAAAATATTTTAATTCTTTTTGGCTCTGGTGATCATAGCTCTTAGAATAGAAACTAAGATCTGCCCCTACCCACCCCTCCATCAGCTGCAAGGGCCACTTACTCGCCATTGGCCTCCAGCTCACAGATCTCAAAGAAGACCATCAAATCATACTTGCACTGGCAGGGGCCAATGCTAGGTCTTGTCATGGCACTCAGTTTGGTTGCAGGCACTGCAAAGAAGAGATATTGCAATTATAGGGCAATGATAGAGGCAACGAAAAAGCTATTTATCTACTATAAGTTTGGGATTTGAATTAACTCCATCACACAGAAAGGGATAGGACAGCAAAACCCACCTGCTGTGACTGTCTAAGGATCAAACTGCACCCTGCATTCAATGTGTCAGTAACAGTTAAAAGAGCTATCTTTTTCATGGAATTTTCATGATATATTCTGTGTATTTTGGTTGTCCCAACAAGAGTATCAACACATGATGGTTTCGTTGTTGTTTTTGTTTTCTGACCAACACTGCTACTCTTGAAATGTTTTCTAAAGAGATTGGTTGTGCCAGAGCCTTGGAGTCTGTAGAAATCAGCCTGATTAAGGCAGGTCGAGAGAGATGTCCCTTGATCCACAGTATATGTCCCTTAATTTTGAAACCCAGAGTCTTTCACATTCTAAAGATGTGTGAGTTCTTATAATATAGTTCCTTGGGTTTTGCTGGGCTTTGCTGGTTGTTCTCACCTCTGCCTCCACTCATTCTATTCTTTTGTAGGGCATGAGGCATGGTTTGCTCAGGTTGTCTTATGGCATGGTGGTCAAATTTTATGTTCTCTGATATTTTAAAAATGTTTTAGAGTCACAGAAGTATATTTCACTGGCACACTACAGTTTTATAACTCTTTTAAAGGTTTTAAAAGAAAAGAGGAGAAGAGAAGGGTACATATTGTTCTGGTATGTATTAGAATTAAAAATAAACCCATCAAAGGTTGGGAATAAAATGTGCCAAGAATTGCCAGAAAATAGCCCAGAACAACAGAAATGTCATTTGGATGTCATACCTCTCTTGCTCATATTATTCTTTAAGATTCTGTGCATGATGCTGACCACTATACATTTCCAAAACAATAGGAGCCTTACTGCATTACAAAAGACAGCAAGACAGAAGAAGCTTCTACTTACCTCCCTGCATGATATTGCAGCACTTCTATTCTCCTTCCAGAGGGAGATGTTTGTAAAAGTGTGCCTTTTTCCAAATGGGTTTTTCCAGTGAGACAAAAGACATGCATTTATGACCATCTGCCCCAGGAATAGAACAGAAGTGCTTCAAGGGCATGTGGAGAGTTAAACAGAAAGCCACCGCCCTGTTGCTGCATCTCAGCTTACTTTTATAATGTCACAAGGTTCTAGGAAAAAAGTGACAAAGAATGTAAGAGATGAACAGATAATGAATAACCTTCACTGCATTCCTCAGGCTACACTGATGACCAGCACAAATAACACACAGTAGAAGGTAGCAGGAAAAACACACAGTAGGCACAGCATATAGCATAGTGGAAGGTCCATGGACTCAGGGATCAGTCATTCCTCACAAGTACTGGGAACTGATTGAAGCCTTCATACAGACATAGAGCTTTATCGCACTGCGTTCCTTCCGTTCCTTCTGTTCCGTTCTGAGCACGGAACGGAAGGAGTAGGGATGAGTGCGAAACGAGTGGGGGACGGATTTTACCGCACGCACCCGTCCCTCATTCGTTCCGTTCCCCCTCTCTTCCATTCTTAATCCGTTCCAGAGGGGGAAATTTTTGAGAACTGTTCTGAACAGTTCTCAAAAAGCATTCCCTCTGGAATGGAATGGGCAGGGAAGAGAGGGGGAACGGAACGAGTGAGGGACGGGTGTGTGCAGTAAAATCCGTCCCCCACTCGTTTCCGTTTCCTGCCAGGCCGGGCCGAGAACCCGGTGCGATAAAGTTCTGAATGTGGGTACAACAAGCAAAGCAATGCTGTTCTGAGATAGAATGGCATGTTGTGCCAGTTCTAGGCCTCTCAGGTCCAGTCTGGTTTCCAAGGAACTCTCTCCCAAGGCAAGAACCCTGAGTCTGGGTCTTTCCACAGCTTTATCCAGAGGACCAACCAGGCTTCTGTGCCTTTCTCACAACACAGGTCACAGTGGGCATGGATACTGCAGGGTTTGGTTCCTTCCCCTCTTTTATCAGGAAGGAGGAGGCAGTGTTGGCAGCTGACAACATGTGCCCAGAAAATGCTTCCAGGAGTTGGCTAGCAAGCATGTGGGGTACCAGACCCTTCAATTTCTGAAGAGCTTCCTCATGTTCTTCACATGTGGCAGGGAGAGACAAACAAGGTGCAAGACAAAATGAAACAATTTTGCCTGGATACATGAAGCCAAAGCAAGATGCACAAAAGAAACAAGTAACTTATCCAGTATCTAAAAATATTGCCCCGCTTCCTATGAACTAAAAGATTGTATGCTGTTCAAATACACAATATTCAAAAGAGACCAGCCAAGCTTTTATAATTCTCAGCAGAAAATGAGTCTGGTGACTAGAGAGGAAGATGCAATAGAGAAGTCCATGCTAAATCCCCCCCCCCCCCAAAAAAAAACCCTTGGGTGTACTTGGGTAAGCAAGCCAGAATCTCAGGTAACTGAAATGGACAATCCTGTCCCGCTTGCTTCACAAAGGATTGAGGCAGCTTTTGGACTGCCTCATTCACTGAATGTTGTGGGAGAGAGGGATTCAGTGATGATTTTGTTTATATGCCTGTTTATTTACATTAGTATCAGTATTCCACCTTTCTCCCAAAATTAGGACTCAAGGTGACTTACAATTTAAAAGTATAATACAGCTAAAATATCAAAAAGTTAATATTAAAATGGAATTAAATCATTCATAGTATTAAAACAATTTAGACCAATACTTAAAAGAAAAAAAGCAATCGAAAAGATAAAAAATAATTTTAAATGGTTCAGTTTTAAACACTTAACTGGTTCTTTAAAAACTTTCTGTTTTAAAAGCTTGTTGAGATAAAATGGATTTTGGTAGCTGACAGAAAGACAGCAAGAAATAGTTATTCTGGCCTTTCCACTGACCATGCCTATCTATATGTGTGTGTGTGTGCGCGCGTGCGCACACCCTCATGCACAGGCACATATGCATGTATAACTGTAATATTTGTAATTTAATAAATAAATAAGTTGCAAAAAAAGTGTGTGTCCTAGATTGTAAGTGTGCAGTAGGTAATATCTTATTATCACTGAACTTTTGTAAGACAGGCTAGAACCCATTTTGCCTGAATAGTGGGGTAAACAGGTTTTAAGTCATTCATAGATAGGTAAGACAGACAAAAAGGCAGACAAATGTAATAAGGATCTTTCCTCACTGCTAGTGATGTTATGAGGTATCCAAGACATCACTGCAACCTCTTGTAATCATATCAAAACATAGGGGATAATTCCAGCACTGATTCTGTGCTAGGAAATGAAGTACATTATGAAATGTGTGAAATAGGCTATGTGAAATGTGTCACATGGCTTTAAAGTTGTTTTTAGCATGTATTTTATTGTTGTTAGGTGTCTCAATCATCTTTTTGTGGCAGAAAGGCAAGATGTAATAAAATGAAATTATACTGCTATATGATTTTATTTATTGTTTGTTAAAGTAATTCAAAACAGCCCTTTAATAATGGATATCAGAGTGTATACAAAACGCATAGAAAGACCAAACAAGTCAGGAATACAAAACAATAACACACTTAAAAAATCACAATAAAAACGAAACAATGGCTTACTAACATGCAAGGAAAAGAATCTTTAAACCTGGAAAGCAGCTATCTTTAACATGTTTAAATGGATGGGCAAATATCAATAACGCTTAGAGTCCAGAAACACAAATACCACTTACACAAGTGTACCTTGATTCATCATTGGCTATCATACTACTGCAAATTGCTATTTACTATGTTACATTTGTATTATGCATTTCTTTCAATTATGTTTAATTAGTATACTATGTGTAACCCACTAAGAGATACCATTGCATCAAGCAGTTTCTAATTCCTACATTTCCATAAAGACTAAATGAAGAGGAATCTCTCTCCTACCTGGTTTAGATAATGGCATGACCCGAGGAAAATGGCGCCGGGATGGTCTCAGGGGGCTGTAAAGACAAAGGAAAAAATTAAATGAGGAGAGCCCAGTGAAGAAAAATTTATTCCTGTAGGCCCAAAGTAAGGGACTCTAACAGGAGATTGTGCTTGGGGTAGGACTTGAACATGGGACCACAGGAAACAAACACTGCTTGCAACACTTCACTTACCCAAGAAATTCAAACTATAACAAAGATAATAATAATAATAATAATAATAGCTTTATTTTTAGCCCGCCTTTCCTGGGATCAAGGTGGGTCACAACAGCCAAAAACACAATACAATCAATATACAACAAAATTAAAATACAGAAAATACAAAATCTTGCAACATCTTACAACAGTTAAAATCCAGCTAAAAAGTTTTCCAACTAGCACAAAATTGCAAAAACAATGAGGAGAGAGAAGGGGGCAACATGGAATGTTAGGGGTAAGCCTGCTGGAACAAAAAAGTTTTAAGCCCCTTTTTGAAGTGTTCCAGGGAGGTGGCCGAGCGGAGCTCGTCCGGAAGAGAGTTCCAAAGGATGGGGCCCGAGATAGAAAAGGCCCTCTGAGTGGTGGTAGAATATCTTGCCTCTGG
>NC_056524.1:217768928-217834511 GCF_019175285.1 Sceloporus undulatus
CCCAACTAGCACAAAATTGCAAAAACAATGAGGAGAGAGAAGGGGGCAACATGGAATGTTAGGGGTAAGCCTGCTGGAACAAAAAAGTTTTAAGCCCCTTTTTGAAGTGTTCCAGGGAGGTGGCCGAGCGGAGCTCGTCCGGAAGAGAGTTCCAAAGGATGGGGCCCGAGATAGAAAAGGCCCTCTGAGTGGTGGTAGAATATCTTGCCTCTGGGACACGTAACAATTGCTTCCCTGCAGGTCTGAGTGTGCGGGGCGGAATGTATGGGAAGAGGCGGTTCTCCAAGTACCCTGGGCCCAAGCCATATAGGGCTTTATAGGTAATAACCAATACCTTGTATTGTGCCCGGAAGCGAATAGGCAGCCAATGGAGGTCTTTCAGAATTGGTGTTATGTGACTGGTCCTGGAAGAACCAGTGACCAGTCTCGCTGCCATGTTTTGAACCAATTGAAGCTTCCAAGTATGGTACAAGGGTTGCCCCATGTACAGCGCGTTACAGAAATCCAAACGAGAGGTTACCAGAGCATGTACTACCATTTCAAGGTCCCCCCGGCCCAGGTAGAGTCGCAGCTGGCGTATCAGCCTAAGCTGATAACAAGTGCTCCTGACCGTCGCATCCACCTGAGATGTAAGATGGAGGGACGAATCCAGAAGCACCCCCAGACTGCGAACTGAGTCCTTCACGGGGAGCGTGATCCCATTCAGGACAGGTGGACAAACAACCATTCCCGGGCCAGGAGAACCTATTGCGAGCACTTCCGTTTTCTCTGGATTCAAACTGAGTCTGTTTTCCCTCATCCAGCCCATTACCGACTCCAGACACGCATCCAGAGGAGAGATGCCATCCCTGGTCACTGCAGCAGCCGGAGGCACAGAGAAGACTATCTGGGTGTCATCAGCGTACTGATAACACCGCGCCCCGTGTCTCCGGATGATCTCACCCAGCGGTTTCATGTAAATGTTGAATAGCATGGGGGACAGAATGGCTCCCTGAGGGACACCAGATGTAAGTGCCCTCCTATCGGAGCACACGTCCCCCCAGCTGCACCATCTGGGACTGACCCGAGAGGTAGGAACGGAACCACTGGAGCGCAGTGCCACCAATTCCCAACTCTCTCAGGCGTCCCAGAAGGATGCCATGGTCAATGGTATCGAAAGCCGCTGAGATGTCTAAGAGCACTAACAGGGACACACTACCCCTGTCCATGCCCAGACGGTGATCATCGACCAGGGCGACCATGGCAGTCTCAATCCTGTAGCCCGCCCGGAAGCCGGTTTGAAATGGGTCTAGAAAATCAGTTTCATCCAAGATCGATTGAAGCTGGATGGCAACCGCACTCTCGATCACCTTCCCTAGAAATGGCAATAGCCGTTAATTATTATGCATCAGGGGGTCAAGGGAGGGCTTCTTTAACAATGGTTTTACAATAGCCGTTTTTAAATTAGATGGAAATTGCCCATCCCTGAATGATGTATTTATTATTCGGCGTAACAAGTTAGTTACCACCGATCCTGAGCCGCTAGCCATAAGGGACAGGGATCGAGGGAGCAGGTTGTCTTCCTAACACTTCTAAGGATCTTGTCCACATCCTCGGTACTTACAGACTCAAAGATCCAGTCTAATTGAGTCCACGGAAGCTCTGGAGACCTCTACGCTGGTTTCTGACCCAACAATGGCATTGAGATCAGCCCTTATCCAAGAGGTTTTATCCGCAAAGAAGTTGTTAAATTGGTCGCAGCAGGCCTTAGATGGTTCCAAAATAGGGTTCAGGGAGGAGGGAAGCTGCGTAAGTTCCCTCACTACCCTGAACAGCTCTGCTGGACGCGACTCCGCGGATGCGATATGCGCAGCATAGAACGAGTTCTTTGCTGCGTCTATCGCCTCTCCATAGTCCTCCAAAAGGTAAGCTAGGAGAGCCTTGTCGGCTAAGCGCTGGTGTCTTCGCCATTTGCGCTCTAGTCGTCGCAGAACCCGCTTCCTTGCCTGAAGATCTTCCGTATACCAGGGCTTCTTTTTGGAAGCAGGCCTGAGAGGACGCTTGGGAGCGATACTGTGTATAGAACTGGAGAGATCAATGTCCCAGGCGTTTGTCAGGGCATCAACAGAATCGCCGTCACATCCAACCATATACCCCTCTAGGGCTTCTTGGAACCTTATGGGTTCCATCAGCCTTCGAGGGTGGACCATTCTAATAGGTCCGCCACCCCCGGGGGGGGGGAGTTGGGTAGATACCTTGATCTTCGCCTTTACCAGGAAATGGTCCATCCATGACAAGGCGGAGATATTAGTAACCTCCGCCCACGGACTTTCCATGTCCGTGCAGAAAACCATATTGAGCGTATTACCAGCAGAATGTGTTAGCCCCGTGACTAATTGAGACAGGCCCAAGGCAGCCATGGTATCCATGAACTCCCGAACCGCACCTGTTGGACTTTGGCTGGTCGCGAAGGGGACATTGAGGTCCCCCAGGACAAGAAGCCTGAGGGACTCCAATATCAGCTCCGAGACCAGCTGTGTCAGCTCGGCCAGGGAGTCTGTTAGCGCACAGGGTGGCCGATAAACCAACAGAATCCCCAGACTGTCTCTAGCCTTCAGGGTCAGGTAAATACACTCGATATAAGTAGTCTGCCGGACATGGTTCCTGGCTAAGGAAATGGTGGTCTTATGGATCAAGGCAACAACCCCCCCACCCACCTAACCTGGACTGGTCCTTAACTGAGTACCCGGCAGGGAGGGCCTGAACCCACACAGCTTCCCCTTCAGGCCCAAGCCAGGTCTCAGTAATGCAAGCCAGGTCGCAGTTGTTATCCTCCAGCAGGTCGTGTACGATGTGGGTCTTGTTTTTAATGGACCTGGCATTGCACAGGAGCAGAGACAGGGTTTGTGGTACGGTTGGATTGACCCTCAGATCTCTTCGGTTAGGAGAGTGGCTGGAAGGAGAGATAGATATTAAGCATCGATCTCGCCTTCCCCTGTAACGTGAATCCACTCTTCTACTGCCATATCTCCCCCTGCCCCACACTACTTCAATAGGAGCCCCGCTCGTACCAAGAATATTACCCTTTGCCTCCCCAGCCAAAGTACATTCCATAACCATGACCCCTCCCCCCTTCCCAAGTGCAAAAGAAGCAACAGAAAAAAGATACCCCAATCATTTTCTGATGCTGGTAGCTAGAAGGGGGGGGGGTTGACCCCTTCACCCACACAGGAAATGCGCAACCCAGAGAGCCGCCCGGCAACCCAGAGAGCCGCCCGGCAAACAACACAGCACAAAGTCTCCGCACAGCAGCAGTCCTGGAGGCAAATGGGGGACGGGACGAGGGAGGGGAGCGGCCAAGCCGCCTTTATACACGCTGCTGCCACCAGCGCGCCCCTCTCCCCGCCTTCCCTCAGGTGTTCCGGCTTGTCCTCAGTCCGCTGGCTGGGGAAAAGCGCTGGAGATGGAGTCCAGAATTGCAGTCCAAAGGCGACTCCTGGGCCGGTGCACAGATGCGCACTCTCACACCCGACCCAGAGAGCCGCCCGGCAAACAACACAGCACAAAGTCTCCGCACAGCAGCAGTCCCAACCACAAACCCCTGCTCTAACCTTAAAACAAATTGGGCGAGCTGATTTAAAAAAAAAGAAAAAAGAAAAGCTCTGGGGCTGCTGCTGGCGTTGGCTCAGGGTGCCAGGAAGCCGGCTTTTCAGAGGGGCCGCTCCCACCAGCCCCTCCCCCCTGGAAAAAGCCACAGCGGCAGCGGAAACAGTCCTGCTCCACAGGTGGAGCTGCTTGCCCAGTAGACTGGGGCTCCCCTAAAGCTGCTTGCCCGGTAGACTGGGGTGTCCCTGGAGCTGCTTGCCCAGTGGACTGGGGCTCTCCTGGAGGCTCTGGGGCTGCTGCTGGCATCAGCTCAGGGTGCCAGGAAGCCGGCTTTTCAGAGGGGTCGCTCCCACCGGCCCCTCCCCCCTGGAAAAAGCCGCAGCGGTGGCGGAAACAGTCCTGCTCCACAGGTGGAACTGCTTGTCCAGTAGACTGGGGCTCCCCTAGAGCTGCTTGCCCGGTAGACTGGGGTGTCCCTGGAGCTGCTTGCCCAGTGGACTGGGGCTCTCCTGGAGGCTCTGGGGCTGCTGCTGGCTTTAGTAATAATATTTGGTGGGTGATTTCCTTTGCCTAGTAACTGGCTGTGCCAGTTTACATAACACTCCAGTGCAGTATCCAAAAGAATGATCAGGCCAAGATCTTCTTAACTTTAACAATGTAAATGTAACAGGATCACATGCCCTTGCATTATTGACTTGGATATTATTCATGATCATGTTTTAGTTATTTTCTCATCACACATAATACACAAAAGCAGTTATGCCAAGGTCCAGGTCCTTGTTAATGGACAAACAAGCCTCCTCAAGATAATGCCAATGGAGAGACTCCCAATGACTTTGTTGCTGTTGTCACAAGGATCACAAAAGGAACATAATCTGGACTATATTTTGATAAATTGAAGTCAATAAAAGAGCAAGATTTGGGGAATGCCCGTTTTCATGGAAGTCACTCTTACCTGAGGACATCCTTGCAGAGAGGAGGGAAAGGATGCTGCTGATAGTGTCCAAAGACCTCAAAAACAATTGGTTGGCTCCTAATGTATTCAATGAAAGATTTGGTGACCTCCACAGCAATCTGAGTGAACAGCAAGTGATAAGTACAGTCATCTTACAGAATAAAACATGCAACTTGAAATAGTATCAAGATGGATAAAACCTGCTAGAGCATTTATAACTTCCTATGCATTTAGGCTGAAAACCAGCAATGCTTATGTTTAATTTTCTATCTATGACAATTAATAGGATTGTTCACTACTGGGTAGTCTAGCAGTATTACTGCTGTTGTTGCTGTTAACTGCCACCAAGTCAGCTTTGACTTATGGCAACCCAATAAATGAGAGCCCTCTAAGACAACCTGTAACAAACAGCCCTGTTAAGATCTTGCAGACTCAGAGGCATGGCCTCCTTGATTGAGTCCTTGGGAGTCAGTAAATCAGGCCAATAACATAAAGTTTATTAATCATTTATATTACCAATAGGCAATTTTTAAAAGTACCAACAGATTAAGTTTCCTCATTCCAGGGAATTTTTCACCCATTCCACTTCATTGAAACAAAAAAGTTGGGTTGTCGGAATCACTGGACTTAAATCTAACCACCTTTCCTTTGATCTTCCCAAAGCTAAAAGCCACACAATCATGGAGGAAAACACTGTACAAGTGAAGCCTATGCTATTTAGTAAATTAAGATCTGGATTTAAGTACTGTACGTTCACATCCCAAATATCTAAATACTTTGTAAGGCTTTTAAAGGGAATCAAAAACTTCCTGGAGGACAGCATAACAGACAAAAGGAAAGTCTTCTTCACAAAAGACACAGTTCATCTATGAAACAACCAATTTACCTATCTGTATAATGGGAATAATACAGTGCACCTGCGTCTTATGCAGGTGTGCTTTACGCGGCTTTCAGCATACACTGAAAGCCGCATGGGGAGGAAGGGGCGACGTGTCCCATAGGGACTAATGGAGTGCATGCCTGTGGCACACACGCGCTGCTGCACCACCACATGCACAAACTCCATTCATTTAAATGGGGCTCGAGCATACGCGTAATTTGCTTTACGCAGGGGAGTCCGGAACAGATCCCCCACGTAAAGCAAGGGCGCACTGTACTGATCTACTTTCACCATGATTTGTGGTAAACACCATAAAACATGCAGAGCAAATTGCAAGCACTTATCAATGATCTAAAAACAAAAATACAAACTCTGTCTTGCCTATAGTCACATTATCAGATATCATAGCTGGTTTCTCATTTTCTTGCTTATGAAGACAGCAACGCTTTGCACCCCTGCATTGGTATGACAGCCTACATTTTCTGCTACAACAGAATGATACAGGATATACTAGGATACTGATGCAGTTATGCCTCATCCTAAATACTTACTTGTTAGGGTAGCACGCAGGATAATATAGAATAGCATAGCTATAATGAAACATATAGATTGTATTTAACTATCTATGGTCCAAAATGCAATGCAGAAATAATCCAGTTTGAGACTGCTTTAACTGCCCTTGCTCAGTGCTAGGAAATCCTGGGAATTGTAGTTTATGTGGCACCAGAGCTCTCTGACAGAGAAGACTAAATGTCTCACAGAACTACAGTTCCCAGAATTCCCTAGCATTAAGCCAGAACAGTTAAAGTGGTCTCAAACAGGATTATATCTGCAGTGTGTTTTGGACCTTTAACTATGCACAGATCCTATCCTAATAGCTTTTGGCTTGAGTGGCAATCGGTGGCAACCACTGTTATTGTTAACTTTGGCCTGTTACAGACAGCCAAAATAAAGCTGCTTCGAGTCACAGTGGAGGTATGGTGTTTCAATGATGCATGCGTCCTAAGAGTCCAGGAGCCACACCAAAGCCACGCTCCAATCCTTAGGACTGGAGCGTGGCTTTGGTGTGACTTCTGGACTCTTAGGACGCATGCATCATTGAAACACCATACCTCCACTGTGACTCGAAGCAGCTTTATTTTGGCTGTCTGTAACAGGCCTTTGACTCACAGAGGACGTTATCAGACAAGGGAAATTGGAAGTATAATCCAATGGCAATCCGAACACAATCATGTGGTTTAACATTATTGTGTGATAGACTACCACATGCAATTTCGGGCAATGGGAAGTCAGTCCAAACGCAATCATTGGGTTTCACGTTATTGTGTGAGAGGTGATCACATGCAATTTCGGGCAATGGCAAGCTATTTTCGGGCAAAGGGAAGTCAGTTTGAATGCGATTCGAATTCATGTAAATTCGCTCAACTAGCAAATTCACGTGAATGCATTCTGGGCCCACTTTCTTTTCATTGGAAATTAAGAGAAATTCCTCCCATGTGATAAACTCCACAGAGGAAGCAAGGCTTCTGAATTCCTAATACAAAAAGGTGCTAAATTCATGGTAGATAAAAACACCCTGAATCCAGAACTATCTACTTTTCCATAACCTCGTTATTAGTCAGATTGTTGCAAACATAGTTGACTAAGATAAAAGGTCATTCTAGTAATACCATCTCTATGACAATCACAGACCTGCCTTTTCGGAAGCTATATGTCATCTTAGTGCAGGTTCTGCACGTGAAATTGTCAACTGGAAGCAGTATCTGAAGTTATACTAACATTTTGAACATGATAAAAGCCAAGAGGTGGGCCTCGTCCAGTATTCTTCAAAGGCTCTGTAGAGAAGGCCTCATCATGGCGGTGAATAAAGCTGCATGGAGGAAAAAGAATTTAACGTTTACTATTGTTGATAATATATATTTATACATTTATCTCTAGAGCAGCTGTTTAACTACTATTTCTCATTTATGCCAAGAGAAGCTGTTTAAATACTTTTTCTCACATTATTGTGGGGGAGATGTGTGTGTGTGTGGGGGGTGTACACACATGCAGTATATTATATATTTCTAACACAGACAGACGTTGAATGGGGATCTGCTGATTAACTGGACTTCCTATACAGTGTATGTATAAAGCGCTTGTAAGAATACCACATAATGGAAGACCAGTAAGTCAAAGAACTGGGAAGGAGGGATATGTCTCTGTGAGGCTCCTCACCACAATCTTGCTAACTTTTTCAGTTTTCGTCTACCCTCTCTCATAACAGTCACTGGCTCACCACCAAGGTACTGATCTGCAAAATCTAGGTCTGGGGACAACAAATTTAGCTATATTCTAGTTTTTATTCTTTATACTTTTAAATACTGAAACTGCTTTAACAGATAGGAACCCACTTCCCTGACGTTCACATCTCCCATGTGAAAAGGGTGGAATAGCCAGGACACTGCAAAGTGAACTAGATAAATAAGAAATAAGAGAAACAGGGACTATATCTCACTTAAACTGGCAGAAGATGTCTGCATATTCTGCTGAAATGCTGGAGGCCTGCAGAACAGTCACCCTGAAAGTGAAAATGCTTCCCAGCTTCAAGTGCTCCAAGGCTGCCTCTAAAGGCCCATCCACAGCAGACTTCTCTGAACTGTCCATAAGAAGATCTTCTGGAGTGGCTGCAGAAATACAATAATGAATATAATAAGATTCCTCACTAGTATAATATCCATTTTTCATATTCGACGTGGTGCACACAACACAGTAAGAAGCAAAAGAGTCCTAGATACTGAAGGAATAACCTTGCTCCTTCCATCTTCAGATCTTCCCGTATAAAAATGGCCAGATGACTGCATCAACTTGACAATGCTGAATCTACAATGTAAAAGATACTCTTCATATATAATTTAGACCTCATATGCTAAATGCATCATGCATACATGTGACAATGCCACTCCATGCCATTATCCAGTGATTATGAACTAAAAATGTATCAATTTTGGATACAAAGAATTATCTTTAACTTTATAATCCGGAAAGGAACTCCAAGATATATGATGCCTTACTATCCTGATATAATCTTTTTAATTGAGAATATAAACTTTCTTTTCATACCTATTTGCATAGGCATATAGGATGTATTTTTTCCCAAAGGGAGGAAGTTAACATGGGTTTGCTTCAGTTTACTCATCATTCCATTACCATAGAGGGAAAAGAAGGAAAGGGCATGGGAATGAATGAGTAGGAGCTGGCAACTCCTACTAGTTCCCTCCCATCACCTTTTGCTCAAGGGCTTATATTCCTGCCCACTAAAAAAATATTCTAAAATTTTCATTTGCCCCTAAATAATCCCAAACATCACTTAGAGGGCTGAGGGCAATTTTGGAACATTTTAGGTGTCATGGTTCATTTTAGCCACATGGGAGATCCTTTTTAGAGAGGAAGAGACCCGAAGCTTAATTTCCATATCACTTTCTGCTAGAACACACAAGTTCCACGTGCTGCACTTTTCTCACCTTTGGTTTAGAGCAGAGGTTCCCAACCTTTTTGACTCGCAGAGCCCTTTACAACTTGGCAAATTAAACGTGGCAAATTTCTGTTCAAATTGTGATTTCTGGTTTTCTTACTTTGATTCTACGTTTTGCTTTTTATTCTTTAATTTCATTTAATTTTTATTTATTTATTTTTTCCTGGAGCGGCCGCAGAGCACCTGGGAAGTACACACAGAGCCCTAAGGTCTCCTGGGAGCACAGGTTGGGAACTGCTGGTTTAGAGTATTGCAATATGTTTTACATGATGGAGTTACCCCTTGAAGAGTTCAGAAACTCAGCCACAGTTAATTAACAATGAAGTTAAGCACCATGTTACTAGCAACTTATTTTTAAGTTGCTTTAAAAAAATATATAGTTTGGATTTTTTTTAAAGAGCAATATCCGCCAAATAATGCTCTATAACCTTTTTTTGGGGGGGAGGGGGGGAGTTAAAATAAGTATACATGAAATGTGTGCTTTTTTAAAAAACCATACTGTTGCACTATTGTTGAAAAAGTGTACCCACTTTACCACAGATATATTACAGGTAACATCTGGTCTTCCAGGGTCTGGTTTTATTTCTGGTATGTTTTATATACTACACCAGATTCATAACAAACGCACTTACTTCTGATGGCCGGGAGAAAAGAAACGACACAGAATTTAAATACAGTAGTACACCATACAAGTTCTGGTTGTTTTCCAATAGACACCTAGTGGGGCTTTATCTTTCAGCAAGGAATGTTACCTTTATCACACTTGTTCCATTGCCTTTAGCCATGCTATGCAGACTTAAAGCTACTGATAATGGCCCAAGAGAGACAGATGGGAAGCGGGGTGGTGGCGCCGATTCTAGGGTTTCGGAGTGTGCACCAATGGCATGCTCCCAAACCCTAGTCTGTATGAATGCTGCCATCATGCATCCTTGACGCACAACAGTGCACTAATGGCGTAATGATGGCAGCACCTGTGCATACCAAAAAGAACCCAGTTTTCCTGGGTTCTTTTTGGTGTGGAGGGAGCCTGCACCATTTGGCTGCTGTGGGCTCCCTCAGGAGCTAAAGCAGACGGCTCCATGCCGCCCTTCTGTTTGCTTTTCATTGTTCCATATAGAGGAATTCCAGTAAGCGCTCAGATCTTTTAACTGATATGCACAAAGTGCTCTATGTCTTTCCTGATCTAAAAAAGTCTTTTACCTGCACAAGTGTTGTTGTTGACTTCATCAGCAGATGGTCCAATATCAGTTATCTGCCCCTGTCCCTCAACAATGCGCAGTTCCTCCTGTGAAGTTCCAGATCGGGACATTCCCACCACAGGACAGGACTCAGACTGGAACTACAAGGAAAGAAAGGAAAGTATGGAACAGAGGGGAAAGATATGATGGATGCGATTATTAGTTTTCCCTTGTAGCAGTGTACTTTCTCTCTCCTTTTTAATCATTTGATCAGTGAGATCCACACCCAGGTTCAAGCGGCTGATCCAAGAAGAGAAGAACAAAGAGAAGAACATGCTTTGTATTTCTATGCATTAATAAGAGACATTGCTTTGCTGTTGAATAGTAGACCATTGACGTCCAAGGCTTTTGGTGTTGCTAGTGCTGGTCTCAACTTCATTCAACTTTATTCTGTTTTCCATGTTAGTGCATGTAAACAGATGTAGTTTAAGGCAACTAGAAAAAAACAGAACATACTCCTGTGTACCTTTGGTGGGAGAAAGTAAAGACATTTTAAAACAGAAGAGATAGTTAGTTTTGTTGTCACTTTTGATGCCTCTAAATAGATTCTTGCCTACTCCTTACTTTCCTACACACAGTCTGAATGTGCAGAACAAAGTGGTTAATAAATAACTGATGACATGTGGGACAATGAGCTTTAGGTAAGCAGCTCCTTGGAATGATGCTCAGGCAGTACTGACATTCATAGCATACCTTCTCAAAGTGCTGGTCATCAAATGAAATTTTGGCTGTTCCTGACTGCCTCACTCCTGAGCCATAATCTGGTGCTTCTTCATCCGCTAGAAACAGCAAGTTAAAGATTATAGTAAGGACAGAAAAGCAAAAAAATCCTTAACAGATTGAGGGTCAATGACAGAGACTTTTATATACAGTATTTTTCACATGTAGAAATGTTCATAAGAAGAACCTGGGCAGTGATGCAGGACAAAGGCACATCTAGTCTAGAGTGTTAACTGGAGCTATCATACAATTCTCCTGCTCAAAAAACTTTACTAGCTGCTGATCTGTTTTCAGTCACAATTCAATGATCTATAAAGTCCCATATGGCTAAGATCCAGGCTATCTGAGAGACCACAATGCCTCATATGAGCCTGCCCACTCTAAAATCTCCAGGAGATGCCCTTCTTTCACCATGTCTGCAACCTGTCCAGATGTTGCATCACCCAGCTGCTTCCTCAGCCAGCTGCTATATTCTGTCCTGTGAAATACCTAATACAGTGGTATATATACATACATACACTGACAGTTATGGATCAAATGAGTCAGGTCTGTACAGAAGACTCTCCCACATCACCACTTCTACCACTTTTTACCTGAGATGGCCTGTACTGCCACACGCAAGAATCCTTTAACTTCTCCCTTCTCACTGACAATGGCAACACGGTGGACCAGAGGCACAGGATACAGCAAGTTGCTGAGATACACAAAAGCTCTGAAAGGGAAAACAACATAAGAGAGTGGTCACTGCGTCTCACGTAGGAGCTTCTCCAAACACACTCCATAGCCGATGGTAGCTGGGACCACAGTTCACCGCTCACATCACAACATGGTGCTGCAAAGCAAAACTAAAGAAAGGCAGCCATGGCCAGCCGGACAGAGAGGGGAATTCAGCGTGCTTAGAACAGAGTTCCTGTACTGAGCCACGAAGCGAAAGTGCAGAGAGTTAGTGAGCGCTAGCATAGCGTACCTCTCGTTCTGTCATCTCCCATGGCCGAAGGGAAGGGAGAGGGGCTGCACTGGTGCAAGAGGGAAATTAGAACAATGACCTGTGGCAGGAGAGACTAGACAACTAGTACCCTGGGTGCTGTAATTTGTCCAAGGTCCTGATGCTGAATAATGGCAAGGCAAAAGGGACAGAAGAGAGGGGAAGCAAAGAGAGAGGGGGCTAGAGTCAGGAAATGTAGATAGATAGGAAAAAAGGAAGGTTAGGAAGGAAGGGGAAGCAATTAGGCAGAAACTGACCAATCAGCTCAAGAGATTTCTTCAGAAACCGAGACAAATTCAGCTGAAATTCAAGCCTCCTTCAAATGAGTCCTTATATAGTCAAAGTATATCATAAGGGAAGGGGAGCAGGCCACAATATGCCGCAGCCAACTTCATTCTACCAGTAAACTGAGGAAATGGGTGTTTTATTATACAGTAATAAATAAAAGTGGTCCTTCAATTCATTGTTATAATGGAATACAAACACTACATTTTTACCTCTAGGGGAACAGTATCACTGAAGGTTAGGACACACCATTAAGGAAGCTAGACAAGGAATGTATTCTCTCTCTTAAAACTCACCTATATACATATGAAGTTCAATGTCACTTACAATATAGGACACTAACCACACAATAGTCAGTATTCTTGACATAAATAGAAATATTCAGTATTAACACAAACTATGTATGGGATTTTTGAAATCCTTCCTTGGTTATTTCCATCTAGGCGCAGTTGGATTCTGTTTTTAACCTTGCTCCATTTGGCTGGTATTTTATGATAATATTTAATATCTGTATAGTATAATTTGCTGCCATTATAATTCCATATCTAGTAATAGACTGTAGGTGTTAGCTCTAACAGAACACAGAGACATTCATTAAACTCCAGCTAGGCTGCTTTTCCTATCAACCTGCATACCAGTGCAGGACAAACCATTATTGTTCTGCAGAAGGAGAACAGACATAATATAGGAAAATAAACCTACAGGAGAGAGAGCAGAGAAGCCTATCTTTGTATAGTGACCCTCAGAAGATTAAGACTACAGATATACCTCAGTTAACAAAGTAGATGTGCTCCTTAATATTTTGTTGTAAACAAAAAATTTGGTACCAGAAGCAGAAACAACATGGAAAATAGGGATAAGTTCTTATGCCACCAAAAAAGAAAAAGAAAAAGAACTGTTCAACACATTTCAGCAAACTTTTTATTCAACACTACCAATATGTCCATGTAAAATGACACATTAAGGTCAAGTAAGCCTTGCGTAAGTAAGCAAATACATTTTTAACCTTCTAGGCTTTTATCAGTGGAGATTTTTTCTAATGCTTTCCATTTTGTTAGCCAGACTTTTAGATGTATGCTTTTTAATATGTGAGGCGAGCTGATGAGGCTTATCTGATCTCCCTCTTTTTGTTTTCCTCATCATACAGCTCAGTAGGGAATTCAAAAGGCAGCTGCTACTGACCCTGCTATTGTAGGCAGGCAAACACAATAGGGTAAACTATACAGTCAGCCCTCCATATCCACGGATTGCTTATCCATGGATTCAACTGTCCACAGCTTGAAAATATTTTTTAAAATATATAAATTCCAAAAATCAAATCATAATTTTGCCATTTTATATTAGGGACACCATTTTACTACCCCATTGTATTGAATGGGACTTGAGCATCCACAGATTTTGGTATCCACTGGGGGTCCTGGAACCAAACTCCAGCGGAGTTTGCAGAAGAATCCCAGTGTAGCCCAACTCAAGTTTGTTCACTGTAAACACAGAATTTGAGGTCTATCATTCATAGGGTTTCCGTAAGTTAAAGTTGACCTGACAGCAGTTAACAACAAATGCTTTTAAAATCTTTCATTTAAATTTTGTAATGTTTTATGCTGTATGCCATTTGAGTGATACAGCAGTAATGAAAGTAATGTACGGTGGACTCTTGGTATATGCTAGGATTTGGTTCCAGGATATTTAGTTCCAAGTTCCAGGGACACCAAAATCAATGGATGCCCCACTAAACACAATAGCATAGTAAAATGGTGGCCCTTATATAAAATTGCAAAATCAAAATTTGGTTTTTGGAATATTTTTCTCTCAATATTTTCAATCCATGGATGGTTATATCCATGGATACAAAATCCATGGTTACAGAGGGCTTACTGTAAATGCATCTATTTTTTTAAGGTGATAATAAATTCTGGTCCTGTGACACACACCAAGTATTATAGAGGGAAATGCCATTTGATGTTAACTATATCAAAGTGGTAAGGCTATGTTCACTACTCAAAAACAACATCACCCTGTGTCACTTTTGTATATTTTCAAAAACTGACATTCTTCATTTGCTAATTTTTATGGAAATGCTTTTTTTTGGGGGGGGGGGGTAAATCTAATGTTCTGTCCTGAGATTTTTTTTTTATTTTTTTTTTAAACTTAGTCTATGGTGATTTTTATTTGTCCTTATTGTTGTGCATTGCCCTTAAGTTAACTTCAACCTCTGGCAACCTTGTGAATGAGTCATTTTCAAGACACATTCTTCTTGACAGCCCTCCTTAGTTCCTGAAGACTTAGGCCCATGTCCTCTTTGACCGGGTCTATCCATCTGGCATGTGGTCTTCCTCCCTTCCTACTGCCTTCTATCTTTACAATCATAATTGTCTTTTCTAATGAGTCATGCCTTCGCATAATGTGCCCAAAATATTACAGCCTCAATTTAGTCATCCTGGTGTGTAGGGAGACTTCAGATCTGATTTGTTCCAGGGTTCATTTCTTTGTGTTTTAGCTGTCTATGGCATCTGCAGACCTCTCCTCCAGCACTAAATCTCAAAAGGGTTGATTTTTTTTTCTGTCAGCTTTCTTCAGCATCCAGCTCTCACATCCATACATGGTGATGAGAAATACAATGGCTTGAACAATGCTCACTTTAGTGTTCAGTTGTTATCTTTGCACTTTAAGATTTTTTCAGTTCCTAAAAATTAGCAACTATTCTATGATTCTAATTAAAGGGTCAGCAACTGAAGCAGCATGTCAAAAAAGTAAGGAGTGGAAAGTAAGGAGTGAACCAGATAAAACTTGGATTTGTCTGTGATGAGAGATGAACATTATGGTGTTCTTACTGAGAACACAGTGCAGTATCAAATGTCATACAGAACTACCATTTAAAAGTTTAGTTTGAACTGACTGTGAAAGAGGAATGATTCAGCATTGCAAAGGGGCTTTTATTGGAAGCAATCCCACTGTCCCAGTACAATATGTGGTGTAATTTGGCTCCTGATATTACCTAGAACTAAATCAGCATTTCTTCAATCAAGAAATACCAGAGCGAAACTTAACACTTGTATCCAAACATTTACTGGGAACATCACCTGCAATGTTTTAAATTCTGCCCCAATACAGCCCCATGTATACATCCTAGGTAGAGGAAACATAAGCCAATGATAGGTGACAGTTTTGTTTTAGCAAAAATGTTGAATTTTTCCAAAACTTAAAAGTATTGCAATAAGGTATGTGACTACAAGCATACCTCAGTTAACAAAAAATTTGACAAAGAAACTTCTTTTTACAAAGTATTTTATGACCACTGTGTGTGTGTGTGTCTTCAAGTCACCTGTCTCTTATGGCACCCCATACATTTCAGAGTTTTCTTAGGCAAGGAATATTCAGAGTTCGTTATGCTAGCTCCTTCCTCTGAAATATAGCCTGCAGCACCTGGCATTCATTCATGGTCTTCCATACAAATACTAACCAGGGCTAACCCTGTTTAATTTCCAAGATCAGACAGTATCTGGCACCTTTAGAGTATTTATTCCATGTTTATTCCTTGCTCTAGCTTTTTTGTAGCAGTATTGGCACTGGGAGGACAGTGAAAGAAAGATGGAGAAACACAATCGTTCAGTGCTGGATTGCAGCAGCATGTCTGCAATAAACAAGGCAGTGATGCTTGAGCTGAGAAAGAGTGGGATTGTACTCTAGCTGATCTTACTGTAGCCATGTATACCTGCTTACAACAGGAAAGGTAAACAGCATTTGCCTCCAGAATCCTTTACTGACTGTGCATGAACAGCAAAACGGAGAGAAACGGGGACTGCAAATATGACTGTATCACCAGCTATACAGTACTTCTAACAAGTTTTTAAAAAACACAGACCTATAAGTTTGCCCCCCACCATGGAAATCATAAGAAAAATGGAGGCCACTGAAAGAAAAGGTCATTCATGGATGCAGTTTTGAAGAAAATTTCAGGTAGCCTCTAAATGTTTTTGTTTACTTAACTTTGTTTATTTTGCTTACCTGACCTCATTTCACATACTGTATATGTATTGTTAGTTTTGAATAAAAAGTCTGCTAAGGAATGTTGAATTGCTTTTCTTGTTTCCATATCCATATTTTCTTGTTTCCTACCCATGTTATTTCCATGTTATTTCTGCCTTTGGCACCAGATTTTCTGTTAAAGAAGTAATGCCCAGGAACACATCTACTTTGTTAACTGAGATATACATGTTTATACTTCACCCTAATTTACATGATCATTGTCAGGCTTCCAAACATTCTGCCTGATTCCATGCTCAAAAATGTATCTTGTCATTATAGCTTAATTTTAAATCTTGTGAAAATGTATCACCAGCTCTCCTAATAATTACAAATGGAGAAAGTGTGTCTGTTTGTCTATGTTTGGAAAACTTCTTAAAATACAATCTAGAAGTTTTCTTGAGAACAGAGACAGAACTAAATGTTAATAGGAAGTGTGTATTGTCATTTAAAAAATCTCAATTTTATGTCACAGATTACTAGATCTGTGTGAACGTGTATTTAAATACTCCTTCGTCCCATTTGGTTCTCCATACCTTAGATTAAATATAAAACCTTCTGGCTAGAGATGAATAAATCTGTAATCCTATACACATTTGTCTGAGATTAAGCGCCATTGGACTCTCTTTGAGTTGACACATATAGAATTGCACTGCAAAGATTATATCTCTACTGAATAAGGGAGGTGGGCAGCTTCGGGATGTCAAGAAGTTGCATCCTCTCATGAGATGGAAGCAGCCAGACTGGAGAAAAAAGAGGTTGCAGCCATAAACTTTCTCCCCATTCTTGGTTGATTAACTGAAAGAGCACACTACTGAAAATAGTGGGAAGTACTTGCATTTTTAATCCTATAGCCAATTGTATATTACACTGAAATAAGTACCTTGACTTTTATTTCCTTTCAAACTATTCTTGGTTTCAAATTCTTCTTCTGTATTCAGAAAATAAAGCTCCTAAGTATGATACTTCTCCATTTCATATATTACTGTAAAGAAAACTGCCAGCTTATTGCTGAGTGCAGTCTGAAGTTAAAATCTACTACTGTCACTACTAGAATCAATTTTTTTTAGAGTAAAAGTTTCTCATTAAAAAAAGGCCAACAAAACCTAAGAAAAGGCTCATAACCAGCTCTTTGGAAGCCATAGTATTGTATGTGTCTATCAATTTCCCAAAACTGCAAATCACTTTGATGCTTAGAGCCTGTGGACAGATATGTAAATAATCTCACCTCATCAAACAATTTCTCTGCTTTCTCCAGCATTGACGGCATCATATATTTTGATAATGGGTGGCCTAGAGTAGGGCTGGAAAATGTTTGCTCCTCCAGATGTTATTGAACTATGACTCCCAGCATTCCTCACCTTTAGTTATGCTGGCTAGAGAGGTTGCAGCTATAGCTCAAGAACATCTGGAAGAGAGCACAGTTCTCACCTCCATCCTAGAGGAAGCTTGGAGCATATTATCTGTTGGAGTGTCATTATAACGACTAGTAAGAATAACACAATATGAAACAGGCCTGAAATCCAGAAAACTAAAGAAGGAAGGAATTGGAGGACTGGGAAGGTTCAGAGACAGGAAAAGCAAGAGAGGAAAAAAGGGGAATTCAAGAAGGAAATGAGGTGGAGGTAGGATCAAGGAAGACAGAAAGAGGCTAATTGTCATTAAAAGAACAGAGTAGGATAGAGGCGCTAACCACAAGATTGGTGAGGTGCAAAGATGGCATGCTCAGACCAAAGAAAAGCCTTTCAAAAGGAAGACAAAAGTGAAATAATTCCCCCCAATTTTGCTAAAGCTTTGGAGAAAGAGCCAGCAGCTAAAAAATAAATAAATAAGGAAAAAGGAAAAAAAAACCAAAGACAAGGATCCAATCAAAGCACACTTCACGAGAAATGTGAACGGCACAGCTGCTGCATAAAAGGAGTCAATTTTGTCTGACTCAAAAGACTTCCAAGAACAGTTCACAGGATTGGGGGAGAGGGTTTTCCCTCATTGAGCTATTTGGTATTTTGGCCTGTTTGTTGATTTGAAATCTCAAATCCCCCAAGAGGAGGAAAAAAAAAAGGAGGAAGAAGCCAGCTCTTTCGGTTTGAGACTGCAAGACTTTACCCCATCTCCCTTTCTTCCTATTCTAGGCCCCTTTCTTCCCTTATGTGCTCCCATCTTCCTAAATTCTATTTACAATTTAGCCTGTCTTTCCCCTGCCCTTCATTTTTTTAAAAATCTGAGCACCCTATCCTATACATCAAGGAGTGAACCTCATGTTAATTCAACGTTAAACATAAGAGATCCTAATTGGCATTGTTTGTGACTGTGATCCCATGAAAAGTAAGATCTGGGGTGGGTTGATGGAGACAAACATTTACTTCTGCCTAGGCAAAATCAGCATGTATATGCCAAAGACCGCAATGCCAAGTCTTTAATAGCTACCAAGATTGATCAGTAGGACTGTGTCTTTTAATTTGTGAGGGCCATACAGCCACTGCAGAACAAGCCAATTTTCTGATTTCACAAGCAGAAGCATAGTGGGAACTCTGCATTTACTATCCAGAACCACAGACTCAGTCAGCAAGGCAGTAAGGATGAAGCCTTTCAATGTCTTTGATGGAAATGGGAACTCATAAGGTTTGCTTTTAGGGGCAAGCTTATTTCTGCTAAACAGCAGCATGCCAAAATATATATTCCATTCCTTTTGGAGATAGGAGAACTAGAGCAAGTAGTACTGGCCACATGAAAGCAAGTGGTACTAGATGGCCATATAAAGAACAACTGTCCTTCAAAGTACATCATGGAGTTCATCTTTGGAAATCAACTATGTGCCATCTGTTCTGCTTGGTGAAAACCTGACTTTTATCCTCTGTGAAATATCCCAAGTGCCAGTCTTGTACTACTGGATAATTCTGCAAGAGATATTTGACTATTTTAGTCATAATATTCCCAGAGTTCACTATTTATATTGGAATCACAGTTATATCACCAATCATTCCCTTCTCTCTAGACTCCCAGGATTTTTTTAGTTCAGAGATACACATCTTAGTACCACCACCCCAACCTCCTACACCAGCATCAACAGGGAAAATTCATGTTAAATTCATGATGTTAACAAGCAACACAAGTCCTATAAGCAAACATCAGGTAGGGTGACTTGGCAGGATCTGAACATGTTGCTTTTATTGAAAACACCCATTTCGGTTTTAATTACTGCCAGTTGTCCCACTATATGCCCAATTCCTCCTTACATATACTCTAATACCTACTCTCTCTCTCTTTTTCTTTTTGGTCCTACCCTTCTCTATGGAACGGCTAATGGCTCACCTGTCCCTGACTGCCTTAACGTGGGAAAGCAGGTCTCTTATGCGAAAGAGCTAGTTCCTTCCCAGCATGCTCTCCTAAGACCTCACCAACCTTCCTACTAAACTGAACAGGGGGGAGCGGTCGTAAAATGGATCCTGGCCATCATACAGCGGGTACTCCGGAAAGATGTCTTCCTCCAGGTCCTCCTCCTCCTCCTCCTCCTCCTTCCCCACGTGCTGCTCGTCAGCAGGCTCGGTGATGTCGGAGTCAGGGTTCGAGAAGGTGGGGGAGGGGGTGAGATCAGCCATGCGCTCGCTCATGCATGTGTTGAAAATAGGAGAGCTGTTGCAGCCAGAGATATCTGAACTAAGGTTAGTACAACAAGATAGGAGACAGGTTAACACCAGCTATTCCAAGCACACACACGTACACACACGCAGACTAGGCTTGCTTTGCTTTTGGCTTTTCCAAACAAGCAGCAGTGTTAATCAGGAAGGGAAGAGATGAAAAAACCTCCCAAACACACAACTAAAGGAAGCGCCAATGCCATCAGCTGAAAATCCTGAAGAGCAAATACTGCACTGTATAGGAAAACCCCACAACCACCTTCACTGAAGCCAACAGGTAGCTTTAGAAAATAAGGCTCCTCTGACCCTATTTTATAAAGGGTACAGAGAATAATTCCACTGTGGATTTAGACAATGGAATGGATCATACCTCAGATGCACTCAACTTTGTTGAAATTCAATGGCAAACCCTTTTTTACCTGGCCTTGAACAATTCCCAGCTGATGGCATCACTTCTTTTTTCTAATGTTGCATGGAAGCACACAAGACCAAACATTATATACATATATACAGTATATAGGTAGATATTCATACAACACACACACACACACACATCCTACAGAAGTGATTTCTTAGTTGCATCTAACTCTGAAAAGTTATCCTTTTGTAGTTGTTGTTTTGTCCAACCTGAGAGCACTATATTCACTTACAAGAGCCAGAAGGATTTTAATAGTAATATGGGGCAGATGTGTGGCTGTAATTCTAATATATCTAAATGTAATATATCTAAATGTGATGGTTCCCACCAATCCAGAGGTCACAATTTACAAGCAGGACTCCTGCTTGAAAGGCTACAATTTCCAGAGTAGTTACCATAGATCATGGCTATAAAATCTCAGTATACCTTCCTCAAGGAAATTTCAGCCAGCAGTAGTAATGTGGAAAAGGGAAACATACACCTGGACATCAGACATAGCTTCTTGAATGGATTATACCATTGTGTATGTACATGTGACTATGCAACTCACATTTTTAAAAGGCCCTTCATAAACCTGGAGGACAGTGGAAGATCCCTACAAGGAATGAAGCCTTGTTTTGTATGCTGAAATAAATTTGTGAGAAGGGGGGGGGGATGTCCTAGCCTTTCCCTTCTTCTTGTATGTTTCCACTAGTCCCTTCATGTGGAAAGTGAATTTGTGCAGAGGACAACCTCTTCTGAATATGGAGGCTCACCATGCAGTTTAGAACACCAATTTTTGAGTGTCATATATCATATGGAGAGATTTCCTGGCTACACAGTCCCTCTCCACATAAGGAAGTGACAGAAACAAATGAGAACATAGCCCACAGCTCCTCTAGTGTTTAGAAGACCCAACTCTATACCATCTGAATTGAGGTTACAAAAATTACTTTTAAAAAAACTTATAATGTTTTTAGTCTTTTTTTTTTTTAAAGAGAATATATATGTAGTTCCAAAAATGACTTTTCCAAGATGCTACACAATGTAATCTAATGTTCAGGTGATTCCTTACTACACTACAGAAGGGGCTGCTATTGCTGTATAACAGCAGTTGTCTTTGCTATTGCCATGCCTTCCATTTGATTTCCTTAATATGGGGTGGTAATTCAATATAGTAGATCAAAGCTCTCACCTGCCAACCAGCCTGAACCAAGGGAAGCGGTCATAAAAGGGATCTCCGCCAGTCACCACATTGTCACAGTCTTCTATTACACTAGAGGGCACTTCAGCTGCCCGGTCGTACATCTCCCGCATCAGGTCCAACCTCTGCCTGCAGTAACAGAGAAAACAAATTACCCCTCCTAATGGTGGCTAAGTAATTCCCCACTGCTATACTTACATCTATACATCTTACTTACATGACCTCAGAAACTAATGTTGAACGCTGCTCTGTTCACTGGAGACACACTATTACATGAGGGAAATTGTCCAACCCTTGTTTGCAACAGGTAAATTTTGCAAAACTTCTCAAACAATGGAACACTAGTAGCTGCTATTCAGTAGACTCACAGTTGGTAGATATATTACTATTCTGACACGTGACAGATTTAGATTTCACTCCATCTGATGATCTGGTCAGAATTTGGATTGATCAATGGAATGCCAAGATCAGATTAGCTTTGGAGTTTATCAGACAAGGGAAATTGGAAGTATAATCCCATGGCAATCTGAATGTAATCATGGGGTTTCACGTTATTGCGTGATAAGACTACCTCACGCAATTTCAGGCAATGAGAAGTGAGTCCAAACGCAATCATGGGGTTTCATGTTATTGCGTGATAGACTACCAAATGCAATTTCAGGCAATGGCAAGCTATTTTCAGGCAATGGGAAGTCAGTTCGAATGCAATTCAAATTCACGTAAATTCACTGAACTAGCAAATTCACATGAATGTGTTCTGGCCCAACTTTCTTTTCATTCAAAATTAAGAGAAATTCCTCCAGTGTGATAAACTGCATAGTCATTAAGTCCAAAACTTGAGATCTCTGCATGGGATCAAATAACTATGTGGACTGGGGTGGCCACATTGGATTACAGAGACTATAAACTACATTATCTTTTTTGACCTGGCTATAGAAAATTTTCAACTGTTAAAGGTATTGGGAAGGGTATCTGTTTGATACTTTGCACAGAAACACTGTTTGACATGTGCACAAACACAGCTGGATGACCTTGCTGGCTGACATCACCACAAATTATGATCCTTGTTCAACTCTCATGGCCAAACTGTGATATCCTAAAGTGGTCATATGTAGGCTCTCAAATAACCTGGCAGAGCAATGTTAACACAGGCATATAAGGAAATCCCCTTTAACTCAGGTACCGCTGGCCGGTTATAAATTAAGAGGGTTTACTGAAATGTCAGATGATAACTGAACACTCTGTGTTTCCTTTCTTCTAGGTGATCAAAGCTCCTATGCCTCTTGTCTCTACCTACCTGAGTTTCTCCAGAGTCCAGTAATGGGTTGCTCCATTCTTCTGGTCCTGAACCTCCACTGCCACAATGGTCCTTGGGAAAGGACGTTTCTCACGGTCTTTGGCAGCATCCGGAGGAAGCAAGTCAGGGGGCAGAGGAGAGTATAGAGTGTCTGTGAGGAGCACGAACTGAAACTGAACCTGGAAGTGAATAATCAGTGTTGCTAGTTAGCATTGCTTCACTCACAGAGATCATTTTGAATCATCTTTCTCACTCCTCCTGTGTATAATACCAAGTTCTTCTCAAAGATTAAGGGAAACCCTGCACGTTTACCCTTCTTTGTCTAGGTCACTAAACTGTTTCATTCATCTGAATATGGTTACACAAAATTCCAAGATCCATCCAAACTGACCAATTCTATGTCTCAGTAGCACACCATGAAATGGGGTTCCAACCCTTGCATCCAGACATGCCCAATACATAATCATGGCATCATTGTTTTGTTTTCCCCCTCAACATGTGATATGGAAAGGATTTTCTCCCCATCCGGGACATGAAATGAGGGAAGAAAGATTGAAGGAGAACATTCATGCTAAAGGTCTCACTCTTATCAAAAGGTCATCACATCTGCCAAGCAGTACAGGGGGAATGGGAGAATTTGTGTGTGAGAGAGAGAGATTGCCAACACAGCTATCTCTGTGTTTTGTACTGAAGATAAGCTAAGAACCTAAGTTCTCTTAATGTCTGGACCCTGTGTCTCTTTCCTGATTTATAGGGCAATTTAGCCTGCCTAATATTATACTATATCATAAGACTTGAAGAATCAAACAGAAGTCCACCTGATTAGTATTCTGTTTCTAATCATAGGCAATCAGATGCTTCTGGACATTCATAATCCTAGATTATATTCCTTTTGTGTTGTTATTCCTGAGCAGCTAGTAATTAAATGCATTCTGGCTTTATTCGTAGAGGGCCCATTTAGCTAACACAGCTACTGGCTACTGGTAGAGCTATCCTCAAATCATCAAATGTTTGCAAGAGTGTGGAGCAGTTGTTGGCATTCATGAAATGCTAGCTAACTTACAAGTTAAATATGCATTGTGTGAAGAAGTACTTACATTTGTCTGTCCCAAACCTACTGTATCTATGGGCCAACCTACAAACTGTGAAATGGGAAGGGAATAATCCTATATCTACTTGCTTCTTCATCACATGCATTCTGCTGCATCAGTCTTTTATAATGCACACATCTTCTAATATCTCCTCTACAATAGGATTGTTTGATTCTATTTCAGTGCAAGGAAAATCAACAAAACCCAAAAGCTCATCATCATCATCATCATCATCACCACCACCACCACCGTGAATATGGCAGAAATTGTTTACCTTCTTCTTCAACTCCACACTGATGGCATTGGCCTCCTTGAGGAAAATGGCATTGCCCCACAGTTGGTCTCGTAGAGATGTAAACTGGTACCACTTCCACTTCCTGAAGCCCCAGAGTGCCAGCTCAAACTCCCGATCTGTCCACTGAACTGGGGAGATAAAACAGTCTCGACTGGGCCCTTGGTATCCACTGGGGTTTGGTTCCAGGAGCCCCTGCGGATACCAAAATCTGTGGATGCTCAAGTCCCATTATATATGATGGCATAATATTAAGGAAGAGAAGGAAGAGAAATAAGAGAAGGAGGCAGTGTTGCTGTGCTGGGATGGGCCAAGAGGGTGGCACAATTTGTCATGTCTAACACTCTGTCACTTTATGTGGTGGTAGTGCAGCTACATTAGTTATTATGCATATGTGCATCATTTGTTCCTCAATCAACCTTAGAGCATACGGAAGCAAAGGCCTTATCTTTTCCCATTCACTGCTTCCCTTATTTTAAGTGAGAATTGTGCAAACTCCATGGTCTTTGTGTACTTTATATTATATTTTATTATGAATACGAATCACTGCATGAGAACCTTACCACAAGAAAACTTTCCTTTTGCTGAATTCTTACCTTCATCCTCAGGTTCCTCCTCTTCCTCATTAGCCTCAGGGTAGTATCTAGAGTCCATCTGCTTCTGTAAAGCCTCCAATTTACTCTCATAATCCTGAAAGAACAAGCAAAGGAGGAGTCCAGAACTGTATTGTACTTTCTTAATCACTAACTGAAATTATCACATGCCCGATAGTCAAGCAAGTTTTTCCTTTCCTTAGTAACCACCACTTTAGCTTAATAGATTGCAGAGTTTCATGGTACAGAATCATACTATATATAACCTCTGAGAACACTCATGAGAAGATGTACACACGCCAGATTAAAACCAGATTAAAACATTGTTAAAACAAATTAAAACAATTTTTAAAACCAGTTTTAACACCCTACACTTAATTAAAACAGTCCCAAAATCCAAGCTTGATTTTAAAGGCCAAAGGCCCTGAAAAACAATAAATTCTTATGTGCCACCAGCCTCAGCAGAGACTGAGCCAGTCTGATACCTTTTGGGAAGAACTTCTATGACATAGATGCCACTGTATAAAAAATTCCAGTCTCATGCATTTGCCAACCTAGTCTTTCATGGCGATGGAACATGCAACAGGGCTTCTCTTAATCACTGGCCTTGTGTTAAGTCTGTTTTGTCCATTTTATGCATAAAATACTGTGCAAAATGTATGTTTGTTTCTATATTGTCCCTAATATGCATGTTTTTTGTATACAACATCCCTGCAATTTTATGGTACACAATTTTTGAGTGAAGAACTGCACTGCAAAATTCAGACAGAATATAATCTGAATAATGATTGTGTTCTAATTCAGAAGGTGTGAATTACGCTGGTTCAGTTAAAAATATGAAACAAACAAAATTCTTCTTCATCCTTAAATCTCTGTGCTATACAGTTTTTTGGAAGGCTGACTTTATTTTGGAAATAGCTGTTTCCTCCATCTACTACAAAGCAACCTTCTCCCCCCCTTTTTGTTGGAAAAGCAGTATGTTTATTACTTACGAGTCTTTGCTGCTCAAGAAGGTAATTAGCCTCTTCCCTTTCCTTCCGGTATTGGTCTTCGAGTTCCTGAAGTCTGCATAAAAATTGGAATAATAAAGCAACAAAGATAGTTACAGAGAACCACAACACTTACTGTCTACTACCATTTCACCACCTCCAGCTCCAGACTTACTTTGGACCTGTAAAGCTGCTTTATAAAGAGTGAGAGCATTGACGATCTAGCTCAGTACAGGCATACCTCAGTAAACAAAGCATCTGACATTGAAACTCCTTTTTATCTATACCCAGCCCCCTTGGTTTCCCCCACATTCTCTGTTTAACTGGACATTCTTTAGCAACAACAACATTGGTATGACAGTGAGTGAGGACTGAGAAACAGACTTTCAATGTCAGTGTGTTAGGTTGACACACCGTCGCGCCACTACATGCATGAGCCCCATTCAGTTAAATGGGGCTTGAGCATGCACAGTATTTGCTTTACGTGGGGGAGTCCGGAATGGATCCCCGCGTAAAGCAAGGGCGGACTGTATACCTGTATTCTGTCTTATGACAGATAGAGGCTTTTCAGGATTCTCTAGCACAAATCTTTTTCATCACCTACTAGTTGTTCCTGCTAAATAGAGATGATGGAAACTGAGCCTGAGCTGAGACCTTCTTTATGCAAACATTTGCTCTGACACTTAGCTACAGACCTCTGAATATTTTATTCTAGCTCTTGCTCCTCCTCAAACTTTTCCATCTACTCACCTCTGTTCCATCTCCTGCTTCATGTCGATGCCTTGTTTCTCCAAAAGTTCTCTCTGGGCAAAAGCCCAGTCCACTGGTTCAGCAGGGGTTTCTGCACAGGGAGTTCGCTCTCGCTCCTGCCGTGCCTGCTCAGGATGATTAAATCGAAAGACGTGGCTCTTCCCCATGATTATGCGATTTCCTGTGAGGATTGGGCAGGGGACGTATTGAGTAGAGGGACAGAAACAGGGTGGTAACAGTTCAACCTGTTACTAAGCCAGTGCAACAATTACCCACTGAACAACTTTTAGCAAATCTTCTCCAGGTAGATAAAAACAAGTAACTCACCAGAATCAGTACAGTGTCAATGCAAATCACACTCATGACAATGAAACCCTTTCCTCACAGAATTATTTCCATGAGTGTATCCCATTACGTTTTGGGCTCAACTCCCAGAATCCCCCAGCTAGCATGCTGGCAGCTATAAAGTGTGGTAAGCAATATTCACCTGTCAAAGCAGGAGAGAGTTGGAGGTAGATGAGGCTGTGCTCACAGATCTGGATGAGTTACAGTAGATCACCAAGGATTTTTCACTCCCATTTGTTTAACATCAGCAGTGTCAAAATGACTTTCCCACCCTCTTAAACTATACTGCTGAAATAAAGAAAGCTTGGGATAATGACATTCTTTTTTGTGGGAGGATTTTTGTTTTTGTTTTTTTGCATAGAAGAACTATGAGATGAGTTCTGATATTGAACAGATGCTCAAAAATATCACTTTAAAAAAAAAATCCAAGGGTACTGTATATACTCGACTATAAGTTGAGAAATTTATGCCCCAAAATGGACTCCAAAATCAAGGATCAACTTATGGAAGGGGCAATAGGTTACTGCTGATGATAAGGTTCATAAAAAAAAAGTGCCCACTTTCCTCTGTAGCCAGGTAAACAGCTCCCCGTTTGAGTCCCGGCGCCGGCAACCTCTCCTCTCTCCGTGTGTGTGTGTGTGTGTGTGTGTGTGTGTGTGCATGAGATCCTTCAGCCTTCCCTCACAGCTGCTGAGGGAAGGGATGCGGAGAGAGGGAGCATGCCCAGGCTTGGACCCCATTTTGCAAGCCATGAGTCTGGAAATACTGGGCTTAAAGGCAGGGAGAAAGCAAGGCTGGCGTCCTCTTTTTTATTTTGCTAGCCATGGGTCTGGAAATGCTGAGCTTAAAAGGGAGAAAGCAAGGCTGGTGTCCTTTTTTTTTATTTTGCTAGCCATGAGCCTGGAAATGCTGATGCAAAGAGGTGTGTGTGTGTGTGTGTATGCACCCAGCCTTGTTTCCCCATGCTGATACTGTGATCCTTGAGAGAGGTTCAAAGAGGGAAATGTAGAGAGGGAAGTGGTGCTTTGTTTCCCCCTTTAGATCGACTTATCCACGGGTCATATCAAAATCTGTGATTTTGGCCTCAAAAACTGCCCTCGACTTATACATGAGGTCAACTTATACATGAGTATATACGGTATATCTTTTGTGCCTGGCCCCAGCTGATGGAAACTGGGGCTCTCTGGTAAAATTTAAAACACTGCACAATCCTACAGTCTGTCCTCCCTGTATAGCATCTTTCTCTTACTCCTAAAGCACACTGTCTCATCTCTTTACCTTGGCAAATGAACCTACCAGATCTTAAGATGCTGGGTTCTGTGACTTTCTTGCCGTTGACATAGGTGTCTGCCCCCTCACAAGGTTCCAGGGTCACCACTGCTGCAGAAAAGGTATAATAGGAATTGGGAGTGGATGGGGAATAAAAGGGACACAAGAGATGCTAAGAAAACACAAGGAACAACTTTTTTTCTAGATTTGTTTTTAAAAATTGGATGACTGGTCTACTCAAATGGGAAAGCTCTGACCTCTGTATTGGTAGGCAGTCTGTATAAATTAAATTGAACTCTGGTGGGCATTTTAATTTACACAGGGCAAGGTAACACTTTAAGGTAACACTTGCTCAGGTCTTGCAGTCTTGTGGCTGTGGCTTCCTTGGTTGAGTCTTTCCATCTGTAAAGCAATACTGTATTCTTCCTACTGCCTTCTACCTGAACAAGCATGATTGTCTTTTTCTAGTGAGTCATGTCTTCAGATAATGTCTGAAGTACAACTATCTCAAAAGTCATTCTGACTTCTAGAGAGAGTTTGGATTTAATTTGCTCTAGGACCTATTTATTTGTCTTTTTAGCAATGTATGATATCCATAGAACTATCCTCCCAAGTTAGCATCATTTGATATCCTAACATGAAAAGTCATTGCACACATATATTCAGGAATTAGTCTATAACACTTTAAAATATGAGCCAGAGGCTCAAAGGTTAGACTAGAAACCCAGTAAAGTCACATGGACTATCAGAATTCTAGCCTAATTTTAATGGAAATACTTGGTTTTAATGAGCTACAAAGGAATCCAAATGTGGTCTAAGCCTATAGAGCAAACTTGTTTCTGGGGGGTGGGTGGATGGGTTTGAAACATCCCCTAAAGATCATTTGGGAGCAAACAAATGTGACACCCCCACGCAAGTCCTAGGAAATCTAGGGGCCTCCAAACATGGTAGAAATGCCCTTTACCACCCCCCCAGAAGCATTCACATACTCCCAGAGGCATTGGGGCATTCTGAAGCAAAAAAGGTTCCTGGGGGGCCCTGGGGCAGTAGGATAGGTGTGATTGTAATTCAGATCTGCAGGACTCAAACATGGGTGATACAACTGAGACAAAATTAGACAACACTCCTCAATCTGGCTGCTTTGCTCCATTTTGGGGAAAAAAGATATTGGCAGAAATGGAAAGCAATGAGAAGCTCATTTCTAACTAGATAGGGAAGGATAGCTGAGAACTGTGGGCCTTTCTGTATGACGGTACCTTCACTGCCAGCCTTGGTGTCACTTCGGAATATGCAGTGTTCTTCTTTGATGAAGTGCCCACTGAGTACAATGTCTTGCCTCCTTTCAGCATCTTCTCGACCAACCCTGTTCGGGACAAAGCAATTATTTAGTGATCCAAGTCCAAAACTGTAAAGCATTCTGGGTACTCTTCTGAACAAGTGATTAGAGTACCTTTGACCATCTCTATTATCATGTAGGCAGATGAGTGAGATGATTGCTATTGCAGGAAGTAGCATGGATCAGCTTTAATAGCTACTAGTTTGCTTCTAGAAATAGTTTAGGGTGCTAGTTTTGACAAAGAAAACCAGAGTACAGTTGGTTCATCCTGTCTTCATGGGTGCCTACTATATGAAAGTCCCTGTCCACTTAGATCAACAGATCAGCACATAGGACTGTCTGGGATCTCACCTCTACACAGCCATGAGCATAAAGTTCAGGGCCGTCTTTGGAACTTCTTCCAGGAAGTCCAGTAGGCAGTGACTCAGCTCCAATCTCTAGTAGACATTTTTACTTAAGCACAAGTATTTTTGCCAACATTTGCAAGGGGATCAAACATGCCTCCTTACTGAAAGCTGCACATCTGATTTCCACTCATAGGTAATGATCTGGAAAGTTATGTGCTTCCATGCATGAACCTTGTCAGATGAACTGGTGTGGGGCATAGGCCTAAACACAACTGTTAAACCCAAGTAGAAAAAGAACTATTGAATTACTGAAATTTATACAAATTTTGGTATACCACATTCCGACTGACTCAATAGGTCTATTCTAATTGGAACTAACAACTGGACTTAGGCAGAGTGCAGAATCATGCAGATTTTCAGATGTTGCTGGAATGCATATCTCAGCAGCCTTATACTGCATAGCTAATGGCAAGAAATTATGGGAAGTGTAGTCCAATAACATTGGGAAGGTTGCATGACAACAATTGGGGAGTCCTAGGCTGCATTTTGCCCAGCCCTTGTATTGTTAAATAAGATCAACTTCAATCCATGCAGTTCACTATGGGAAATGTACTGTTCTTATCATGCTCATTACCTGGTTATTCCATCTTTAATGTAGTACAGAAGGCACTCAGACATCAGTGGATCTTCATTTAGGTTGACCAGATGTGGTGTCTGAGAAAAACAAAAGGGAAAGATGAAATTAAACCACTCTTGTCTTTCTAGGCAGGGTCCTACTAAAGCTTGTTACTATTTTGGACTAAAACTCCCAGCTTCCCCCAGCACAAGCAATGTTGGCTGTGGGATTCTAGCAGTTGTTGTCCCTGCCCCCCCCCCCCACAAAATCTTTTCCAAGATCTGGGGCTAGCCACAACTTCTCTGTCCTCACTGAGGCAACATTGACTCAATTGCTTCTGTGCATCACATTGATAGGTAGCTTTGAAAACATTTTAGAAACTCTGATTTGACACTTCCCATTACAAAATGTTTAAAGTATATGCTTACTTTTTAATTATTATTATTATTTGTATCTCGCATTTTTCTCAAAATTGGAACTCAAAGCAGGTTACAATCTAAAAGCACAGTACCATTAAAAATTTATAAAAGTGACAAAATGGAATTAAATTATTACAATATTAAAACAGATTATTTGTTTAAAAATAGAATACAATTTAAAAAGATAAAAGCACCATAGCTCTGCTGAGGTTGTCAAAATATTTATATCCTCACATTACATCAAAACCTGGAATGGAGCAAGGCAAGCTGTTCACTCCATGCAGAATAAGGTTCCCCTGTCCCTTGTTTCTATCTTTTGAAAGAATATCAGACAGTGTAAGAAAAAGCTTTGGAGCTGTGGTAATTGGCTAAAAAGAAGTGAAATTAACCTGGGTATATTTGTCGATCTATAGTACAAGCCTATGTGCATTTTCCTGGAACTCACTGAACAAAGTAGTTTTTCTCTCTCTAACTAACCATAAAGTTGTATTGCATAAATTCAATCTTATATGTAATTAAGCCCCACTGTGTTCAGTGTGGATTATTCCAACATGTACAGAACTGCAATCTATATTGTTCTCTTATCCCAGAATATTCTTGCCTGGGGGAAGGAAAAGTGTGTTTTTTAACCAACAAATAAGGGATGAGATATATGTCAACTGGTGTGGCTTTAACATACAAGAAAGAGTCTTATATAACCTAACTAACGTATTAGTTAGACTGACTAATTTATTATGGAATAAGCTGAAATGGAATAAAGTCTACTTCATTAGATCCATTTTATCAGTGTGTTGCAGTGGTTGATATGTTTTCAAGATGCCAGGCCTTCCTGTCTGAGTCTTGAGGTTCAGTGTTATCAACAACAAAGAATAAATCTAACAATCCTTTGGGTTTAAAAATGCACCAGCTATGGATGTTTATGCAAGGGGAAGCAAATCAACAGTTCATATGCACAGCCTAATTATAAAGGAATCACACTAACCTACATTTGGGTTTAACATGTCAACTTTATTTTTAATTCAATAGCTAAATAGTACTACTGTCAATCTCATTGTTATGAAATCAGTCGGAACACCATGCAAAGAGTACAGTAAAGGATATACTCATGCAAGAACTAGGAATCCACACAAAGCAGATAAGCACACTCAAGTGAAAATAAGTCCTAAACTGCTTCCAGAGCTGTAACGCCAGAGACAGTAGAATCACCCATCTTCTCTTATTTGACACATTAAAGTTAGTCAGCAAATCTGCTATGAGGTACCTTCACAAGGATTCTGGGGCTGACATTATTAGGCAGCTGCCAAGATACTTGAACCCAGTCATGACTCACTGCTGAGGAGGAGCAATACTAGGCATCACTGCCTGTTTCTATTTCTCTTTAGGCTAGTATAGGCTAGTATCCTCTCCTCCTATGCTCTTCTTGTCTGCATTATTCTGATATATGTGACAGTGGCTCCTCCTCTTGCATGATCACAACACAATGCAAAGAGAGGTGCCAACGGCAGTCGCTGCTGCAGCAATTTCCCTTGACTGCAAAACTCTCAGGCTGCAGCAAAAATAATCAAGAATCTTGTGGCACTTTATGGCATATGCCCCCCCCCCTGCTCCAAAAGATACTTCAGGACTCTTGTTTACATTTGCTTCTTGGCCTGGTTAAGAAGTATGCGGTGAGACCTGGGACTGCTTCTAGCCATTATTACTGCTTGCTTACTCTAGTGCATGGGATGGGCAATCCATTTGCTATTCACAAGAAAAAACGATCTACTCCTCCTTTTTGATGCTGGCAGTAAGGCAGGCAAGACAGCCATCCATCCAGCTACAAGGACAGGAAAAGGCATCACCAACATTTACCTGGTGGATGGGAAGGAAGGGGAACCACAGAATGTGGTAGAAGCAACACTACTGGTCCAAATTAATGCATTTTGCCTTGCAGAAAGGCACTAGCTTAATAGGCAGAGCACATGCAAGATTCCAATTTAATGCAACTAGGGCTGGGAAAGACTTCTTCCTGAAACACTGCAAAGATGCTGTCAGTCACTGTAGATTGTGCTGAGCTATAGTGGACCAATGGTTTAAGGCAGATTCCTAAGCCCCAAACCTGGGCAACTGGAGCTGGCCTCGGAACCAAAGATTCTTGCTATTGCTAAGATTCATGGACAGTAACACTGACTTACGAAACATAATGTTCACATTCCTAAATATAAACAGAATCCAACTTTAGGTCTTGGGTTTGCTACTAAAAAACCTTCTGGATCAATATTATTAATTTTATTTTTAATCTCACCATATTCATATTCATTTTTTTTTATTCACAGGGTATTCTACCATGTTTCAACAGCTGTTCTCAAAAGTGACAGCATTAACAATTGCTGTAACTCCATACTTGATAATACATTTGATCTTCCCCAAAGAGCTAATTGTTCTAAATCCATCATATTTAAGATTGCCTCCTTTGCAGTAGCAAACCAAAAGATCCACTGCAACTGTGGATTGCAAAGGGGATCAGTTCTTCTATAGCTGTCATTATTATTGTTTGGTTTCTTATCCAGTAACCTCTTGTTTTGTTCCTGGAGTTTTAACTCTCTTTGTCATTCTGTGTCTAATGTAATTGTAACTTTGCTACATAATTTGCTGTACTAGATACACTGTTTGGTCAGAATGCTTTGTAATTTTATACAAATAAAATTATCAACAGGAAATATTAATCCGTCAGAAGCAAGGCAGTGAGTTGACTAAAATCAGTTGATTGACAGCCCTGCTTATATCTATGGATACTCATAAGAACGGGCACCTAGTAGCAACTACTGCAGCTGAGCTCTTTTATCCTGACCATGAGCAAATAGCACCTGAGGGCTCTTCACTGAGAAGGGAGTGTGACGCAGAACTCTCTCCACTCTATAAACTAGTAGATTGAGGAACCACGTAACTCCCTTTACTTGGGACACTGGGCAGAATATCCAGTATGGTTGAATAAGCAAGTTCATTACATCAACCTTTTGCAATGCTATTGATTATGTAATTCAAAAAAAGCAAGCTGAATATTACTGTATCTTCCCTCTTCCTGTGCTACTTATTGGAAAAGAGCCAGGAAACCAGTTCTTCTGGACAGAATTGACAGTTTTCTTAGGATAAGAGAGCACAAGTGTGTCCTATATAACAGGATAAGATGGAGATGTTTAACAGGTACCACACAGATCACTCCAACACAACCCTCCAGACCAACCTTCTTGGGGGAGTACACCCCTACACTTTCCAGGAAAACATCCTGGTGGTCAACTGGTGGTGGCTACATGGCAGAGGGGGGGAAAGAAACATAGCTCAAGCGTACAATGGCCATAATCGTAACTCTAATAAACATATGAATCTATTTAAATCAATAATATACATGGTCCCTACTAAGGATAACGGTTAATGCATGGATGGACCACCTATGGACAACAAGCCACATGTGGTCCCAACCCTTTTCCTGCTGTTCATTAAGTCCCCAAAGTCTTCAAAGAGCCCCCCATATCTTTTTGAATGGTGTGTGTGAAATCACACAAAGTCAACCAAACTACTGCCAAGCTGTTCTCCCTCTCCCAACCCTCACCCTTAAAAAAGAAACAAACAGACAAAAATAAAGTAAATCAAAACCAAGAGTAGGTAAAGTAAATCAAATGGGAAAAAATAAACCAAAAATGTCTGAAAATGTCATTTTGGCCCCCATTACTTGCCCAAGATAATATGCTGATTTCCCCCTCTATTTTGAATAATGTTGGGCTCAGGTCAGTTGCAAGCGGTTAAGTCATTAGGTTGTACCAAAACTTGAGCCTGAGAAAGTACTGAGACTATACTCAGAACTTGCTAGTTAGCATGCTCACTAGCCATGCAGATTGTGGAAGTCCAAAAAGGAACTTTTCCAAGCTCCAATGACAGATCTATCTTGTTTGGTGGAAGAGCTGATACCAAACAGACCTCTTCATATGTTCGTATACTATATTAAATGAAAGTGCACATACCACATATCTATACATTTTAAGACTCAGAAGTTTTAGTTTACAGTACTACTGACTGAAGAATGACTACAGTCTGGGAGGTTTTGCTCTTCAGCAACTCAAATGGACTCTTTGGGGATCAGATACATTAATGAAAGAAAAGTCTACCAGTGGCTACCATTCACGATGGCTTCCAGTTTCCAAGGCAGTATGTGGAATGCTGATGAGCAATGAGAACAAAGGGCTACTGCAGCAGTGCTCAAATGGTGAGGTGGGACCCCCGTGTGTGTGTGTGTGCGCGCGCGCAAGAGTTGCTCAAGATATGAGACTTGGAGCCCTGATCCTTTCTCCTTTCCTTCCCAACCTTATGAATGTGTAAAATTTATACATGCATTAAATTAAATAAAACTTAAATAAAACTGCTCTAATTTGTATGATTTTTTCTTATAGAATGTTAAAATATGAATGTATAAATGGAAAATATGCACATTAAATAAACAAAATATGTTTACTCATACACTACATTGAGTGGGGAGGGCAACGCCCTCACATACATGTAAACTGAGAGTCCCAAGGGTAAAAAATTTGAGTATCACTAGGCTATAGCTAGATGAGATATGAAGAGTAATAATATAATAGAAGAAAAATATTTTCATTTCAAGATTATGTAATGTATGATTGAAAAAAAGCAAGCGAGTTTTGGTATGTAGTAGTTTTACTTTTTTGTAATTGTAATTGGATACCATGGAATAAGATGTAAATAGAAAATATGGAAGACACAAGATGTAATTGTATTATGAATATACAGATGTAATGTTAGTTGATTTTAATTAATAATTTTTTTAAAAAAATATAGCTAGATGCATTTGGTGGAATAATGTGGGAAATGATGGACTAGAAACACCACTGGTCTGAGCCAACAGAATTTTTTAAAGGAAATCTTTTGCATCCTACATAAAAAAGAAAAGGCAAAAGAAAAGAAAAAGATTCCACCAAAACTGCAGTAAAGTAAAAGATTGTTGGGCCTTTTAACAATAATTTAATATTCTTTTACTGCAGAGTGAGTCAAAGAACATCAAGAACTAATTATGGCAGCAACAAAACCAGCAATAAAATATCAGTACAATTTCAAACCTACAAAGCAGTGGGAAGGACATTCATATGCTCAAATCCTAACAAAAAATTTTATGTACCAACAAAGTTGAAAACGAAAGAATTTTTAAATTGATACACACTGCAGATAATCTATTTCAAGATGTCCTTGAACACTATGAAGAATGCCTACCTTCTTGGGAGAGAACACTCCTAGCGTACCACCATCTTCTCTCATAGCCACTCCCATTTCTGCCAGCAAAGCTTCTCTGGAAAATATAAAAAGAAAGGAATTGGACTTTTGAAAATTTTGCTGAGGCCTGGGCCTTGTGATAACAGAGGCAAGGGTTCTTAGAAAGAGAAAGAGTATCCTATGCAAATAGTACTGATTATCATTAAAATGCAGGTATATTGGAGGCAAAACCAAGAAATGGATGCTGGGGAAATGTATGGATGGATGCTGAGAAAGAACAGACGGAAATGAGTTGAATAGTGGTGAAGATTGTTTCTGTGGCTGGTGAAACGTCAGAAAGAAACTCTGCTAGAACATGGCCACATAGCCCGAAAAACCCGCAAAAAAACTATGGATGCCAGCCATGAAAGCCTTCGACTTTACAGTGTTGAAGATTAATCCTGACAGAAGCAGCAAGGCCATGGTGGCTGGTGGCTCCCATGTCAATAGGGCAGTGAATTCATTCCAGCTTTTGGCTCGCAGATGCTGAATATATTAACCAAGATCAGTTCCTCGCAGGGCTCTTTTAAAGCCTACATTGCCCACTCAATCCAGCTGCCAGGATGGAGATCAGCATGGCTGAGATTGTGGAAAATCAAACTGGTTGATCCCTCCCGAGAAAGGATTGGTCCTGTCTGCTTCAACTGCCCCTTTGTCTTCAAAGTGGTTGTGTCCATGTGATGGAGGCCTCAACAGTGCCCCCCCCCCCGATCAGCATCAGATGGAGGAAAAGTCCCGAAGATCTGGGAGGACCCAGAGAGAGAAATCAGCATCCTATGAATCCTTGTCAACTCCTTCCTTCTTTTCTTCCTTCCTTCCTAATGGACCACATCAAGGTCGTCTAGTCTGGAGAGGCACCCAGGGTCCCTTCTCCCTTTCCCTTATTGATCTTCCCTGGTATTGCAGTGGGTAAATGCCAGTACTGCTCAAATCCAGCCAGGGGCTCAGGGTCCACTCAGTCTTGAATCCTTCTGTAGGGTGCTGAAATGAGTGCCCACCTTGTTGGGGGAAATTAGCTTACACATTGTAAACTGCTTGGGGAGTGCTTAAGTGCACTGATAAGCAGTATAGAAATGTACTTGCTATTGCTACATTAAAACCTGGAGGGATTCACCACCTCACTTATTTGGGAGGCATCAGCTGCCACAGCTTCAAAGAACAAAAGTGACAGTGCAAACATCTACCAAAGTAAGAGGTGAACCCTCTTTCTATGGCTTCACCCTGAATATAAACACCTAAAAATTTCCTAATGCAAAAGCATGGAAGTTTTTTTGTTTTTGTTTTAAGGGATTTGTGGCCTCACGAAGAAGTGAGACGTCCTGGATCTCATAGAAAATACTAATGGAATTTAGATTTCCTGGATTTTAAAATGCTTTGTCTCCCAGTATCAGCATGGCCAGAAGGAGGGGTGGCCTGCCTGGATAGACATTCCTCCATACTCAGACAACCACTACCACCATCTTTACAAAATGCAGGCTTGTGACTAACCGTTTTTTTTTTGGGGGGGGGGGGGTTTTGTTTTGTTTGTTTGTCCTGTATTATTTTTAACACCTTTGCCTGACAAAGAGGCAAGTGGAGCTTCAAAAGCCTATGACATATATTTTCATTTTGGTAAGCCCAACAAAGGTATCACCATTTTGTGGGTTTTGAATGTTATTTTACATGATGGCTTTAACAAGTAATATTTATAATCCATCATCACTGCATGCAGTGATTCCTTGTCCTGTTACTAGGAAAATCCAGTAGAACACATGGACACCCTCTATATGTTGCTGAACCACCTGATGGCTGCTTCATGCAGCTTAAGGCACAGAGGACATGTCATATGTACAGCAGCCCTAAGGGCTATCATTCTCTTCCAAAAGAATAAAGATGTTATGGTAAAATAAAATGTTGTACCAGATGTACACCTCTTATTGTCAACATAATAATCCAGACTCATAGCCTGGCCTTTACCTCTCCATTCGAATTGCTTCTGTTCTACGCAGCTTTTCCTCCCATGTTTCATTCAGCTCAGCAATGATCTTTTCAGTTTCCTGTGGAGTACAAATTAAGAATTAGCATTTCCTGGCCTTCACTGGACTGCACTAGAAACATTTTGCTTGCAGTACATTTTGCAGAACTCACTAGCCTTCCTCTAGGGCAGGAGTCTCCAAGATGTTGCTGAACTACAACTTCCATCTTCCTGGATAACTGATCAAGCTAGCAATAGCTGATATGAGTTACAGAATAACATCTGGAGGGGCACAGGTTTTCCAGCCCTGTTCTGGGAGTTAACAAACAGAACAACCTCACTGTCTCTTTTAGTTCTTGCATAATGCACATACTTGCATACTGTGCATAAGCTTGTCCTCTAGAGGATGTGATCCACTCAGATAAGTCAGGATTCTCCTGAAACCCATCAGTGAACCATCAGTGACTGCACTGTCATCCATTTTGCTATCCTACTGTCATTTGCTAGCAGCTACCAAACCTGATGCAACAGTGATAGCTCTCTATGATGAAGAAGAGGGTGTGCTAAAGGATGCATGAATTATGCTCTCAATAGGTGTCATGAGAGTCTTTCTCACAGACTTCTCACAAACAATATTCCATGCATTTAAAGGCAATGTATTGGAGACTACTAATACTTCTTTACACTATGGTCTCTTTCTATCATGTTTCTTCCCACTGTAGAAATAATAACATGCATGACCCTGACCTTACCTTCAGCCTCTCAATGGCCTCTTCACTACCTGGAGCAAACATGATGCGCTCATGGAGACTGGAAACAGAAGCAGCTCGGCTGGACAAGGCAGAGAGTGAGGAAGATGGGCTCATTCCTACCAAGGCATTGGTCACTGTGGAGAGATTGTCATGGCGTTGACTCATATCTGCCACTCTACGGTTATCATTATTGTTCTCAAAGTCGGAAATGTCTATGGGGGTCAGGAAGGGAGAAAGAAGAGGGAAAGACACGAGACAAGAAGAAGGAAGGAGAAGATAGAGAAAAGAATTGCAGTTTGGAAATAGCAACATGATGCAATGAGGAGAAAGGTAGAAATTGAATGAAGAGATATACAGACAATAAAGTAGCTAGAGATGCTAGGGCAAGATCTTCACATCACCTGGAGCATTCATACTACGCCCTGGGCTGCTTCTCTTAAGTAATGAAGCATCAGACATGTTCTTTCTTGTACCATGGGGAAAAGTGAGAACATATGGGAGATCTTAACCTTCACATTCCCAATAACATGCTAGGCAGGTGACAGAGAAACTGATGTCCATTGAGGCCATAAAGAAGGCAAAGAGAAGACCTATAGAGCTTAGTATCATTCACTCTCAAAGTTGGTTTTTCAGAAGCTGAAAATGTTTTTAAATGTTAGAAGTCATCATGGGAATTCTATTGAAAATCTTAAAATAAATAAGATTCTGGGGTCTAAGGCAGAGCTCCACTTTTTCGGCTATAACTCCCAGACCCCCCCCACTATCACCACCTGTCATGGCCACTGTCCATGCTGGCTGGGAAAACATGGAAGTTGTAGTCCCAAAAGTTATTTTTCTAACGTCTGCATAGAAACCCCAAGGATAATGACAGGATGGTCTAAACAGGAAACAGGTTCCACAAGTTATGCTAAATCACATTATTTTCCCCATCATTTGGAATGGGAAAGACTAGCTGACAATAAGTGTCCCAAAGATTCTTGACTTTTCATATTATGCATTTGTCAAATCAGTGCTACTAATAAATATGTTTAAAAACTAGATGGTGCAAAAACAGAGGGCACACAAATCGGAGGGCAGCCCAAACATGAAGAGTGTGCAATACAGAATAATTAGGTATCAGGAGAATTCACCCACAAGTTAACCAATTCACATTAGCATCAGCCATTTTTAATGTTAATGGACATTGCCTATTAAGAACACATTAATTTAATGAAATTCACATACAAAGTCAAAATTGCTTCTAGCAGAGGTTTAATGGTTTAGAATTGTGTTAGCACAGGCATAATGAGCAAAATAGTTTGCATTTGGAAACTATTTAATTTCAACAGCTAGCAAAGGCCTGTTTGGAAATACTGTTTGAAAAAGTAGGCATACTGTCTTCCCAATATGCATCAAGATAGTGGCTGTTAGATGCTGGTAATTTGGCTAAAACCCAACAGAAGAAAAGGAAAGGCAGTAAGATAATGTTTAGGAAATTCCTAAGGTATTTCTTTTTGGGAGCTGCTTCCTCACAAAGTCTTTATTGTGCAATTGGTCTTCCTCATTCTTAAGTAGAGGGGTTCCAAAAGATTTTGTGTTCCACATGTAAACTTCTCATGTTTATCCATGATTCCTTCCTCTATTTTCCTTCGGCATGTAGGAGAGAAAGAGGGATAGTTGCACACCTGTCCAGAATTACCCTTTCACCAAGGAAGATCAAGTTAACACGTCTGCTGCTATAATTTGTTTAGTGCGATAAAAACCTGTGCACTGAAAATGCTGATTTCTAAGATGGTGGCAAAAGGTGTCAATATTCATTTTCTGAAACCCAAACTCAAAAATGACTTTTTTTTTGTCATTTCCTTTCTTTCCCTGATTGTGCATTTTTTAAAAAGATATGAAAAGATGAAACATACATTCATTGTCTTTCGCTGGCTGGTTTTTTTTTAAAAAAGGTATGAAGAGATGAAACATACAATCATTGTCTTTCCCTGCATGTGTATTTTCTTTTTAAAAAAACTAAGTATGAAAAGATGAAACATATCTAAGAAACAAAAACTCCAGGAAAAGATCGTGAGAGCTTTACAAGATAGCAGTCCTCTATTCTAGCAGCTTCCCTACACGTTTTTTTAAACCCACAGGGCCAGGCATGAGGTCTGGATTCTTTTCTTTCCTCTGCAGCTAAATTATTCAATATCTATTTCAAGATTTGGCTTGAATCCAACAAAGCCCAAACAACCAGGCATGTCTCCCTCTCCTTCATCATTACAAAACCTTCCATTTCAGTACAGCTTTCTGACAGTCCCTTGAGGACCAGAGAAGCCAGTTCTCTATTTTATCTATCAGTCACTCTTACAAATCTTTTAGAGCATGGAGGGAGCAGGATCTTGAACCCCGCAAGGTCTAAACAACAACATAAATATTGAATCACTGTTTCCTGCTGCTGTGTTTTGGAAAAACAGTAGAAAGCTAGCTCTGTCAGTAAAACTAAGCTGGTAAATTAAACAGACCATTAGAAATCCAGGGAAATATAAGCTGAACAGAGCCATTCATTAACCTGAGTCATGAAGAATCAAATGAGGTTTCATACTGATACATCTAAAGTATATTTAACAATATAACTAAGCATGATTTGGCCTAACCTCAATAGATTGGGAGGGGACACAACTTGTGCAACTGAGAAGGGAAAGATAGGTTTGTTTTCTGCAGCTCCAGAGACTACAGGAAAAGAGATTCCACCTCAACATTAGGAAGAACTTCCTGATTGTAAGAGCTGTCCCACAGTGGAATACCTCAGAGAATGGTAGAATCTCCTCCTCTGGAAGTTTTTAAACAGAGGCTGGATGGCCATCTGTCAGGGATGTTATGCTTGTGTATTCCTGTATGGTAAGGAGCTGGAAATGATGGCCCTTGAGGTCTCTTTTAATTCTATGGTTCTAGGTGCAGCTGGCATTTTGGCATATGTAGGGCGGGCAACACCTGAGAACCTGATCCATAAAAGAAGCCTTCCTAAACCTAGCACCCTCCAGGTGTGTTGGATTGCAGGTCTCAGAATTCATCAGCCAAGTACACTGAGTGTTGTAGTCCAACATATTTGGAGGGTTTAGAGAAGGCTTCATTCCAACATAGCATCCCAGCTCTGAAAAATCCAGTGTAGCTGCTCGTATTTTAAATGGGTGCATTTATCAGAGCGTAGGCTGAATTGCTCACAAACAAGGCACAGGCTACAGGGCCCTCTAGCATGCTAGCAAAAGCCAGGTCCATATTGTCAAGTCCTATCAGCAGATGGGCTACTCCAGCAGCACTCCTAACTGGTACAACTATATGGCCAACAGGAAAGCCAAAAAGAATAATCAGTAATACCAGTGGCACATATGGCCTGAAGCAGATGTTTTAATGCTTCTGAACAGGCTGTTTACTACCTCCCACCCAACCATCCAGAAGAACATATTAATTACACCTAGCCCCAGCAGAAGCAGCAACAACAGCAGCACCAAGCAGCAGGAAACACAGTTACAGCATAGAGAAATGAAATCTCAATAAGGAAACCTGGAAAGACTATTTTAGAGATGGGAATATGACAAAATTTAAAGAATAATCAAGTAAGAAAAGACAAAGCCCAAGCTAAAGTGAAAAATGGAGGCCTCTGCTAAAAGGCCAAAAGGACTGAAATAGATCTGAACTGTGACATTCATTTAAATCTATGGATTAATTTGTCAATCAAAGGCCAGGAGGAAAACTCACTTTAGAAGGTGGTGTGGACAATGTGTGACCCTCAAGATGTTATCTGACTCCCATAATCCCACATCATCAGTTATGCTGATGAGACTTGCAGCCCAACAAATTCTAGCCAACTATGACTTTCCCTATTCACCACCTTAAAGCACCTTCAGATAGGGTTGGTGGAACATTTTTATCCATGCACCAAGAAGAAGGATAGGCCTTGTAGCTTCACACTCAGGCCTGTTCATGGGGGGGGGGGGGGGGGGGAATTACCATTTTTTTATTTTTTTATTATTATTATTTTATTTTATTTTTTTGAAATAAGGCAAGATTTAACAAACCAAATTGTTCATTACTGCCCTGGAAAGCACTGAGATGACAGCCAGATCATATTTAAAACAATGGTTAGGTCACCTCTAGTTTTCCTGTTTTTGTTTCCCTCTTTGCATTTTTTGTGGAGACAAGCTCAAGATCTGGCCTGGGTAACTATGGAGGCAAAAGTATGTCCCACAGCCTTGCTGAACTGTGTGCATGGGCTACTGAGTCCATTTCTCGTGCTGTACATATGTTCCTTTGCTATGACTGAGTCTGCCAGAAGCAGGGAAGCACACAGAATACCAGCAATGGGGAATACACACATTTAGGTCCTCCTGGAACAGGATTAGCTAAGAGAGACAGGAGAAGGGGTGGGGTGGGGGAAGACAAAGAAACAAAAGTAGGTTCATCTTATAGAATTAAAGAAACAGCACCTGAGGGCTTTTCCACATGTTTAGAATCTCTTTTTTATTCTCAATGCTTTAATAAACCCCATTTTTGCCTACTGCAGAATTGATCTCACTGGATAGGTTTTACTAGGACAAGAGAAATGGAAGAAGGCAGAAACCCTTCTGTCACTTTATTTTAAACAGGGAGAAGTGTGCTCTATATTACAAAGGCTTATAACACAACCTCTGAGCACATAGAGAGACAAAAGAACCCAAAAGAGGGTTAAGAAAATTATTGAGGGAAGGGAAAACAAGCAGCCGTGTAAGCTTACTGTATTCTGTTGAAGACACATTCATGATCCAGTAAGGAATCATGCAACTCAGTCACCCTTCCTACAGCATTCACTTTCACAATGGTCATCCTAGATGGGTTTAGATCACATGAACTGGGGTACACATCTTTCTAGCAACAAAATAATGTGATCAAATGCTGTGGGCAAACATAAACATAAATCCCATAAAGGAGGCAACACCTGAGGAGGAAGAAGAAATTTCAATCCCTTGTAATGAATGAGCAAGAACAGCTCTTTTATTGTGCAGTTTTTATTGGGCATGCAAAGAGGGATGATGTATCTGGGGAATCAGAAGGCACTAACAAGGAGAGAAAGGGTGGAGGAGAGTGTGCCTGGAAAACAAGTCCCTTATGGTCATTTTCCTCTCTACTGCAGCACTTGCAGCCAGTGTTTCTATCAATATGATGAGCTCTTTATGAGCAGCATAATCTCCACACCTATCCTGGGCAAATATCATCATGTGACTGCAAACATTTTACTTAAACATTTATGGAACTGTGGCATTAACACCAAGTGGTAGCTAGGGTAAACTTCACAGCATGTGAACTGACTTAAAGTGGGTTCCTTGTGGTAGTTGAGCTGACCATTCATACCTGTTCTTTGTCTTGTAGAAGTGGACTAGAACTGCAGGGGGACTATCAAGCAGAAAAAGAGATCAAGGAGAAGGTGGCTCTCTTTCTATTCAAGTAAACTCAGAAGGACAAGACTATGCAAAGGCCACCCCCAATTGAGTTCATTTCATAGGAAGTCAACATACTGTCAATGATGTCTCCCAAGCCCTGAGCATACAGCAGGTCTCTCAGACGAGCCACTTCATCCTTCAGCTCTCTGATCAGTTTGTTGTTAGGATCCTCATTAATGACAGCATTGCACCTGATCTGCTTAGCACGGTCAGCATACCTGTAGAAACAAGATGCAGTCTGGGTGAAGAAAGGCCTACTGTAAATGCCATATGGTGTGCATACAACACACAGAAGAGATGAACTCTTTTGGATATTGTTTCTGATGTTTCTACAACACACTATTTCTACAACAGCGTCATAAGTTATTGACAAGGCATATTGACAAGGTGTCATCCACAACAACTACACTGTTATTACAGTGAATTGAAGAGACATCATTCCTACAATAAACACAAAAGTCCTGTGAAAGCTTTACCTTTCTAATAAATCTTCCCCTGCCCCCAATATATATGGGCACATTAATGTACTTTTCTAAACAGCAGTCATTCAGCCCTCCTGTGACTGAGAAATTATTATGGATTACAGAAATGATCAGATTGGTAATTGGTTAATATAATCTCAGTGTTTGGTGCGCAAAATATGTGAAATAGTTGTCACATGAATATTCAATAAAATCCACATTTCCAAATATGGATGATGCAAGTGTTCCTAAATAGTAGCGAGAAGAGCTCTAGTTTACGCAGTATCCAAGCATTTATTTCCTCTCAGTATATAATAATAAAAAAAAGCAAAACTGTACAAGGAAGGCTTACTCCTTCCCTCACATAGTGTGAGAAACAGCTGCCTACCTTAAGGTGCTGAGGGTCTCATCATAGTTGATATCTGCAGGGCTAAGAGCAGCAACCATAGCAGTCCTAGAGTTACCACCTGTGCAGGGGATACAGAGTCACTGTAAAGACGAACTTAGAGATCACTCTTCATAAGACTGACTCTCAATGAAAGTATGTGATTTGTGCATGTGGTTTGAGCCACAGATTGAGCAGAATGGTGGATTATGGACCTCCATCTATGGCCTGGAACACTTTTGTGCCACCACTTCCAATGGCTACATTTCACTGGTTGGGCATAGCCTATGCTGCTGGCCTCTTGAGCTCTCCAGGATATGTCAGAGCCAATACCTTAATCTGAGGAAGGACCCTAGAGGGCTTTGTGGGGCTTTTTAAAAATGATTTTTTCAGCCTCCCCCTAGCCCTCAGCAGTTGCTGTGGGGACTTGTCATGATAAACACCTGTGCTTCAATATTTACTACTACACCACAGCCCAGCACTCACCCCAACACTGAATGACTTGCAATAAGGTAGGCTGTTTGCATGAAGTATGAGTGCCTTGAACATTTTGTGGTAATTTTGCTGCTTATAGGAGTGTTACCTAACCTTCTGGCAGAAGAACTAGCATCATATTGGGTACTATAAATGGCAACAAATCAGGTCAGCCTGGAAGACTGATGAAATTTAGGGTAGAAATCGTGAGAAATAAGTACCTAGATTTTCTCGAAGGAGCCAGGTAAGTACAGAATCCCGATATGGAATAAAATCTGTCTTTTTCTTCTTTTTATTCTATGGGAACGAAAGAAGGCAAGAGTGAAAACAGACACCCCTGATATATGCAGCAAATGGTTATGTATAGTCAAGCAAGATAACACATAAAGCTAAGCCCCACTTGCCTGCTATACTCAACATGGAAAAAACAACAGCCACACCTCTGGCCCAATTCCCTGTCTCCATTTTCAGAAACTGTTTGGTATCGGCCTCTGATTTCTTTATGATCACAGAAACCTTGCTGGGCAGCGGGCGTTCTCATTGATCGCTTGACATCATGCCATGTAGGTTTAAGAATATTGCATAAAATGTCATAGTGATCTAGCCATTTCACACTACATTGGTAGAACAATCTCAAGAACATAGATCACCACTGCTAAGGGATAGACACATATGTACTCAAATACACGCTATTTAGTGAAATACCCAAATATCCACTATTGAATTTCTCCACAAGATAATGCTGCTCTGTCCTATCCTCTCCTGCATACAAAATGGAAATACAGTATCTTTCCTGTGTTTTATCACATAATATTTTCTAATGTTACTACTAGAAAGATTGCTGTTGAACAGTATGTTTTGAATTTCAGGGAACGGTGGTAGGGTGTAAACCATTTGTTCCCATCATTGGACCATTCCAGGCTTTTAACAATCTATCTAGCAAATAAATGATGGACAATATATTATGGGGGAAATGGATGGCTGCAAACAAAATGCAAGATATTTATTCAGCTCAACCATCATATCCCAAGCACAAATATTTACCTTATTTGGTCCTGAATCCTAAAAGGAAATCACAGATATTGATTACAATATTATAATAATGCATGGTCAAAATAAACTTTAAGAAAACAACAAGTGGAAATGATTTTTTTTAAAAATGAGACAATGTTGCAACCCACATATCATTCCCAATCCCTAGTGTTTTTGGAGATAAAAGGGCTGGACATGACTGAATGCAGAGATCTGGCACTCAACCACAGAACACTAATTATCAGTGGCACCCACCACACTAAATTGGTGTGATGGTCAAACAGGATAGCCCCCCCCATCATGTTCCTTGCATAAAGGAAAAATATAAATTAGACAAATAGATGATAGACAGACAGATCAAGATTGCTGTCAGAAACACAAGTATTCTTATTGCAGGGACGTAGCCAGGATTTTAGGAAGGGGGGGGGGTCCAGACTAAGTGCCACCATTATAATGGGGCTTGGGTGAGCGGCGCAGCAGCACACACCATTCATTTTTCTAATGGAAGGGGGGGTCCGGACCCCAAGATCCCCCCCCCCTTGGCTACGTCCCTGCTTATTGTAAGACCTGTTTATTTTTCATTTGCCCAAAAGTGCTCCACACAGTTAAAGAAGACCAGAACTATGCTATCACCTCAGTCTTAGGGCACTGAATGAGCCTGCAGATTCTGTGCCCCACCACCACACCTGAAGCCAGGACCTGTGAAAAGTGGAGGCCTATAAAAGATGAATTGCATGCACATAAGTCTCTTCCACCAGCTAAAATATAGGGCAAGCATACCACACTACACATTTTTATTTATAGCTGCTCTGTGATTTGAAGCTTGGAGTGAAAGCAAATACTTCTCCAAAATCTTTTCCAGAGGCCAAATGGCTGAACAGTCACCCTAGGAAAGCCCTTCAGAGGCTGTATTGGGAGAGGAAAACTCTGCACAACATTTCTAGGCAAATGCTCTCACATTCACGCATATCAACAGACATCTTACCATTTCAGCTAGAGCAGAAATCACCTTCCCCAAGGTGGTTAGTGATTTATTGATGTTCGCTCCTTCCTGTGAGGAAAAAAAAAACAGTTTCAATTTGAAGCAACCAATTATCAGCACAGAATTTGCACAAAGACATGCTCTTAGGAGTGTTCACATTTCACTAAAAACAAATAGCAGTATGCAAAACTACGTCTTGAGAACACAACTTCTGTTTTAACCTCTGCTTACAAATGCATCACAGTGCTGAACATCTTTTCCTATTCTTTCTCAATTCAGAATGAATGAGAGATGCCAATAGGGGAGGGCATTAACACATATACACAGGAGAAGAACACTAGACTATAGGACTAGAGGTCATTTCAGATGTTCCTCCTTATCCTTCAATTGACTGACACAAAGAGCTCTCCAACAGATAATCTTAAACTGGTATCAAGGTTCCAATTGTCCAATATGGCATACATCAAAGATTCATGTCCTGCTGTCTAGCTTAATCTGGACTTTTCTCTTACCTTAAGTCGTGTGCCTTTTGCTCCTGTGGAGTCAGCTCGTTCACTCCCTGCAAGATCGACCAAGCTGATTTTGCTGACCTGAAAATAGAAAACAAATTACCAATCATATCTTCCATCACATCTGTTTAAAGCCATGTAGACATCGGGAGATACATAATCTACCCAATACAATCTTTTCACTGGTCAGTAACTACTTCACACAATAAAGAAGATATCTTTGGTGTACTCCTAAGGTGTGGTCTGAAGACTCCGGATGTATCCACCTTCCTGATGCTAAGGAATTCTGGATTTGATCAGTGCTTGGATAGGAGGCTTTCTGATAACCCAGGTACACAACCTTTAGTTCCATGGAAGAAATAAAATATCATATGATTGTGATTAATAAATGAATAAATAGATATATTTATTTTTATACAAATATTTTTAAATAGCTGGAGATAAATTAGTTAATTGCAATGATGCACATATACAGTAATACTCAACAGTTTGGCAACAGATGTTTTGTTTATGTGAAAGTGTTTTATTTATCCCAGTTCTTACCTGGAATGTAACTGGATAATCAGGTTAGAAACTTTCAACATATAAGCCAGAACAAAATCCTTCCTGTGTTCAGCCCATCATTTAAAGAATATACAGTACACGCACAATGACAGATTAGACTGAGCAGTAGTTTTTTGATTTCCCTGTTTTCCCCACCCCCCCAAAAAAATCTTTATTTGTCAAATTTGCTAATTTCTTTTCTCTCAGGAAAGAAATTCAAGAAACTGAAAAATAATACAATTAAGAAAGTGTAATATTTAGGCTGCTTATACAAATGGACCAATTCTGTGACCAGTCCAAAGGAGTCTGTATCCACAGTATCTAGATGTACTTAAGAAGAACATGACTGAAATCTGCTAATCATGATGGCTAAGATCTTGAAAATGTTACTTTTTTGGACTTCAACTTCCAGAAGCTCCTCACCAACATGTAATATTTCTAAGCTCAGTGATGGTTCTATGGCATCGCCTTGTTCAGAAGCCATGTGCCATTAACCCCACAGGGGCTAGCCTGAAGATAGAGGCTCCTCCCTCCATAACTGTCATCTTTTGGCCTGTGAGGGAGAGAACAGGCTGGCTCAGCGTCATAAGGGGCTAGGCTGAAGATAGAGCACCCTCCCTCCATAACTATCATCTTTCGGCCGGTGAAGGAGAGAGCAGGCTGGCTCAGTGTCATCAGGGGCTAGCCTGAAGATAGAGCGCCCTCCCTCCATAACTGTCATCTTTCGGCTGGTGAGGGAGAGAATAGGCTGGCCCAGCTCCATCAGGGCTAGCCTGAAGAAGAAGAGTCCTCCCTCCAGTCCATCTGCCTTGGTCCAGGCCTCAGAGGGAGAGAAGAATGCGGGACCTAATCGCCTCCCCCCCTTCCCTTCTCCCTCTATTATCCCCTCTGTTTGTAAACCGCTCGGATTCCCAGTGATTGGGCGGTATAAATAAAACTTATTATCATCATTATTATTATTATTATTACAAGTTGCTGGATGGAACAGCAGGAAAGGGCTATTATCACCAAGCCCTTCTTGTAGGCTTGTAGGCTTAGTTGGTCTCTGTAGGAAACAGAGCACTGGAATAGGGTGACCCAAAGGTTTAGTGGGACTATACGGTCCTGCTACAGTCTATCAGGGCTCTACTTATGTTTTTCAGTGGATAATTCCTAGTATTGTCTGTAATAATTAATCTGTTACAGCACATGTTTTGAGAGCTGTAGGCTGTACAAAGTTCCTCCTCTCTATATTTAATCCTTCTATACCCAACTATCCTCAGTGCATGCCAAAGCCACATAAAAATAATATGTGGGTTTGTACAGAAGATTAAGGAACACGCAGGTTTATCATCAAAGCAATCTTTGTAGACATCTCTTATCCTCATTTCCTGAAAAATGATGCTGTTTGTCCCGCATTTTATTGAGTCAGAATATTAAGCTGTCTGTCTGAGGTCAGAGGCTTAGTCATACTTGGGCAGTTATAAGAAGTGATATGGTATGAAGCTGTAACCTTCTCCCTCCACACTGGTGCTCCTGACAGTATTAGCATCTTATATCATATCTCCTACCCACCTTCTCAGTGGTGATATCAGTCTCGGCATCATGCCGCTTCTGGGTGAAAATGATATTGAAGACAGCATGTGAGCGGCTACTGGTTTCATTCATATTGGTGGCAGCCACTGTCCTGTTGTGAAAAAACAGCAGCAAAGTGTAAATTTCTACTTTCATTTCTGGTAAAAAAAATATCCAGTAATTAGACTATTTATTACAAAGAGAAACTGGGGGATTTGATGAGGTAAAAGATTTGAACAACATTCATTTCAAGACTCCACATAACTATGGGATCAACCACCTTGCAATTCTCTTTTACCTGGCTTTGTTCCCAGAGTCCATTAGATCCTGAATGTCATTATACGATGTGACAGCTAGTTTCGAGAGATCTTCCACATAAGGCCCAAGGAGTGGATGCTCTCTCACCCTTAAATTTCCTTTATTCTTTGGGTTGAGGAGGTCACGCACACGTTCACAATATATTTCCATGTAGCTCACCTGCAGGAAACAATGTGCAAACTCTGAGACTCACATCTTTTAAAAACGCATTTGGATGATGATAATGATATTTCTTAAAGAAAAAATTAAAATGCCTTTGGGCTGCATTTGGGCGCTAACTGAAATGTACATACTGCAGGTAATCCCTCTGGAACAAAACCAAGAACAAAGGGAAATCTCATGAAAATTCAGTGAATGTGTGTATAAAATATGAATTCATTTACTTCCTGTCTTTTTCCTAGTCATAGGCTTTTATTTATAATAAATAAGACAGAATACTACAATTTACCATACTAAATTTGGGAGAAAGATAGTTGAGAAGATCCACCCCAAATTAAAGGAATTTAATTAAATTAAACATTTTAAGACACACTCCTCTGCTTACATATCTGGAAATAAGGCCCACTAAACACATTGTATTTTTCAAGTTAAGACATCTAAAGTGTTTTTGTCCACTCAGTATATTTTCTTTCAATTATATCTTACAGGTCTATAACAATCCAGTATTCATAGGTGCATTACAGACCACCCATTTGGGGCGGCCTGCAACTGGCCCTTTCCCCGCCGGATTGGGGCCTCAGCTGCCACAACAGCAGCCTCTGAATCTTTCCAGGCTGTGGGGAAGCAGCAAAAGGCCGCTTCCCCACAGTCTGGAAAGGGGTGTCCTTGGGGCTTCAAACCCCAAGGACACCCAGCAGCAGCGGGGAGGAGGAGAAATGGGCCGCTTGGCCCCTTTCTGCTGTGCGTCGCTGGCGCAGCCTCACGCAGTCCCAGTATGTCACTTCCGCGCCGCCCCGTTTGGAGGCGGCGCGGTCGTGACGTAGCAATGGCGGTGCCCATGTGTATAGGGTGCTGCTATTTTGTACGGACCCAGTCCATACTAGGGTTAGGGGCGTCAGGAAGTGATGTCCCTTCCTAACCCTAGTACGTCCTGGGGACATACTATAGGCGCATCTGTAACGTGCCATAATCATCATACATCTTTGGTAAAACATGAAAACAGCTAAGCAAAACAAAACATGTCTAGTAGATGGCACTAATGAAAACAATCTTCAAAAGTGATCTGTGAACAGTAAGCACATGCTATTTCTCAGCTTGCAAATAGATAATGGGATCTCTAAGTATCACTGTCAAAGGCATCTGCAGCTAATTAAACCTACTTCTAAACGGTAAGAAAATATAGCAATGTTCAAAAGCAAATCTGAGACATGCCTTCCTGAAGAATTTAGTAGAACGCCATTCTGTAGGAACATTTTTGGCTAATGAATTTTCCAGTGATTGTTTTCACAGTAATAGTAATATGTTGGTTGTTGTCGTTGACATTATTAACTTTGGAGATTATCATACAGAGAAAAAGGATGGGAGAGAAGTGGGATGCTCCCATCCTTATTGTGCAAAGATTATCACACAATGTCCTATGATGTCACACTCATCCCATCCTCCTCCCATCAATGAAGTGAAATGGTCCTGTCACTTTTAATTAATGGTAGTTTCCTGTTGATGAAAAGTGACATGACAATTCCACTTCATTGTCAGGAGAAGGACGGTATGAGCGTGACATCACGGGATGCCATGTGATCATCTTTGTGCAATTGTGCATCCCGCTTCTCTCCAGTCCTTTTTCTCCATGTAATAATCTTCTGTGTTTTCCCTTTTCCCAAGACTGGGTCTTGAAGTGGTTTACAAAATTAAAATTATTACAATATAATTAAATAATATTGAATACTTAATAATTTAAAACATATAGGAGACCAACATTAAAACAGAGTTAAACTACTACTATTAAAATGATTTAAAGCATAAAATTAAAAAGGATAAAAGGCAGTTTAAAATACTACAATTTAAAACAATAAAAGCCCTTTCTTTTAAAAGCTGGATAGTACTTCCATACATGTTCAGTGATCTTATCATAAATTCTTTCTTGCCCCTAGGAAACCATATAAACTATGCCAAGAATCACTTTGTACCTCCACTGAGTAAGACATGTTGTCATTCGTTGTGTCATTGATTCGGGAGAAGAGATCTTCACACAGCTGCATAACATGAGAAAGAAAGTGACTGAGTTACATAAATCAGAGACAATGGTACTATTTACTTAGTACTTCTCCCCCCCAAAATTCAGCAGACATAAAGATTTTTAAGTGTCATCATTGGGGAATCAATTGAAGTTCAAATAGAGTAGCTCATCACATATGTTTCTATCCTAAAGATAACACTGGTAGCAGCTCCAAATAAATTTTCAAGTACTGTAACTCTCTTTCAGTGGTAGAAATTATAGGCAGAAAAGCCCTGCTGTTCAACCAGTGGGTTTCACTTTCCCCATTTACCTCCTCTTGGTGCTCCCTTCTCCTCCCTCTGCAGCTGGACTGGAGTGTCATTGATTGGAGCCCCTTCATCCCAGAGCACCCCCCCCCCCCCCCCCCCCCCCCACACACACAAAGTCTTCCAGTAAAGGCAAGAACAAACTGGGCCTCCAAGGCCCTTGCCCTTTCTTCCTTCCCACATGGTTTCATGGCATTCCTGATGAGGTGAACTAGCAGTTCCTTTCCCTCGGTCCCTCTGTCTTGGCTCCCCTTCAGTTCCAATCAACCAGTCCCACTTCCAAGACTGGTTCAGCTCACCATTACTTATTGCCTCCCAGTGATTTCATTCATGGGTAATGGCAACCATAGCTAAGGCACTGGCCTATCTGCTGGAGCAAGAGTTAGATGTGGCTGCCTAGCTTCCAGCTTACCACTGGTCACCCAGAACTAATGCCAGACTGCAGAAGGAACTAGCCTAGAACAGCAGCCTTCAGAAATGGGCATGCTGCTCTGATGATAATTCCTAAATAACAATTGTTTTTACATTGGACAATCTTTTTCTAAGTGCTTGAACACTTAGAACACAACAATTATGGTGGTGTTGCAGTGTCCTCCAGAAGGGGGACATTGAACCCATTCTTCTCCATGCAACAACAGACTGCATTCCTTTAGGTTTCAAGACTGTGAGTGACAACAGCTGACAAAAGGAAGGAGACTTCTTCTTTAGCACTGCTATTCTGGTCGACCTTTGTTCTGCTCTCTGCACTCACTGCTGCTCCATCTGGATTAGCAGTGGCAGGAGTGGGAATTTCTGCTTCTCAGCATGCTGGCCATGGCTGACTGGTGCTGTCATTCAGAGCCCTGGGATATTGCAGACACAACATGAAAGAAAGCTAGGGGCTTCCTCCCTGTGGTCTCCCCAAATAAAACAGCACATAAGAATAACACGTGCTGACAAAATCCTTTTCAATGTCACATAGAAACTGAGATGCAGTGCCTCAGTTTACCCAAAGCTGCGTATAATCCAAATATTTCACACCAGCATCTTCTTCAACACTGAATAGTAGCCCAGGCCACATGTCTCAGATTGTGAATTGCAACTGCTCACACTTACACCCTGAGCCAGGCTTTCTTACTGCCCCACTGGCTAGATGCCATTTACTTATTATTCTTTTTAATACAGAGGCAATTGTTGTAAGATTCCAATTGTTAACTAGCAGAGTGATGTGCTGCCCATATATAATTTATTTATTCTTATGTATTTTATTAATTTATATCCCGCCCAATAATGGGATTCAAAGTGACTAACAACATATTTTAAAACAATACAAATTAAAAACAATACAATTTCGATAAAAGTATAAACATAAATGTCATTTAAAAAGCAAATAAACAATCTGTAAAGTTGAAGCATTAAACATTAATAGAAATTATAATATACAATCCATAAGACAGCAAAATATATCATTAAATGTCTGTCCCAGTCAGTTTCCAAAAGCCTGATGGCATACAAATGTTTTGAGTTGTCGATGGAGGGCAAGGACAGGGGTCCCCTAGGGAAGGAGTTCAAAAGACTGGGAGCAGCCACCAAGAAGGCCCTCCCCAGACAAACTGATAGGTTTAGTAAGAGATACACAAACACATTTTCCCCAGATCAAAGAAAACTGGGTCAAAGACTCCATAGGGGCAGGATCCCTTGAAAAAAATAAAAAGTTGAAGCAAATTCTGATAAAATTCACTGCAATTGAATCACCTGGTGACAATAGGGTGACCGGTCTCCCTATTGCCATTCAGCCTTTCAGCTCCAAGCAGTCTTGGATGAAGCTGATTATCTAGACCCATTTCAAACCGGCTTCAGGGCGGGACACAGAGTCGAGACTGCCATGGTCGCCTTAGTCGATGATCTCCATCTGAGCGTTGACAGGGGAAATATGACCCTGTTGGTGCTCTTAGACATCTCAGCGGCCTTCGATACCATCGACCATGGTATCCTTCTGGAACGCCTGGGAGAGTTAGGTATCGGGGGCACTGCGCTCCAGTGATTCCGGTCCTACCTCTCGGGAAGGTTCCAGTCGGTGAGGCTGGGGGATAGTTGCTCCCGTAAAAGGGAGCTGACATCTGGCGTTCCACAGGGCGCCATTCTATCCCCCATGCTATTTAATATTTACATGAAGCCCCTGGGAGAGATCATCCGGAGGCATGGAGCTCGGTGTTATCAGTACACTGATGACACCCAGATCTATCTCTCCATGTCTCCGACTGATACCTAAGGATGCACCCCCCTCTGGCCCCTGCCTGGAGTCAGTAATGGGCTGGATGAGGAAAAACAGACTCAAGCTGAATCAAGAGAAAACAGAGGTACTCATGATAGGCACCCCGAAGTCCAGATAGGGAATTTGTCACCCTATCCTTGACGGGTTAAGCTCCCCCTAAAGGATAAAGTTCGCAGTTTGGGAGTACTCCTGGACTCATCTCTACAATTACATCTCAAGTAGATGCGATGCCAGAGTGCTTGGTACCAGCTTCGGCTGATATGCCAACTGCGCCCCTGTCCGGATCGAAGGACCTTGAAACTGTAGTAACACGCACTGGTAACCTCTCGTTTGATTTCTGTAATGCGCTCTACATGGGGCTACCTTTGTACCAGGTTCGAAGCTTCATTAGTTCAGACGCCGCAGCCAGATTGGTCACGGGTACCCGTAGATCGACCATATAATACCTAATTAAAATCTCTCCACTGACTGCCTATTAGCTTCCGGCGCAATACAAAGTGTTGGTCGTTTACCTTTAAAGCCCACATGGCTCAGGCCCGAGTTACTTGAGGGAGCGCCTCTCCCTACATAAAAACCCCCGCACCCTCAGAACATCTGGGACATATGTACTTGAATACCCCAGGGTACAATTAGTAAAAACTTATCAGAGAGCCACATGGGACAGCTCCTGCTCATTGGAATGCTCTCCCTGAAAGATCCGGCTATGTTCCACGCTGGAAGCCTTCAAAAAGGCTTTGAAAATGCATCTTTTTCAAATAGCATCCCCCTGATTCTCTTTAGAGATAGAATACCCTATTAAGATCCAGATACCCAACCACAACCGTGTTTTTAAATGGACTTGTATTTGTTAGGAGATTTTAACTGTACTGTGTAATATTGCCGATATTTATTGTATGCTTTATTGTATTTTATTGTATGCTTGAGTTTGTACTGTTTTGTATTATATGTGTATGCACTGTGAACCGCTTTGATCAGACGGAAAAGCGGTATAACAATAAATTTATTATTATTATTATATTATTAATATTATTATTATTATTGAAGAGAATGACTAAGGACTCTTCCCAGTGAGCTTAAATCAAGACCAGCCCCCTCAACATTAGGAAGAATGAGGAGATCACCTTTGGAAGCAGCTTCTGAGAGGGCAGATAGCAAGAGTGAGTTGTAGAGAAACAGAACTCTATATCCAGTCCTGCTCTTAAGCATCCCTTTTCACTCTCAGGTTGTGTTAGAAGATCTGTCCTGTCACCAGTTTTGGATAGCCAGTCCACATGTCTTCTATAGGGGGAAAGTGGGGGCTAGGCTTGCCTTACCATCAGAAGAGAAAGGCAACTGCCTCAAGTAGCACATTTTGAGGATTGGGGGGAAACCCAGCAAATTCTGTTATACTATGTGTTTCTTTTATATTTTTACTGCCAGAGGTGGAAAGTGATACTGTAGGATTTTCTGTCTCTTTTGTTAAAATGATTTGGCTACTATATGCATTGACTTGGATGTGTGGGGTCATTATTTGCTACTTCATCTCAGGCAGAAAAAATATATTGGATAAGATGCTCTCCTGCCCTTCTTCTCAGGCAGCAAAAAGTTTTGTGCCAATCTTACCTTAGACCAAAGCGCATATTTCACCTGCTTACAAGGAGAACCTAGTTCATAGTTTTTTGTGGGTTTTTCGTACTATGTGGAGTTTATTCCTGACATTTCGCCAACATCTGTGGCTGGCATCTTCAGAGAATGGTTCCATTCAGTGGCTCTATAACCCTGGTGACATCTTTGCCAGAGAAATGTAAGGTACTGCACTTAGGACAGAAAAATGAAATGTACAGATATAGGATGGGGACACCTGGCTGAATAAGACTACATGTGATAATGATCTAGGAGTCCAAGTAGACCATAAGTTGAACATGAGTCAACAGTGTGATGTGGCAGCTAACAAGGCCAATGCGATTTTAGGCTGCATCAACAGAAATATAGTCAAAAAGGACATTGAGAAACTGGGGCATGTCCAAAGGAGGGCGACGAAAATTGTGAAGGGTCTGGAAACCATGCCCTATGAGGAACGACTTAGGGAGTTAGGAATGTTTAGCCTGGAGAAGAGAAGGTTAAGAGATGATATGATAGCCCTGTTTAAATATTTGAAGGGATGTCATGTTGAGGAGGGAGCAAGCTTGTTTTCTGCTGCTACAGAGACTAGAACGTGGAACAATGGATACAAACTACAGGAAAAGAGATTCCACCTCAACATTAGGAGGAACTTCCTGACAGTAAGGCCTGTTCGACAGTGGAACAAACTCCCTCAGAGTGTAGTGGAGTCTCCTTCCTTAGAGGTGTTCAAACAGAGGCTGGATGGCCATTTGTCGGGGATGCTTTGATTGTGATTTCCTGCATGGCAGAGAGTTGAATTGAATGGCCCTTACGGTCTCTTCCAACTCTAAAATTCTATGATTCTATGATTACAAAACTTCCTTTTGTGTGGGAACCAGTTACCCACTTCCTATTCCCTCCTGCTTCTTCTGGGTAGTTTGATCACTTTGGATAAATTATCCCTGCCTTTCCATTTACTGAACTCTCCATACTAACTCACCTTCCACTAGGTGGTGGCACATCCCTCCCTTCAACCAAGAAGCCATGGGACTTTTGTGCTCTCTCTTTCCTTGTTGTTACTCCAGAACAACTACAGGGGTACCCCGGGTTACGAAATTAATTCGTTCCGCCGCCGCTTTCGTAACCCGGAATACTTCGTAAGCCGAAAAAGCCATAGGCGCTAATGGGGAAAAGCCGCGATTTCGTGTGAAATAGCGCCGAAAAGCACCAAAAAAATTTTCGTAACCCGAAATAACCTTCGTAACCCGGAACAGTTTTTTTGAATGGATTTTTTTCGTAACCCGGAAATTTCGTAAGGCGGCGTATTTGTATCCCGGGGTACCAGTGTACCTGCACTCCCCCAAATTTCATCCCCCTTTCCATCTCAAGCATGATTTTCTTGGGGCTGCTTGTTTGCTCGCTTCTAGTTGCAAACTATTTTCATGATTACCTGGGGAATTATTCCTTGCTGGTCCTTTTCCTGTCTGCCCATCATGGTATATGATTTTCCAGCTCCAGTCTGTCCATAGGCAAAGATGCAGACATTGTAACCTTCAAAAGCATGCTGCAGCATCTCCTCTCCAATGTCCCGGTATACCTGCTTTTGAGAGGCATAGTTGATGTCGTCAGGCTATAAAGAAAGAAAAAGAAAAGGGGGCTTCATGATGAGGAAGACAGCTAACAAATGAGAAGAAGAGAAGAATAATCTCCCATTCCTATGGTAGTTTGTTTTAACTAGAGAGTTAGGAAGCAACATATTACCGTAGCCCCTGGCATTCACCCTTCTTCTCTGTGGCCTTGGTTCCCTTGGCTGAGAGATCTATAGCAGTGAAGAAGCCCAAACAAAAAGCCCTGCCCACCCTTCCATGCCCTCCCACTGCCTTGCTTGCCCTTTCTGGGACTGGGTGGGTGGCAGCCAGGTGAGAGAGGCAATGGGAGAGGAAGGAAGGGTAGGCAGGGTAGTCACCACTACCCGCGGTAGTCCATTCCAGGCAACCACACTGGGTGATATCAACCCTAGTGTGATGCCACTGATTTTAACCAGGAACTATTCTGAAAGGTTACTGCAGATTCACATTAGAACTTGCTTTTGTTGTGATCAGCAACATTTTCTCTGAGCTATTCTTTTTGCTATTATTTCTGAGTACTCTTGGAACAAAAGTAAATACTGAATACAGTATAGTTTCCACATTGATATTTCCATGACTTTGGAGTGACTTTCCCCCAAACAAAGGTTGAGACTTTGATTAATCTGCATTATGGCATTACTGATTATAAGATCTATACTTCCTGTGACTGACCACAAACCAAACTTGGCATAGTAAAAAGCATTTTATAATACACTTAGTGGACCTCATGCGCAGTCACAGGTCCTTGACCACATAAGCTTGACATTTAGAGTACTATTCATCTCCCAATTATCTTCTAAAGGTTCTGCTTCAGGGCTGTACCTATGGGGGGAAGCAAAATCAAGGTAATAGATATCCTCCCCATGAAATTTTCCTTCTGTTCCTAAGCTTCAAGCATTAGAGAGAGTGAGACATTGAAAACTGATCACATCCATCACTCAGCTGTTTGTTCACATTCCCTTGTTAACTTTGCCTGCCTAGAGTGTATCTCTGAATGCTCAACTAAAGTTTTAAGTTACTGCAATGCTAGAAATTTGGGGACTAGAGGAAAATGTAACGGGGAGAGCAGAATTCTTATTTGGGGTAATGTTCTCATCCCCCCCCCCCCCACATAGCTACACCTCAAGTCTGGGAAGAAGCTGTATGTGTAGATCCTTTACATACTGAAAGACCTTCAAGTATTCAAAATGTTCAAAAGATCTACCTATTTCCACTGTTTTATCTGATGTTTGAAGAAGGTATATATGAAGAAAGTGGAAAAATATGGGTTACTATGTAATCTCAATTATTTTTACAGCACAGATAGATTGTGAGTATTGCTGGAACCACATGGTTCACACAAATGGTCTGTTGTACAGAACAGCCTCTAGGAAGTTGCACTGTAAGTAACCATCCCACCACAATTTGCATGTGGGCAACAGGTGCATAAAATACCTCATAAAGTGAAGGAAACAAGTACAGAGCCTGAGTTGGGCAATATGTAGTCTATGGATGGTATCTATGTGTAACTATGGGCCCATTCTCACTTACTGGAAAATCTGTTTCCTGAACTGATTCCTGAAACCGGTTCTGAAAAAAACGTAGATCTCACTATGTTTGCGCCGGTTTCAGGAATCTGTTCGGGAATTGGCAAGTGGCAGGGGGCAGCCTGATTGCCCGGCCCATCTCTGGCCTCTCCTGGTCCTAAAATCCCCAGCCTAGCCTCCTTACCAGCTTCTTTGGCCACTGACTGGGTTCCCTGTGGCCTTTTTTAAAATTTCCCACAGCTGGGGAGGCCAGAAGGAGGTCACAGAAAAGCTGGGAGAAAGCTCAGAAAGAACTTGCAAGGCTTCCGGCTTCTCTGTGACCTCCTTCCGACCTCCCTGGGTGCGGGAAACTTAAAAGAAAGGCACAGGGAAGCCGGTCAGCAGCCAAAGAAGCAGGTAAGGAGGCTGGCCTGGGGATTTTGGGGCCAGGAGAGGCCAGGCCATGCCAGCTACCCCCCCCCCAGGCCAGGCTGCCAGTGGAAACCAGGACAGATTCGAATCCGATTAGAATCCACCCGGTTCCCACTTGGGCTGAATCGATTTATTTCTAAATAAATCTATTCAGCCCCCAAAACACCCCATTTTCCCAGCGTGAGTTAAATGGGCAAAAATGGGCAAAAAGCATGCCCCCCCTTTCTGAATCGATTTCTAAAATCAGATTCAGTGAGAACCATGCCAGTTTAACCCAGATCCTGATCCCAATTTAAACCTAGTCGGAACAAGACCTTTCATGCCTCCAGAATTTGATGGCATATCATACTTATAGATTTCAAAGGCAACAGGAGCAGAGGCCAATTTAAAGCAGATAATAATGTAATTAAAGCCAATTGCTTTGCTTTTTTGTTGCCACTGAACATCAGTGGTACAATTTTCTTCCTAACTTTGGCAGCAAGGAATGCAGACTCTGGTGGTAAGTGTGGGCTGGTGGTGGTTCTGGAAATGCTTAAATTAACCCTGAGTTAGACCATGATAGATTTTAGCAAAGAAGAAATGTTCTTCTCAGCAATGTAGATCTAGGTACAGCAACATGTGAATTAGTGAGAAATGCTTATATCAAAATACAGAAAATACTAACAAAAGCATAGAAGAGAAGAGCTATATGCAGGGTATCACAGCCATTCCCTTGCTCCTAATTTCCTTCCTCCATCCTGAAAAGGTATGGTTGCTTTTAACATCAGTGCCAAGTGGAGTTTTAGGAGATGGTTACTACTGGATGGGAAATAGGTACCTTGCATGCTCAAGGGGCATGGAATCTTTAATTTTTTGTTCTGGAGGGAGGAGATTGTGGTCTTCAATCATAATAAGATGAGCTCTAGAGAGATCACATTTCATATCGAAAGAAAGAAACGATCAGTGATGACATTGCACACCATAGCACAGTCTTAATGAATACCTGCAATGCTGGTTTGTTGTTGTTGTTGTTGTTGTTGTTTATTTGTTTTTGTTTTTGGAGAACAGATTATGAGAGGAGGGGGAAGATCCCATTAACCCAACTACAGAAATCTAAAAGTAGCTGAGTCATAGTTTTCCTGTTACTTGTCCATGAATTGCTTGTGATTACTCCTCAAAATTACTTCCCGTTTAGAATTCATTTACTGAAAAATTCTGCTGAATTATTTTTAGCTAGATATTTATTTGGAAACATCACACTACAGATTCAGAATTCAACCTCAATAGTCAGCCAACTCAAAAAGACTCCAAAGCAAATATATTCCCATTTGTGGGCTGGTATCTACTTACTGTTGTGTGAGACCAATAGGAATAGTCAAAGCTGAAACTTTTGGGTGTCTCCTTCGGCTGCTTCGGATTAATGATAGCTATAAAGAAGCAAAGGGGGGGGCACAATAAGACATGAGCAATCAGCAGTCAATATCTCCATACTGCAATAAATGAACTGCTTTGAAGCATACATACATAGGAAACCATTAAATTAAGGTGATTTAGAACACACCTTCTGCTTGTGATGACTACAGGGAAACTCACACTTCATGTAACATCAGGACTGAGTCCCCAGGAATGGTCAGAAAGAACCACACAGAGTCCTTTTGGAACAAGTCACGTGGTTAATATTGTTACAGACTTAGCAGAACAGAATAAACCAACAGCTTTAAGCAATATACAACTGCACTACCCAAACACATAAACTGAGACAACTTTTACCCTTGTTGGCCTGACAGTTACCTCACAAACGACCTGACAAAATAAGATACTGGGTGCTTACACACTATACAGTTACAGCACAATGTTATTAACTGTTGTTGTTACATGCCATCAACTCGCCTCCCATTTATGGTGACACTATCATAGGGTTTTCATGCAAGATTTATTCAGAGGAGATTTTCCATTGCCTTCCTCTACATATAGGGTTGCCATAAGCCAGGACCTCCAAACCAGGACAAATGTAGGACACTTTTGTGTGTCCTACATTTGAAAAGGAGCCTCGCTGAGGCCAGGCTCCTTCTCCCCGGCCTGGCCCCCTCCACCAGCCACGGAGGCAGCCAGGCCGGGGAGAGGGGAGGGGGCCTCGCTGAGGCCAGGCTCCTTCTCCCCGGCCTGGCCCCCTTCGTCAGCCACGGAGGCGGCCAGGCCAGGGAGAGAAGGGGCAGGAGGACCCCCGCCCCCTTCCTTCCCTCCCCACGGCTGCAGACATCCACGGCCTCCGTTGCGGGGGGCGGGGTCCCGGGACAAAGGCCAAACCAGGGCGGGACCATGTGGACCCACCCCAACCCAGGAAAGTCCTGCCCCCAGGCGGGATATGGCAACCCTATCTACATATAACCTACAGCACCTGATATTACTTGGTAGTCTCCCCTCCACGTATTAATGAGGCCTGACCCTGCTTATCTTCTGAGATCAGAGAGATTCTGGTGCCTTCAGAGTACACTCGTCCCCCGGGTTACGAAATTAATTCGTTCCGGCGCCATTTTCGTAACCCGGAAGTCTTTCGTTAGCCGAATCCCCATAGGCGCTAATGGGGAAAAGCCGCGGCTCTGCCGCGGCTCCATTTAAAATAGCGCCGGCTTTTTTTCGCAACCCGGGGAAACCTTCGTAACCCGGAAATAATTAATTAAATGTTTTTTTTTTCGTAACCCGAAAAATTCGTAACGCGGCGCGTTCGTATCCCGGGGTACCAGTGTATTTAGACAGGCAATTATAACAATGTATTCCACTTAAAGTGTCATTGCTGCATCCTATGGACTCCTGGGGCTTTTAGTTTGATGAAACACTAGGACACTCTCACTGATATTTATAACCATTCCTCCCTAAACTGCAAATCACACAGAATGGAGCCATGGCTGTTAAAATGGAACATAGTTATAATTAATGTAAATTAGTGCAATATAAAAGTGCCCACTAGATCTATGGAGCAGTGGGCATGGGAGAAGCTGTGGTACAGTACTTTCCTCGGAACACATCCATACCCCCAACCACGATATTTTCTAATTTATCTCCTAAAACATTTCTCCTATAATAGTGAACATATGCCTACTGGTGAACCATTAAACCCTAAACATTCTATAAAACTGTTGTGAATGTCCATTTGAATTATTTCTACTGACCTATCTGATACCCTTAAAGGCTTTAGTCCCATCTTGACTTTAGGTGTCACAAATTATCAATATATTCTTCCTCTATACAGCTCCAGCCATGTTTATAACAATGAACTTGGACTGGACCATTCTAACCATTTGGGTTTCACTCCATTTTCCAACCTTAAATTCAGTTTGTACCATTTCTCCATCAGTCTGAAAATCCTTATCACCTCTGCATAAGCATTTTTGTGCACTTCTTAGACAATTTCCTCTATGCGTTTTTGCATACAAATTTCCTTGGACTATGTGATTTCATAGGTTATTTTCACTGATATATGCACTATTGTACATCTTCCTAATATACACATTTTGGTATACCTTTTATTGTGGAGATTAAATAAATGCAATTCCATCTCAATCACATTTTGGAGCAGGAAGTGTAAATAAGGTATGTTTATATCAAAATTGAACTGAACAAATATTCTCATCTATGCCACAAATACATTGAAATATTCCTACATGTGATAAAGGAAAACGGGTACAATTATGGAGAAATGTCACCTGACAGATGCCATGAGGGGAGAAGGTTTGGCACAAATTAAAATATAGGTAGGCAGGGAAGGAAAGCTTCCCCAAATCAAGGAGAACATGTGTAGAGTGAAACAGAATGTATGTGGTTTGGTTGTAGTTTGCATACCACATTTAGCCAGTGCTAAATATCTAAAATGAGAATATTGAGGCTTTAATCTTTGTGGAAGGTGAGCAGAGTTGTAATTGCTTGGTGATGAAAGAAAAGCATCCTTACACATCCTAACATGCTCACAGGTACTTTTATTTAACATATTTTTGCTTACAGTTGAGTATATATACATACAAATGTCCCTATGCATCCATCAATTAGCACATGCACATTTTATGCATCATGGGTCAATGCCCTGAAACATTTTTCGTTCATTCATTCATTCATTCATTCATCTCCCACCTTTCTTCCATGCATGGGACTCTAAACAGCTTAAAGTAAATAAAATAAAATAAAATAAATTTTTAAAGAAAGCACAGTTGAAACATAAAATGAACATAGGGGTGAAAGACTAAAAAGACAGTTTAAAGCATGCCTTTCCCATAAAAGAATATATATAACACCTGCCTAGTTAACATCCCTTCTGCAGAAAGTGAGGTTAGTTGCCAAAGGATTGCCCGAATAAAATGATATTTGCCTGGCAATGGAGCCTCCCTCGGAAGGAGGCTGCAACCCTTGGAGTGGCCAACGAGAAACGCCTTGGTTGTCAGTAACTACAAATGCCCCAGTTTATGCACTGCTGCATTTATAGAAAGAAATGGAGCAAATATACAGCGGAGTGTTAGTCCTTTCTAGCAGGAAATTCTACCCATTATTCAAATACGGTCTCTCTATATAAGAGAGATGACAGAAGAAGGGCCATTGACACATAGCCATGATGTAAGGTACTCAGAGGTAATTGCTAGGCAAAACTGACAGCCAACACAGGGAGGTCAGTGGTTTGTGCATCAATTACTTAGGTTAGATCCACAGGCACAGCTATGACAAGTCTCTCCCACACACGTCAAAAACAGCAAGTGGCAGAGTGTCCTTAATGTCATCTAGTCACCTTTAAAAATTCGACTGGAAAGCTACTGTCATTGTACCCAGCTGGTTAGCTGTCTCACATAATACTGCCTCATAGAAGACCCTTGACTAGGCAAAGGCAGGAAGATGCTCTGACCATTCCCACCCTCTCATAATTCCTGCCCTACTCTTGCTGTGTTTTCAGCAGTAATTCTTCCCTCTCTGCCATTTCAGAACAGCATTTTTTTTTTTGAGTAATAAAAATAAATGCAAGTTCTTTTCCTGGTTTTCTGACTGTGTAAAAACAAAGTGGCAATCTTTGGTAGATTGCATGTATGGCACACTCATGTCGGAAAGGAATTGTCTTCACTTTCTAGAACAGTGGATGTACTGAAATTGCCCTCCTGTACTAAAAAGGTTAAGTGAAACAGGAGCTATGGCTTGTTTCAAAAATGAGATCTCTAATACAAAATAAATAGCAATTAGACACAAGAATTCTGGAAAGGGTGGTTGGGTGAGTGTGG
>NC_056524.1:217834521-217848102 GCF_019175285.1 Sceloporus undulatus
GGATGGATGGATGGATGGATGGATGGATGGATGGATGGATGGATGGATGGATGGATGGAGGATTCAATGGGCATATCTATATGTATAAAGTGATTCTTATCATGTTTCAAGATGACAAGTGCCCAGGCAAGTGCAACTCTAAGGACCTTATCACACAGAGGCACTTACCGTGGGTAAAATGCTTGCAAAACACTCCTAAACTGTTTCAGAAGCGCAAAGGTGTGATCATCCATTGCGCTTCTCAAACATCATTGAAGCATCCCACTTCTTTTCCGTCGAGAAAGCATTCATGGAGAAGCCATTTTTTGAATAACGGGAGCTTTGACAACGGAAGAAAAGCAGGACGCCTCAATGATGTCTGAGAAGTGCAACAGATGAACACACTTTCGCACTTCTGAAACAGTTCAGAGACGTTTTACCCACGGTAAGGCTCCGTGTGGTAAGGTCCATGGTAAAGAGAAGAAGCAATGGAGAATCGGCAAGCAAGGAATGCTATGCAATGCCAAACATAGTTTATGGAAAAGTTTTTTTGCAGCACAGAAACTGCCTTGACTATGCTAACTTATAACTAGCTGTAGTTCAGAATAGCTTGCTTAACTTCGCTTTTAAGACAGGTCATGCCCTTGCCTGTGTTTTTGTTGCTACTATTTCAGTCTATGAAGTCCTGATGAATGAACTGGCTCATCCTTCAACTCTATCTCTTCAAGTCTACATGTGTTGGTCTGGGCTCTACTTTCATGGCAGCCTCCTCTGGCTCTTTTATCTGTGCTCACCCCTTCACCTTCTGAGGAGTTCTCTGGGTAAGGCATGACAATTCTGGCCTCACTCACTGCCAGTTTTGTTCCTGCCCATTGTTGGCATACACCCCCAATAGGTTACTCCTAAGCAAGGGGTAGATATTTTGCAGAGCTTGGAGAACTACAGCACACCACTGCAACCACTATTTTGGGCAACTGGAAATGATAAGCCCTACTAAATGAGGGCAAAGATGGCTCTAGTTCAGCATTTTGTTTACACAATGGCCAATAAGCAGTCAATGGTACTCTGTCATTCAACACGCCACTTCAGTCCTGGGAAATGGCTTCACAAAGGAACAGGGATGTCTGCCGATTGTGTGCAATTTTGTAGGGATGGCATTTTCAGTTTGGGACACCTAAAATCAAATCAAGCTGAAGTAGATTAATTCTAAATCTAGATGGCAATGTGATAAAGGAAAAGAACAACTAGGCCCAGGCCTAAGCTAACCACACAAGCAAACAAGGTTACCCATCTATGCAACATGATGAAATTTGCTTCAGGCAACACCATGATGACATGGTGGGGTTGGAGATAGTTTAAGGCAGGAACTAGCATCTGGATATACAGTCGGTCCTTCTTATACACTGATTTTTTATACACGGATTCAAGCATACACGGTTTGAAAATGTTCCAAAAAAGTATAAATTTACCTTGATGTTCCATTTTTTATTAGGGACACCATTTTGCTATGTCATTATACTTAATGGGATTTGAGCATACACGGATTTTGTTATACACGGGGGATCTTGGAACCAGACCCCAGCGTATAACAAGGATCCACTAGTGCAATAAGTCCCTTATGGTGGCTCCAGAACATGAGTAAATGTGGCCCATACAACTCCAAAACCACTTTTCACAGCTCCTGAAGCCCTCCAGGAGACGGCAAAAGGCTTCAGAGCCCCTTCCATTATTTTAAAAAAAATGCATTGGCCAATATCTTGGCCAAAAATGCCCTCCACAAATGCCTTCCCACCACAACCCATTTTTTTAAGGACACACGTTAAATCCTGTGTAATCTGGGAGATGTGGTCTGGGACCTTTTGTATCATAAAAGATGCTGAAATACAACTCTCAGCCCAGCCAGCTGGGATAGTAAAAAAAATCTTAGGTTGGCCCTATGGTAACCCCCACATGAACTTTTTCTTTTACTAAGTGGCCCATCATGTCCAGTAAAGTTGTGTGGGGAAGTATACATTTAATTTTAATAAGATGCATCCTAGTTACCTGCTTCTACACAAAAAGCATCTATGTGATTTTTTTTAAGAGAGTACAGTTCCCTTTTTAAGAGTACAGTCAGCCCTTCTTATACATGGATTTCTTATACACGGATTCTAGCATCCACGGTTTGAAAAGGTGCAAAAAAAGTATAAATTTCAAATATCAAACCTTGATTTTCCATTTTTTATAAGGGACACCATTTTGCTATGTCATTATATGTAATGGGACTTGAGCATACACGGATTTTGTTATCTATGGGGGATCTTGGAACCAAACCCCAGCGTATAACAAGGGTCCACTGTACAACTACCTGAATCCTCCAGGCAGCATGGACTTGCTGGCTGGGGGACCCCAGTAGTTACAGTTAAAAAGAAAAGTTTTCCACAATATGTTCTAGGGAGACAGAACATGCATTATCTTTATAATTTAGAGACATAGCAATAGCCAGAACATTTCTATACCACTTATCAGTACACTTAAGCACTCCATTTACAATGCGTAAGCTAACTGCCCCCAACAAGCTGGGTACTCATTTTAGCAGCCTCAGGAGGATGCCAGGCTGAATGAACCCAGTAGCCCCTGGCTGATTTTGAACTCACAACCTTGTGGCTAGTGAGTGAGTGGCTGAAGTACAGGCATTTAATCACTGTGCTACCAGGATTCAAACTACGTAGCCATAAAGGGGGCAAACTGCCCCTTTGCGCCAGCTTGGGGATGGTGTCTGAGTGCAGCGCTTACACACCTCAAATAGGAGCAGCTATAGTTTGAGTCCTGCGCCACCAGGATTGAAACTACACAACAAACTACCATTTCCAGAATTCCATAATCTTGAGCCAGGGCAGTTAAAGCAGTGTCAAACTGGATTATTTCTGCAGTGTGGATGCAGCCAGAGAAAGCTGGGCTATAAGGCAGGAAAAGGCTAAGTACAATGAAGCTTTCTCATTTGAGGAGTCTTCACTACCTGACCTTTAGTTCTAATAACACTTTCACCTCTTGATCCTATAAGCAATTGTTAACAATAAAACAAAACAAATAGCTGGGAGTTCAGTAAAAGCAATTTAAGCACTCAAAATTTGCCTCCAAATGCAACCTATATGTGGTTTAACATTCTGCACCATTTTTCTCCTCCGATGCGGAGAATGTTGCCATGACAATTGATGCACTGAGACTAGCTTGCTCTGTCATTCCTCTTTAATTGTTTGCTGCCTTTTAAAATGCACCAAACAGAAACGTAGGCAGGAAATAATGATGAGCCTAAAAATAACAATTCCATAATTTTAAGCGTCATTCAAATGACCTTCCCAAATAAGAAGATGGTGCTGAATGAAGAATTAAATTCTTAAACAGGCAGCTAATTTGCCATTCAAATCAGGAGAATTAATCATGAAAGCTTGATGATGCCAAGAAGAAGTTAGTTCTCAGGGAAAGGAAGCAAAAAGAAAATCAAAGGGGGCGGGGGGGAAGGCACATGCAGATTGAAGAAGAAGAAGAAGACATGCAAAGGCAGCAATAATTGAGAGCTAATGATTACTGTGTTATTTTCACATTCAGGTCTACAAGTAGCAAAGTAGGACTATAGAGGGAAGGAATTATTATAGACAGTCTGTGTGTGTGTGTTGTGTGCCTTGAAGTCCTTTCTGACTTGTGGCAACTCTAAGGTGGTTTCCCATGGCTAAACTGGAAATTGAATCCTGATATCCAAAGTCGTAGTCCAACATTCAAACATTACATCATGAACAGTCTACCACCAGAAAATGCATTTGTCATTACCACTTTCCCCTGCAAATCCACAATTCTTGTGGCAGACAGAGCCAGGCCCCCAATTTTATCTTGTCTCCTGTTAGCAGAGGCACCCACAAAGGGTAGCATGCACCTCTCATTTGCCTTATGAAGACACAGCTGAAAAATCAATGCCAGCTTGATACACAGAAACTAGAAGGTACTGATAACACTTGAAGCCCTTACCTCACAGTCTAAGACATTGGCCATTAATAATGGCTCTCCTGCTAGTAAACACACAACCAATATTTTCAATTCCTGGGATCTTTGTGTGTGTGTGTGTGCACGCGCGCGCACACACACACACACATGCATGTCCATCCATACACACATTACAGTGTGATGTGGATATGTTGCCCAATAGAATCTTTCAGAGGAACATATCCTGTGTGATGTGTTAATAGAAGATTAATTTCCATGCCTTAGCCAGGATTTGAGAGTTCCTAAATTATTTGAAATGAGAGACAAGTCTTTCACAGTTTTTCTTGTGGTTCGGGGCATACAATGTGAAAACTCTGACCCAATAAATTCAGAGCAATTGCATCTGAACAATGGTTTGAGAGAAACACTGGGGCATATGCATGCCACTACAGTGACTTTCTCCATCACATTCTATGCATCTAAATGGACACAACACACTGAACTTATCCTTTATACACCACACCATCAATGACACATATTTTTATGGATATATGGTATTTGTGCCAACCACTCCTGAAAAAAGGAGCACCAGTTAGACAAGTATATTTTAATTGGCTGTGATTTGTCTGTAGAAATCTTCACTGATTCCAGTGGCTCCTAGTACACAACACCAGAGAGAGCAACAAGATCCTTACAAGTGACTTTTCATTAAAAACAAAAACAAATGACAGAGTATGTGTCTTTTCTGTCATGTGTTGACGCATTGAGTCTTTTGACCAAGGATGCTTAGAGAACAAACACAAAGGCAATCACAGTACCATTCCAAATTTAACTCCTGTGGGGGAGGAGAAAATGTCATCAATATACATCAGGAGCTTTTGAGAACTCAATTCTAATGTAGAGAGCTGCATGCTTCGCTTTGCATATTGCTTTATCACAAAATGATAACCTAAGATGCATAACCTATACAGAGAGACACCAAAAATGTGTCTCTGTATAAGTTATGCATCTTAGATTATCATTATTTGTGGAAGAGGAAACCATGGAATTGTTATGAGATGAAACAAGAGAAACAAAATACTGTAAGTGCCCAGCAGCCCTATTTAGTGGAAAGAAAGGATATACATGTAACATGCTCATATATAATTAATAATAATTAAGACAAGATGCATATTTAACTACACATGTCTCTCTATTGGTAATATTATTTGCCCACACACTGGTCTGTCTATGCTTTTGTTGTTTTATAGCCTTGGTCAGATTATGATAATGTGTCATTCCAATTAAGGACAATGGATGAGATTTCCCAAAAGCTTGCCAACTACTTCTTTAATGAGTGGCTTAATTTCTTACACATCTGCCCTGGATAAAAAGGTCTGACTCTTGCAAACAGCACAGCTGGGGAATTAACTCTACCTATAGCAGTAGATTCTGTAAAAGCTGGAGGAAATGAAGCAAACAAAACTCTTTTCTGATGTCTTTGTTCATTTCTCCTCCCTAAATTAATGATAAGCCTTCCTGTAAAGAGCTGTCAGTTGCTAAGGGAACTGCCTTAGGGTATCATGTTGGCAAGTGTGCCCATCAAAGCAAATGCAGTGTGAACCAAGTAATAGCTTGAATAGCAGGAAAGCCAACAGAATAAGAAACACAGAGTTATTGTATTTACCAGGTCAAATAACCTTCAAAATACAAAAGAGAGAGAGAGAGCACTTTGGAGTTACACTCTCCCCTGCCTTGAAAAAACAAATTCACAATTTCACCTTTGTTCTAATAGTTTTTCTGTTAAGCATTTGATGTTCAGTCTTATAATTCTCCTAATGTTGTAGTCATTCTCCCAGGCTTTGAAATGTATATTTTAAAACTGTAATTTATTATATTATATATATATTCCATCCTGTTTTTTTTTCAAGAGCCCTGGAAAGTTTGGTGAGCAGCAATATGTAAATTCTTCAACAAAACAAGTTATGGAGAACCAACGAACTGCTATATCCAAGTGGGGGAGAAGAAGATGCCCAGTTCCCCAGAAAACTATACAGTTGTTTCAAGATTGACCTAGCTTAGATCTAAGGTTTTGCAAGCTGACTAGTCAAGATGTCAGGTTTGAATTATTTCTGACCGCTCAGCTTAGGTGGATTTCTTAACTTCTAATTTTTTTTTCTTCATCTTTCTTCTTTCAACCATCTAAAATACAGAAAGCTAAGAATTTGTGATTTTCCTCACCTCAGGCCTTCAATTAACATCATACTTTGAAGAGAAATGAACCTGTTTCTCCAACAAACTGTTGGGAATAATGGGAACTGTTATAGAAAGAATCAGGCAAATGGTACAAAATTCCAACAGTGGGAGCAGGGGACCTTAAATAGGAAGCTCATGGTCTTCGAAGTCTCTGTACTAATGCACAGAGCATGGAAGATAAGATGAACTTGAACTCCTAACACAGCAAAGCAAATATAGAGATGAGCCTTATGACTGGAATGTAGTAATAGACGGGTATAATCTGTTTCAGAGAATCAGACCAAACAGGAAAGGATAGGGCATAGTATTAAATGTCAAGAAGGATTACATCTGTGAAAAGATCCATGACTTAAACTTTGGAAGCCAGGTTGAGAGCAGCTGGGTAAAAATTAAAGGGGAGAGAAACAACAGAGCTGTTATTGTGGGGGCCTACTACAGACCCCCAAAGCCAGACTGAGGACATGGATGATATTTTCCTGGAACAGATGATCTCACATTCAATAAGGAGAGATATAGTACTAATGTGGGATTTCTACTATCCTGATACTTGCTTGAAGTCAAACTCTATTAAAAAATGTAAGGTCAAACAAATTTCTCACTTGCCTTACAGATAACTTCATTGACAAATAAGTGGAAGAGATAACTATGGGTTCAGCTATTTTAGATCTGATCCTAACCAACAGTGATGTCCTGAATAAAGGGATGGAAGTGGCAGGATCCTTAGGAGGGAATGCTCATGTTCTCCTGTAGTTTGTTATACAGTGGAAATGTTGGGCCCATCTTCAAAAAGGGGGGAAATTATGGCTCCGTTAGCCTACATCAATACCAGGAAAGGTTCTAGAGCAGATCATTAAACAGAAAGTCTGTAAGCATTTAGAAATGAATGCCATAATTGCAAAAAATCTACAGTGGTTTCTGAAAAGCAAGTTATGCCAGACTAATCTTATCTCCTTTTCTGATAAAATTACCAGTTTGGTAGATGAAGGGAATGCTGTGGATGCAGTATATTTTGACTTCAGTAAAGCCTTCAACAAAGCCCCTCATGATATTCTGGCAAACAAGCTAGTAAAAAGTGACCTAGGCACTAAAAAAAAGCTATCACATTCAGACAACTTCTGGGAATTCATCAAATTTTCTTTTAAATCCATAACATTTTGTGGTGCTGAAGTCTAATGACCAGAGATTTTACTGTGTGATCAGAAATATTTTTGTTCATCTTGAAACTATTTTTCTCCTTCAATTGACAACCTCTTGCCAAATGTCATAATTGGGGGGAGGGGGAACATTATGGAAGAATGCTACTATTGTTATTTCCATTTCCAAATCAAATCCTAACTTGTTTTGAATTTTAAAAAATAAGAGATGGTGTAAAACTACTGTTATTTGCAGGTGGATCAAATAGTAGTAGTGTCATGGGACAATGTTCTAACCCAATACAAAGGCGGGATACAGACCTCCGCTTTGCGGCGGTCTCCCGCCGGCGCCATTTGCTCCGCGCGGGAGCCACAGCAGCCAAACCGCACGGCTCCCGCGCGGAGCAAAAAAGAAGCTCCATTTTGGAGCTTCTTTTTGCGGCGCCTCTATGACGTCGCGAGGCACCGCTGGCGCATTCGCGACATCATAGGCGCCGCGACACGTCTGGACGCTATGCGTCCAGTACGTAAAGATGGCGGCGCCCATGTGGAAGGGGCGCCGCCATCTTGTACGTATTCTATACGTACTAGGGTTAGGGGGGTGCGGAAGCACCGCCCCTTCCTAACCCTAGTACGTATAGAATACGTACTATATGGCGGTTTGTATCCCGCCAAAGTCTCTAATGAGGAAAAGGTCCTCCAGTGAAGGACTGATCTTTGTGCCAGCCATCCTACAGACAACCAGAATATGTCACTTGGATGCTGCAGTGGTCCTTGAATCTTAATTTGCCAAATGTGATACACCATCTACTGTTTGTTTTTTTAATCCACTGCTTTATTGCAAAAGTAGTAGCAGCAGGGATGTATAACTTATTCTACTGAATGGTGCCAATGTATGTTAGGTCCTTGATTAGCAGAATTTCTGCCAGTTCTAAGATGAAGGGGGGGGGGAGTCCTGTGCCATATTTCACCCAATGTAGAAATACAATTTAGCTAGTGTTACCACTGCACTATATAACCAAGATGTACCAGCTTGCCTAGTGTCTCCCTTCAGAGAATATGTCATAGCATTGCAGCACCAGCACACTTTATACCATATTTTCCTGGTTTACGTATACTGCTGGAGTAAACATTTGTATGTGAACTCTTTATAGCTGTTTATGCATGGTTAGGTCCATCTATGATGTGTACTATTTTCAGACACAATAAAAAAACATAGTCATCAATGTGTTCCAAAAGGAAGGGCAGCCATTTAATTAGTTGCTATATATATTGCTCTTGATTCCTAGTTGTTGAACCTTAAGTGTCTTGTGAGTTCACAAATTCTCTTTGGACTTGCTGTTCTGAACTGGAAGTGCTCCAAGTTTAATACTGTGGTTTCTTCAAGGTTTCTCCAATGTATGTCTTCAGCTTGGTGGTGTCAAGAGACTTCAACATTTTGACCCTTGAACATATCCTGAATATCTATCTATTCTGTTTCAGATTATGGACAGAATGCTTTCTTTGAGGACCAGTCCAAAGATTTCTAGATTTGTTTTGTTTTTCATTTGCATCCCTCTTTGGCCACAGGTGTTCCTATTACTACTACTACTAATACAGTAATAATAATAATAATAATCTGCCTTTCTCCCAGAACTGGGACTCAGGGCAGCTAAGACAATACAGCTAAAAACATACAAAAGATAAACTTTAAAATAATTTGCATGTAGAGAAATCTTGTAGCACCGTTGAGACTAATTGAAAGAAAGAAGTTGGCAGCATGAGCTTTCGTAGACTTCAGTTTACTTCCTCAGATGCATTTAGTGAAGTGGAAACCAGGGATATTCATATATGTGCCATTGATATGTGAGCATGGCAATTCAAATTCAAAATCCTTTGTGTATGCAAATGAAATAGCAAGTCCAGTTTTAACACTGGTCATTAGTGAAGAAAGACATTGGAAACTGACCTGTCTGTATGGAAATGAAGAGGCAAGACCAGATTGGCTTTGGAAACTAGCCTATAGGTGGGGAGAATAAAGGAGTGTAGGACTCCTCTCTGAGGATGGGGTCAGATAGTGTTGAAATGTGTGTAGTTAGCCAGAAAGCCATTATCCCTGTTCAAGCAATTGCTGAGGGACTGTAGTTTATGGATGAATTCCAGTTCTGGTGTTTCTCTTTCCAATCTACCTTTGTAGTTCTTTTGTTGTTCCTGCTGTTCTGAGGTCTGAGATGGAATGCCCAGGGAGACTGAAATGTTCTGCCACCAATATTTTTGTATTCCCATTCCTAATGTCTGATTTATGTCCACTTAAACTCTAGCGTGGGGACTTTCCAATTTGCCCAATGTAGAGTGCTGATGGGCATTAATGGCATAGTATGAATAAATCACATTGGAAGATGAGCACATGAAGGTCCCACCTAATATTATGAGTGATGCCATTAGGTCTTGTGATGACATTTCCTGGATAAATATGCGGGCAGAGTTGGCATCTTGGTTTGTGGCAAGGCTTAGTATCTGTGTCTCCATCTGTGTCATGATGTCTTCCTGTGGGTGAGTGCCTGTTTGAGGTTTGGAGGCTGTCTGTAGATGAGTAAAGGTATTGAAAGAGTGGCATTATTGTCCTACAAGATCTCTCTGCATACTGATTCTACAGACTAATACGGCTTTATCTTTGAATTCTACCATTAAAATAATTAAAATATTTTTGTTCTATACTTTAGAAAGATAAAATGCAATTTAAAAATTAAAAAACAATTAAAACAATTCAGTTTAATAAAATACAGCAGACTCAGTCCACTCTTTTAAAGCGCTCTGTCAGAATAAAAGGCCTTTGCCTGCTGATGGAAGAAGAGCAAGGAGAAGCCATTCCAGTCTCCCTGGAAAGGGAGTTCCAGAGTATGGGGCAGCCACCAAGAAGGCCCTCTCTCATGTCCCCAACAACCATGTTTGTGACAGTGGTACGACTGAGAGAAGGGCTTCTGCAAGCTCCTACAAGGAGATACAATCTGCCAGAAAGCCTGGACCTGAGCTATGTAAGGCTTTATGGGTCAGAACCAGAACTTTGCATTGTGTCCAGAAATAAACTGACGGCCATTGCAGCTGTTGTAGCATGGGAGTAGAATCGACCATATACTGTATCTGAATGCCCTAGTGTGAACTGTCTATGAATGTCTGTGTCAGATCCTCCATCTCTGTCTTTTATAATATTAATGTATTTCCACTTAGTCCTTCTACTTGCCATCCTCCCACCTCCAGCTCTTCTGCCCACTGAATGACATGGGACCCATTCTTCCCTATTTATTTAGAAGCTTTCCTTAGCTGTGCTTGTACTTTACAAACATTCTATACGAACACTGTCTTTCATCAGGTAGTACAATGTCTTCATCTTCAGTAACCATCTCAGAATCACTTTGAATCAGCTGCTCCAGAGCTTTTTCTGAAGTACTTTTTAATTTCTTTGTACTTTCAGTTTGCACAAGATGAAACAAAAATAGCTGAGGACAGGTATGCTGAGTAGTTACTTTTCTATTTCCTGTTTCTATCAATGCAAACTAATGTCTCCAATTCATTCCCTCCAGATAATTTGGAATTCTGTATACACACTTACTGCTGATGAAAACAACATGAAATTAGTTCCCAATGATATCTGTCTCTCGCATTTAATCATGAATGGCAGCCTTACCTGCAAAGCAATTAAGTCTGTATTTCCACCTTTATAAATAGGACCGTTGGCTATCTTAGGTCCAAAACACACTGCAGAAATAACCCAGTTTGACACTGCTTTAACTGCCCTGGCTCAATCCTAGGGAGTTCTGGGAACTGGAATTTTGTGAGACATGTAGCCTTCTCTGTCAGAGAGCTCTGGTGCAACAATAAACCACAATTCCCAGGATTCCCTAGCACTGAGCCATGGCAAGTAAAGTAGTCTCAAAGTGGATTATTTCTGCAGTTTGTTTTGGACCTTAGTAAACAACAGATTGTTTATGCAAGTGACAGGGTGTCTTTTTACAGTTGCCTTCTAATTTCTCTCTGGGGGTGTTATTCCTCATCTGGACACTTACATCATCTTCTGTGCATCAGGTTTCATCCACAAAATGGTATGGGACCATTATTTTGCTTTGGCTGGGATCAATATTTTTTTAAAAATCCCAATTACAAAAAGCAATACATTTGCTGGGTCAATTTTTATCCTAGCACTTTGGTGTCTGTAATAACTGTATATGGCACGCGGGTGAAACACAGATAAATCATTTACATCTCTTTAGGGGACAATGTGATACAGTCAGATGCTGACCTTATAGTTGGCTTTATAACAAAATGGCACTCTGAGGAAGTAAAAGGTCCCATTTGGTTGGATGAAGATGAATGAGAATAACTGGACACAGGTTAACATTTTAATAAGAGTGTATTATTTTATGCTATAATCTACCATTATTTTTATTAGCACTGTTGTTTATTGCCCTGCCACTATTATAATATTTGCAGAAAACTTGAGCAGTATCAATAAAAACAATTACTATTTTTAAAACTGGTGAAAATTTTAAAAGTAATATGTAATATGTCCTGTGGATCAGCAGTTCAAAGAAAAGGATCCCACAAAGTGAGCTCCTGCCCAGGGGTATACTAAGGAGCCTCTTGGACCTCAGCCACAGGTCTAAATGTGAATTATATCATTTCAACATAATCCTCACTGTTTTGTTGTTAGTCCTTTTCCTAATCACTCTTACCATTGCTTTATACCATTGCTATAAATAGGAACTGACCGTTTCAGTTAGCATTTTATTAGATGACTCTAACACCTAATTTCTGGTGGGTTGTAATAGTTTCCTTGTGAAAACTGTAAATGGTGTATTTGAGGAATGACTTCAAACAGCCCTGGTTCAACAAACAGGACTGCCTGCAGCGTGGATGATGGGCAAGTAGGCAGCATAGGATGAGGCCACAGAGTAAAGGGACCTGGAGTACATTCCACAAAGCACTATATAAACTGGGTGTAGAATGGATACATGACTATCTGCCTTCAAATCTACCATGTGGATGTTGTCTAATAAAACCCAGACATGAGCTAGATTTCCAATTAATTAGCTGGAGATGAAATTTAGTGCATAATTATGGTGAAATATATTTGAAAATAGCCATTGTGCAGTGAGGAATTTAACACACATACACACATAAAGGAAGGAGGGAGAGAGGAAGAGAGAGGATCAGGGGACATTAGTGCAAAGAAATCAAGAGAATCAGGAAATGCAGAATGAGAAATATCCTCTGATTTATTAAAGTCCCAGAAACAGCATTAATAGACACAGATGTTCTCCACAAAGCAGCTGCCAGCTCTCTTACAGTGAAGCAATACAAAAGAGTACATTCACACAACAAATCAGCTAATTATCCAAATGTCAGCAATTGTGTACATAGTGCAGATGGTCTCCAGTAGAGTTTCCCAGAGACCTGTGTCAAGATATCCAATAACTTGAGGCAATGATAAAGAAAGTACCATCCCAAACACACTCACATCGGTAGTTAACAGGACACAAGTGACTCCACCACAACAGTGCTTCTTTTAACAATGTACACATATGAGTGCAAACTAGACATCAAAAAAAATATTCAGAAATATTCGGAAAATGGTCAGAAAACATGTTTTTTGAGTGTTGAGAAACCCTGACAAGAAGAATTCTGGAATGATGAGAATCTTCACTGTTTATGGCTTATTCTGTGCAAAATTCACACATGGTTGTTTTGAGGAGAAAACAGCATTTTCTGCATAGGAAACAGCATTTTCTGCATGAAAAATAGTATTTCAAAATAGAAATATTAATTGCTGCACAGAAAATCTTGTTTTCTGCACAGAAAATGCTGAAATTGGGAATTGGTTTTGCATAAAATTCACACGACTGTTTTGAGGAGAAAATATCATTTCCTGCATAAGAAACAGAATTTTCTGCACATAAAATTGTATTTCAAAATAAAAATATTAATTGCCAGACAGAAAATGCTGCAAATCTCAACACAGAAATATTTATTCCTACATAGAAAATGTTGTTTTCAATGGAAATCAACCTATGCATAAATTCACACATGGTTGATTTCCATTAAAAATAGCATATTCTATGCAGGGATTAATATTTCTGTGTTGAGATATTTTCTATGCAAAAAATGCTGTTTTCTGCGCAAAACAATTATATGTGAATTTTGTGCAAAATAAGTCTCAAATTGGTAATTGTCTTCAAAAACTGGATGGTTTTCAAATATTTTCTTGCAACAGGAGGAAAACTGCTGAAACTACTTGTTGCTA
>NC_056524.1:217848112-217856012 GCF_019175285.1 Sceloporus undulatus
CCGTCGTCGTCGGACTGCACCCCTTTTGCCGGGCGGTTTCTCCCGGCGGTTTCGGAGGTGCGCTTCTGCGCACCGCCCCGGGGGAGCCGCCCTTGGACTTGGGGAAACATCCCCTCTGTGACCGGGACAGTCTGGCCTTGGCGTTTGGCGGCCAGTTGGGGAGCGCAGGCCCTTTAAGGACCATCTGGGGGGAAGCCTGGGAGGAGCCCCGCCAGTGAGAGAGGCGGGGATAAAAGCCGGCCCGCCGGACCCTCCCGACACGCCCCCTCTGCCTCCGCTCCGGACGCTGTTGCTGCCGCCGTCGTCGTCGGACTGCACCCCTTTTGCCGGGCGGTTTCTCCCGGCGGTTTCGGAGGTGCGCTTCTGCGCACCGCCCCGGGGGAGCCGCCCTTGGACTTGGGGAAACATCGCAGCTGCGCTGCTGCGCAGCTGCGCAGCTCCGGTTGGGTGTGGAAGGCTTGGTTGCCCAGGGAGCATGAGGATGCCTAACGTGGCTGCCCTCTGCTCCATCAATCGCCATAGGGGGGTGGGGGGAGATTAGGGATGCGGGGGATGCCGGGGCCAGGGATGACATCGGGGAGGGCGGGGCTCCGATTGAGGTAGTGTGGGGCAGGGGGAGGTATGGCGGTGGGAGAAGGGACTTCCGTTCCAGGGGAAGACAGGATAGATGCATCATATCTATCACGCCTTCCTGTCCCCCTCCCAGCCTGAAGGACCTGAGGGTCTCTCCAACCGTGCCACAAACCCTGTCGCTGCTCCTGTGCAATGCCAGGTCTGTTAATAACAAGGCCCACATCCTCCAGGATCTCCTGGAGGACTCGAAGTGTGACCTGGCTTGCATTACCGAGACCTGGCTGGGGCCTGAAGGGGATGCTGTGTGGGCTCAGGCCCTGCCTGCTGGGTACTCGGTGAAGGACCAGCGCAGGTTAGGTGGGCGGGGGGGGGTGTGGCCTTGGTACATAAGAACACCGTGTCCCTCACCAGGAACCACATACGACAGACCTCCTATATTGAGTGTATTTACCTGACCCTAAAGGCTAGGGACAGTCTAGGGATTCTGCTGGTGTATCGGCCACCCCGTGCATTAGCGGACTCCCTTAACGAGCTGACACAGCTGGTTGCTGAACTGATGTTGGAGACGCCCAGGCTTCTTGTCCTGGGCGACTTCAACATCTCCCTCACGGCCAGCTACGTTCCACCCGGTGCGGCTCGGGAATTCATGGATACCTTGGCTGCCATGGGCCTGTCCCAGCTGATACAGGGTCCCACGCATTGCGCGGGTAATACACTTGATTTGGTCCTCTGTTCGGATGCGGAAAATCCGTGGGTGGAAATAGCTAATATTTCCCCCTTGCCATGGACGGATCATTTCCTGGTAGAGGTGAAAATCAAGGCCTCTACCCAGATCCCCCCCCGGGGGTGGTGGACCAGTTAGGATGGTCCACCCTCGAAGGCTGATGGAACCTGAGAGATTCCAAGAAGCCTTAGAGGGGCTTGCGGTTGGAAATGACGGCGACTCTGTTGATGCCCTTACCGGTATTTGGAATACCGGTCTTTCTGGGGCTATACACAGAATCGCTCCCAAGCGTCCTCTCAGGCCTGCTTCCAATCGTAAGCCTTGGTATACGGAAGAGCTCCGGGCGAGGAAGCGGGTTCTGCGACGACTAGAGTGCCGTTGGCGGAAAGACCTTCGCTTAAACGACAAGACTCTCCTAGACCGGCTGTTGAAGGACTATGGAGAGGCAATACGAGCAACAAAGAATTCGTTCTATGGTGCTCGTATTGCGTCCGCTGAGTCACGTCCGGCAGAGTTGTTCAGGGTGGTCAGGGAGCTAACTCAGCTCCCTCCTGCCCTGAACCAGATCCTTGAACCGTCTAAGGCCTGCTGTGACCTTTTCAATGACTTTTTGCGGATAAAACTTCTCGCATAAGCGAAGGTCTGAACGCCGATGTTAATGCAGAACCTAGGGTAGGAGTGTCCAGAGCCTCCGTGGACTGTGTTACACTGGATCAGTTTGAGTTGGTGAGTACCGAGGATGTGGACAAGATCCTCGGAAGTGTTCGGAAAACGACCTGCTCTCTTGATCCCTGCCCCTCGTGGTTAGCGGCCCAGGGGGGACCGGTGGTAACGACATTGTTACGCCGGATAATTAACACCTCTCTCAGGGAAGGGCGATTTCCATCGGATCTTAAATTGGCCATCGTAAGACCGATCCTAAAGAAGCCCTCCCTTGACCCCCTGGTACATAATAATTATCGGCCTGTTTCGCTGCTACCATTTTTGGGGAAGGTGATCGAGAGAGCGGTTGCGATCCAGCTTCAGGCGGTCTTGGATGAAACGGATTATCTGGACCCATTTCAAACTGGCTTCCGGGCGGGTCACGGGGTTGAGACGGCCATGGTCGCCTTGGTCGATGATCTCCGTCTGGGCATCGACAGGGGAAGCGTGTCCCTGTTGGTGCTCTTGGACATCTCAGCGGCTTTCGATACCATAGACCATGGTATCCTTCTGGGACGCCTGGCTGAGGTGGGGATTGGGGGCACTGTGCTTCAGTGGTTCCGTTCCTACCTCTCCGGGAGGTCCCAGATGGTGCAGCTGGGGGACGTGTGCTCCAGCGAGCGGGCCCTTAAAACCGGGGTCCCTCAAGGAGCCATTCTGTCCCCCATGCTATTTAACATTTACATGAAACCGTTGGGAGAGATCATCCGGAGACATGGGGCGCGGGGTTATCAGTACGCTGATGACACCCAAATTATTTTCTCTATGTCTCCGACTGATGCAGTGACTGGGGATGGCGTCTCTCCTCTCGTGGCCTGTCTGGAGTCAGTAATGGGCTGGATGAGGGAAAACCGACTCAAACTTAATCCAGAGAAAACGGAGCTACTAGTGATAGGTCCCCCTGGTCCAGGAATGGCGGTGGTTCCACCTGTCCTGAATGGGGTCACGCTCCCTGTGAAGGACTCTGTGCGCAGTCTGGGGGTGCTTCTTGACTCGTCCCTTCACCTGACTGCTCAGGTGAATGCGACGGTCAAGAGTACCTGTTATCAGCTTCGGCTGATTCGCCAGCTGCGCCCATACCTGGCCCAGAGGGACCTTGAAACTGTTGTACACGCTCTGGTAACTTCGAGATTGGATTTCTGCAACGCACTCTACATGGGGCAACCCTTATACCACACTCAGAAGCTGCAAGTAGTGCAGAATATGGCAGCACGGCTGGTCACTGGCGTTTCCAGGACCAGCCATATAACACCAGTGCTCAAAGATCTCCATTGGCTGCCTATTCGCTTCCGAGCTCAATATAAGGTGTTGGTTATTACCTATAAAGCCCTAAATGGCTTGGGCCCAGGATTCCTGAAGGACCGTCTCTCCCCGTACATTCCGTCTCGCACCCTCAGAACATCTGGGCAGCAACTCCTGAAGGTGCCTGGGGCAAGGTTGGCCGCTACGGCCAGAAGGTCCTTTTCCACAGCCGCCCCAGCCCTTTGGAATACGCTGCCCACAGAGCTCCGCTCATCTACCACCCTGGCCCAATTTAGGAAGGGACTCAAAACCTTCCTATTCAATCAGGCATTCCCCGACTAAACATCCTATGGGCCTCCCTCCTCACTCGTGGCCGTGAGGTTGGGCTAAGGGGTTTTTACTGTTTTTATGTAGAGATGATGCTGTTTTTAATCTGTTTTATATTGTATTTGCTGCACTAAGGTGCATTTGTAAGCCGCCCTGATCTATTTGGAAGGGCGGGGTATAAATAAAATTTTATTATTATTATTATTATTATTCTAGGAGACACTTAGTGAAGAATTACATCAGCAGTGCAAACAAGACTTCAGCCAAAATCAAGCTGTTGTTGTGTGCCTTCAAGTTGTTTCCATAAGGCAATCCTATCATGGAGTTTTCTTGGAAAGATTTATTCAGAGGAGGTTTGACTTTGCCATTGCCTTTGCCTGAGGCTGAAAGAGCAACATTGCTCAAGGTCACTCAGTGGGTTTCATGGCTGAGCGGGGAATCGAACCCTGAACTCCAGAGTCATTCTCAAAACCAAGCTATGAAGAGCCTATTTGTACTCTCTGCACTTAAATTCTCTTGATGTCCTATCCCCCCCCCCCCACTGTATTTCAAGATCACTTGAAATTACAGACAAAATTTCATGTATGTGACTAACTGGTTTGCAGTCTACAAAGGTTAGCCTAGAACGTTTAGCCTACATATCTCTCTAAGGTGTTGATCTTGAGAAACAAGATGGATCAGCATGCCCAGGGGAATCCCAAGACTTACAGAAGTCCATGGAGAGGGCAACCCACCCATCGGGATGTAAATATTCAACTGCTCTCATGAGAAGATGAATTATTTATGCAGTTTTCTCCCATTATTTAAAAAAAATGAGTATTTTTGTACAGCTTTCATGAAGTATTTGCACATCCCTTAGTGTCCTGGGATATTATGCTGCACAGAAATACATGTGGGGTTTTTTGCACAAAAAAAGGGTATTGTCTACATGCAGATTTTAATGCAAAATTGGTGTGTTTTGCACAAATCACAGCTATTTTGTACCCCAAAAAGTGTGTTTCTGGGGAATGATTTTTGTCCAAATGCCCCTAGCTGGTAGATTCTGGGACTGTTAGCTTTTCTGAGGTCTCTTCTAACCTATGACAAGGATGTCATGGCAATCTTTATTTAACATTAAGATGTAAAGTGGAAGGGGCTATTTTTTAAAAAGCAATTATATTTCTTTTAAAAAGCAGGAAATAAAGCAGGTTCATGCTAGTTCACCCCTTTTATATACTTATGAAAGGGACACAGGGGCTCTGCTCTCTTTTGCATCAGCTACTTACCATGGTAGACTCTAGATGTGTTTTTGAAGTACAGTATGTTCTTTCTTGGCCCCAGTCCTGTTGCAAACATCTCTCAAGTTTTGACACAAAACCAGCATATGCGCAAACCCCACTAGGAATCAAAAGCTACTTTCCTCCTCTGATTATTGCTGTAAATGGCTCTCACAGAAGCAGAGTGGCTTTTAGCACTTCCTTAAAATGGAATTATGAAACTATGGGGGGCACCAACATGTTTAAGCATTAAGCACTGAAGGCCTTTGCTGGATCAGAGCCCAAATTAATTTACACATTTCTAGGTGGGGTAAGACTTTACTGTAATGGTGCTGAATGTCTCTGAAAGGTTAGGTTTGTTGGCTATGCATTCCCTGAAACTTAAAAAATCCAAAACAGTGAATATTGATATATATTTATCATATTACATTATCATTTTATATTTAAGAAGAGGGTGGGAATTATGCAAACCTCCAGAAATTGTTAACCTGCAACATCCACCAGCCCCTAATCAATACTGAGGAATGCTGGGAGTGCAGTTTAACATCTAGAGAACTGCACAATTTTCCACCCCTGGTTTAAGACAAATACATTTTTAAAGCTCCTGGCAATCTTTAAAGCTCCTGGCAAGGACGTAGCCAAGGGGGGTTCTTGGGGTCCGCCACCCCCCCCCCCTTCCATTATAAACAATGATGGTTGTTGTGCTGCTGCGGCCGCTGCCACCCCCAAGCCCCTCATTATAATGGTTTTGGCACCTAGGTCTGGATCCCCCTTCCTAAAAACTCCTAGCTACGTCCCTGTTCCCTACCCCTTTGTTGTTGTAGCTGGTTGTCCTCAGCCCTCTTTCTGCCCTCCTGCCACCCTCTCTTGGGGTTCCTTGGCAGTTTGTTCAGCAGGAGGCTCGTCATGGCCTTCCTTTGAGGCCGAGAGAGTTGTGATGGCTCCACCCCAGTGGGTTTCCCATGGCCGAGCTGGGGCATTTTGCAACCCAGAGCTCCAGCGCTTCTAACCAACTAGTCTACACTGGCTCCAACAATCCACTTTTAAAGCTTGGTCTTCTTTCCAAGGTGTCCAGATGTCTTCACCACAAACGAAGGCCACACAAAAATGGGAGGAACTTCAAGCACAAAGACTTCTGAGGACCAGGACTCAAGAAAAGCTCAAACACACCTGAAATGTAACTTGCCTGCTTCTTAGTCATGCTCAAATGGAGGCCTGTTTTCAGAATACCTTCCTGACAGACGGTTTGAATGGAGGACATTGTCCTGGTATAGCGGAGGTCTGCCCTGCCCTGCGGCGAACTCTACCATTGGGGTTTTGTCTTTTCTTGGCAATATGAGTCCAGGACACGCTTTGCCATGGCCTTCCTCTGAGGCTGACGACGTGTTGTGGCTTGCCCCTCTCTTGAGGGACTTCTGGCCTACTATGTGTCTTTTCTTTCTCACCTTTGAGCCATTCCCTCCTTTTTTCCTATAGGCTGCTTATCTCACTGCAGAAATACTTGTGATTTGACCCGCTTTTAACTGCTCTGGCACCCGTGCTCTGGAATCCTGGGATTTGACATTTTTTGAGGAGAACTCACATTCTCTTTTTTTTCCGCGAGCAGTGGAGCCACAACAACACTACAAATCCCAGGCCTCCATAGCATGGACACCAGCAAGATGACCAGATTGTCTCTTTCTTTTTCTGGTGGTATATCTTACATTTCAGTTCTTCTGTCCAGGAGGTAATTCCTTCAAAAATGTCCTCCCTTTTGAGAATCCTACAGTCGGCATTGAATTCCTATATTTATAATGAGAGTTTTGTTTTAGCTTTTTACTTAGTTCATGGCCTCCCATTTTACTTGAACGACTCTAACTTTTGCCGTGCCTTGTCCTCCTTTGCAGTTATCGGACCGCAGGTCACCCATGTGCAGGCCAACTCTGGTGTCAACCATCACTGCATTAATTTGCAGTGTGCAGCAGCCCCTGGTCCTCTCACCTGGTGACCCTATGGTTTTTTCTCTCTTTTCGACCCCCTTCTTCTGCCCCTTGGTGAATATTTTTCAGTTTTTTAGGGGTCATGAGATGGACCACCCACTACCTCACAAAATTCATGGGCATGGCGATCCAGCATTTTTCCCACATCATTCGAATGAATACTGCTCCCAGCTTGCAAGGACTATGTGTACATTAGTCTCCATTCCCCAAACTATCTCAGCAATAAAAAAAGTCTTCTCTAAACCTGTAAAAACACCTTACTTTGATTGGCTTTCTTGATCAATCTTTCCCAATTACTACTGTGACGAGAGATTGGAACCTAAGGTTTTATGTCATGTTTACCTTTAACAAAACGAAAACAGTGGAAATCAAGGGGTGAAAATAATTATGACGAGCCACAGGGGTGCCAAAATATTTCTCGCCTAGGGTGGCCAAAATACCTAGAGCTGGCCCTGCCTTGTGGTCTCTTCTAACTCTATGATTCAGTGGTCACTATGTAATTGATTAAACACCACTGAACTCAGATAGAGCTGAAGAGAAAGATGGGAACCTTCTATGTCCTGTTTCTGCCTTCTTGGCCTCTGCTTATCGAACTTGGTTCCCATCGTTACACTTTTGTTTCCATTGAATGATACTTTCCCTAAGGCTTCGACTGTGTTCCAGCAGCTCTGTCTTCATTTCTGGGACAGAAATAATTCAGGCCTTACAACCAGCGTCCAGGAGTATGTCTGAACTGCCTTTATACTCCATCCTGCTTTTTGTTATTGCTTTTTAAAAATGGCCCAACAGGGGGCAGTCTCTCTGTGGTGATGCTGGGCCTTCTCGAGAGAAAAATGAGTATTGTGCTACCTCCAGGAGGAACATTCCCATTTCTCGCCTCAGAGTGAGGTCTTCAGTCGGGCATGCTATAGTGCTGAATATCACATGGCATAAACGTGGGGTAAATACATTAGGTTTCCAGTATTTTACATTTTCCTTTTTTGAACTATAGGTCCCCAGAATAGCTCAACTAGGATGGCTAATACTTGGATGACCATGGATTCTGGGAGCTGTATTTCCAGGTTCTGCATAAAGAAGATGCATTTTATATAGAACCT
>NC_056524.1:217873561-217913609 GCF_019175285.1 Sceloporus undulatus
GCTTACGAAGGTTTTTCGGGTTACGAAATTAGCCGCGGAACGAATTAATTTCGTAACCCGAGGTACCACTGTACTAATTTTACCAACCTACAAAAGGTTGGAAGGCCAAGTGGACCTTGGAGCCCTCCTCTAGGATTGAACTTACAACATTGTGGCTGCAGTACCAGCATTTAACCACTGTTCCACCAGGTCATATAAAGCATCTCTAATAGCCTATGGCACCTTTGGCAACCTTTGGCTTATAGCAACTTGAGAGGAGAATTTAGACTGGGGTAGTGGCAAGTAGGCATGGGATAATATACCTCACAACTGATGGCAGAGGAGGGATTAGTAGAAAACCCAACAGTTGGTGGTCATGGTGGTGGAGCAGGAGGAAGTCTTCACACAGGTGGTCAGAAGTCGAGACAAGGGAAAGCCCACCCAGTGGTTAGGTTGAAGGGAAGTTCTCACAATAGCCTCAGTCTAATACCTTACATATCTCACTTACCCTACACACATATACATCATGGTTTCAGTGGGTGGGGGGGAGAGAAGATTTGGGGAGCTTTGGAGGAAAGTGCTCCTTCAAACGACGAGAGCATCTTAGGCGGGTTACAGACTGCCATTAGGGACGTCCTGAGGACGTCCCAGTTTTAAAAAGGGGCGTCTCTTCCAGACACCCCTAACCCTATCACGGACAGAGTCTGTGACAAATGGCGGTGGCCGTTCCACACGGCCGCTGCCATATTGACGTAGCAGAAGCTGTGCGTCCGCACGTCATGCCCCGGAAGTGACGCTTTGAGTGCGCGACTAGCGCCTCGCGGCGTCTCTTCCAGGGCCCAGGAAGGAGCGCGATTTCCACGCTCCTTCCTCGGAACGTCCGGGAGCTGCGCGGTTTGGCCACTGCGGCTCCCACACACTGCAAGCGGAGGCGGAGCCAGACCACCGCAATCCGGTGGTCTGTAACACGCCATAGTTACTGTATTTTCTGGCGTGTAAGACTACTTTTTAACCCAGGAAAATCTTCTCAAAAGTCAGGGGTCATTTTATACGCCGGGTGTTGTCTTATAGGGCAAGTGCTGAAACTTCCATGCCAGACTGGGAGAATCTGCGGCCGCTGCATATGGTGGGGGGAGTTAAAAAACAGCCATGGCTGCATCCCCACCATATGCAGCGACCATATGAAAGCAGAAAGGGCGGTGCTGTACAAATACGGTAAAAGAAAATCCACTCACTAGGATTCGTGGAAATTGAAATAAAATCTTACATTTTAAAATTTTTTATTTGGTATGCGTTGGAAGACGGGTAGTCTTATACGGCGAGTATATCCCAAACTCTATATTTTAACTGGAAAAGTTGGGGGTCGTCTTATATGCCAGAAAATACAGTAGTTTGTCTCCTTGTTCAGAATCATACAGAGAAAACAAGCAATTTCAAAAGAGGAACTAAAGGCTCAAATCAGATCTATGTATTCAGTATATCACTAAGCTGATTCTTATTCTTAATATGTTGCTTAGAAACAAGTCAGATGTTCACATCTCAATAAGGGATATTAGGCTTCGGAGGAGCAACATCCAACACTTTTATAGGCAAACCTCTGTTTTTCAAAACAATACTTCTGCAGATCTTGCCTGAATCCTGCATGACACTCAGAGCTTTGCAACATCTGTAGATTTGGATCAGCCAACAGGGAAGTGCTTAAAAAGTAGCTAAACACATGCATGTAAGATCCCACAAACAGTCAGCGTAAAAGAAGACAGACCCACTAAGACTGTTAGAGAGCAAATTGATGAACTGAAAATCAAATATATTAAAAATTGACAAAATTATTAAAATTTTACAATGTAATTTTTTATATAATTAAATATGTAACTCTAATAAAAATATGGGGTTACATTCCCCTTGAAAACACAGGTTCACATTTGGGGATACTCCTGGATTCAGCCCTAAGCCTGGAAGTCCAGGTTTAAGCAGTGACCAGGAATGCATTTGCACAGTTAAAACTAGTGCATCAACTATGTTTGCTGATGGATCAGAAAGAAGAGAAGTTCAAATGCAATTGAAAGTATCTTGCATAAAAGGATGCTGCAATTACTTACTTGTGGTGTTTCCTGTCATCTGTATGATACATTTGGAATCTTTGCCCATTTCTCGGGAATTGAAAGGGCGCACTCTCACCGCCACCTTTACAGAGGCTCCTGCCATTTTGGCGGCCTAGAAGTTTCTCTCCTTCTGTATTGATTCCACACCTGAAAATGACCTGTAAGAAACACAAAAGAGATTATTATTATGTTGGCAATGTCTCTTTTAAGGTCTGGCTGGTGATTTCCTTGTTATGAAAGGTACACACACTGATCATACACAAGCTGTGCTACTTGGAGTTAAAGGACACTCTGTAATATGTAGCTGTAAGTTGTATGCTTTCTTACTCAAAAATAGGTTAATGGAATACCTGATATATTGCAGACACTCATACAAAGATAGGAGAGTTTTAAGCCATTTGCCCTCCAGTTTAGATTTTTTAAAAAATTAACTTCAGTCTCATTCCCACTGCATTTTGCTCCGAAGCAAACTCTCATTCCCATTTGAAACCACTTCCGATCCTCATTGGACTGATTCCAGGAGCAAAGAAGCAGGGCAAATACAAATAACCCAGGGTTTCCTGACACTACCTTCAAAGTGGTGGGTTTTTTGAGAAGAATCGATTCTAAAGCGTGCCCAGTAAGTGGGAACACCAGGTCAGAATCGATTCTTTCAGAGGGAGGGATAAATGGCAGCAGGGGTGTGTGTACCATCCCTCCCCAGAGATGTCACATACACACCCAGTGCTGCCTTTTCAGTTTGTGGTTGTGACTTCTGTGCTTTTTAAAAATAAAATAAAATTAATTAATCGATTAATCAATTAATCAATCAATGAATCTTTCAACTTCTTGCAAAGGCAGGTAGTTGCTAAGCCATTCTATCTTATTTGTAGTGGAAACAAAGAGCCTTTTAGAATCGATTTCTGACATGCAGCAAAGCCTGATCAGAAATCGAGTTATACTGCCAATTGGAATGAGCCCACTCTCTTCCTACATAGGAGGTGAATTTAGGCTTATTAAAAACAGCTTGGATTGTAGACTTACATGCTTAAATTTGAGTAAATACATCACTTATAGCTACATCCTCTGTATTAACACAGTATGTAGCGTTACCCTTTGAAACAGAACTACCTCTTCATCGCCTCTGTACATGGCTATCGGATGTCTCTCCTCTTAAAGTGCAGGAAACTAAAAAGGAATCTGTAGCCAAGGAGATGACACAATGTTCCATGGCATCTTACCAGCCAACCCTTTTTGTGCAATGAATCTTCTCAAATATCTATGGCATATACAGGAAATGTTCAGAAATACTGAGCTACAAAGACCTAAGGACTTTAAGTTATTATAGAGAAAATGATATCTGTTTCTGTTTACTATGGTGTCCCATGTCCCATCCACCCCATTCCATTCCCCACCTGCAATCCCACTATGAAATTTTTAAACCAGAATTTATGTTCCTAGGTGCATTGTAAAGCATTACATTTTGCTGTATCATCGCTGGCACTGCATGGTTTGTAAATTGTTTCTGATTCGTGGATTCTTAATCAATTTTTTTTTGTTTACTGTAATTAATTAATTTGATTTCTAATCCTGGTTGTTTGCATGCATGTAAGTATGTATACATATATCTGTCTGTCTGTGTATATGTGTGTGTGTATCTATAAACATATTTTTACATATGCACACAGACACAAATATGCAGAAATACACTCATGCATACATATACATACACATACAAATTTCATATTTAAAATTTTCTTATTCATTTTATATTTAATATCACATCTTTCTCCCAATATGAGATTCAAAGTGTTTCACAACATATATTATAATAAAATACAGCTTGTTCATATTTGTATGATTTATGTTTTAAAGCCTAATAAAAAAGATCAGGAAAAAATTAAAATTAAATACAGCTTTATAAGAATTGTAACATTTTCAAAAAGGAACACATCCCCTGTGAGCAAATCTTGCTAAGAAAAACCCATGAAAATTTCACTTTTGGGTGGCTGTAAATTGGAAATGACTTGAAGATGCGCAACAACAAGATAGGTTTACATTAACCAGCCAATCTGATTGATCAGTTCCACGACCAAATTTTAACAGATCTGTTCCCTATATAGGAAGTGTAATTTCTTGGATAATTTGAACAAAGATCTCTCTTGGGCCTAAAATGGTCCAGGGAATGGTCTAAAAACATGATTAAAATGCCCTCCACAGGCCCTAAAGGGCACAGGGGGACTTTTGGTGGCAAACAAATTGGTTTTTTTGTTTTGTTTTGTTTTTTTGCAGCGTGGGGTGGCACAGTCCACCCAAGCTTTCCTAGAGAGCTAATGCAGCTCCCTAGCCTCCCATGGTTGCCCACTCTTGAAACAGAAACAGAAAAACACTGATACCTAAGATGAAACCTTAACCAGCACGTTGACATTACAGAGTAAGTAGCTAAATTAGAACCAGATAAAATATTGATATTACAGAATAACATCACTTTTCACTGCAGAGGGGCAAGGGACAAATAGGAGAAACAATGGATGATAGCACAAACAAACCTAGGCCCATCAGATTGGAAACAACATTGCTCCAGCATCTTTTTATGGGAAATGTGATCACACTCCCTCCAAAACCACCAGTTATTATGTGGGTTTCTGTTTTCTTCTTTTTGATAAAATTTCTCACCTACTATCTCTATTTCATAAAGCATAAGCAGTAGTAAGATTTCTACCCCAAAATGCCAACAGATATTCATAATACAGCCTTCCCCTAGTTGAGGCTCTCCAGATGTTTTAGACTAAAGGTCCCACCAACCCTGACAATTGCCCATATTAAGTCTGATGGACTTTGTAGTCCAAAACTCCTGGAGGGCACCTGCTTATTGGAAATTTGTTGTACTGTGTAAAGCAACGTTTGGCAGTTGGAGGAGGAAAAGGCACATCAGAAAGCATTGATTAATCCTGGTGACTCAAGTTAATTTAGCAAGGATTACTTAACAAGATTTTCCTTAATCTGTGAGACTGTCTGCTCTGTCACTTCCCACGTGACCAAATTTTTGGAAGAGAACCTGAGCATTTAATGGCTGTTTATTACCCAGCAAGGTGATGGGTAGAACACATGACAAATAGAAAAGCCCTAGAAGTCTACAGAAAGTCTTCTCACAGCTGCTTGTTTACAGTTTACAAATATTATTGACTAAGATATCTGTGGCTGTGAAGTCGAAGGCTTTCATGGCCGGCATCCATAGTGTTTTATGGGGGGGGGGGGGTTGGGCTATGTGGCCTGTTTCTAGGAGAGTTTGTTTTTGACATTTCGCCAGCACCTGTGGCTGGTGAAACATCAGAAACAAACTCTTCTAGAACATGGCCACATAGCTCGAAAACCCCACAAAAATTATGTCTGTGGCTATCAGCAGCATTCAGCCTACAATTGGGGTGACAAACAAGAACATAGTATCACTGTGAAGGGTTTGCTTTGGGAGTAAGCTTTCAAGAAGATGGTTTGGGAATAACTGTCACACCACAAGAAATCAAATCAGCCATTTTCCACTAGGCAGTTCTTTCAGTAAAGATGCTTGTTTTATTGAACCCTTTCTTGTATTGTTATGTATTATTTATATGTATTATGCTACTGTTTCTTAAATTGTATGCCACTGGCAGGTTTACTCGTATCTATTTTATTGTTTGTATGTACAGCGCAGTGCAAATCTACAGTGCTATATAAATAATAATAATAATAATAATAATAATAATAATATAAGTCAAAGGCAGGTTTAGGGTTAAATTATGTTAACCTGTACAGTGCTCCCTCGGGTTACGAAATTAATTCGTTCCGCGGCCGCTTTCGTAACCCGAAAAGCCTTCGCAAGCCGAAAACCCATAGGCGCTAATGGGGAAAAGCTGCGTTTCGTGCGAAAAAGCGCCGAAAAGCACCAAAAATTTTTTTCGTAACCCGAAAAAACATTCGTAACCCGGAACAGTTATTTCCTATGGGATTTTTTCGTATCCCGGAAATTTCGTAACCTGGGTATTTCGTATCCCGGGGTACCACTGTATTACAGTTACAGCTAAAGTGATGTTAACCTGGACTATTTCTGCAGTACAGATGTAGCCACAATAATATAATAATTTAGAAAGATAAATATGTTTAAGACAAGCTGTTCATATATTTATGGCCTTAAAATAATTTCTAAATACTATGCAAGAGAAAAGACTATTATGGGAGACCATATGAATACAGTATTTGAAAATTGGTTCCCTTTGCTCATTTGTTTTTATGGGAATGAATACACTGTGTCAGTTTGACACCACAAAGAAGTAGTGGAGACAAAATAATTTGCTTTGTTTTATGGTTTCTTCTTTTTTTATTGAGGGTTTTTTACCTATTGAAGCAAATACATCTTACAATTCAGGAGTTCAGCCATTCCTTACAGTTCAGGATTATGTAGCTCCATTTGTAGTACACAAAAAAGTAAATTCAATTTGTAATTACTTTCTGAATAAACTGTACTTTTGATATATCATACATTATAAATGTATACCAATCAAATTATATATTATGCATTTTAAATTCTTAAAGTAACAAGGTATCTTTCAGCCAAGTTTGTAAGGCCCCATTCACAATAGCATTTTTCTGACAAGTAGATCCAAGGAGATAAAATGATGTAACACCAAATCAAAGTTCCCACTATGTTTACCCTGATCAGATTTTTCCATGTAAATTTAACTTCAATGAAGTTCACATTATCATTTGTACTGATTTAAAATGGAGTTGCCATTTTGCTCATTTTCAGGGTTTTTTTACACTTTCAATCAAATGATGCACATCTACGTCACCGTGTTTGGCCAACACACACACACACACACACACACACACACACACACACACACACGTGAGCCTCAGAGGATGGCAATGGCAAGCCCCTCAGAACAACCCTTAGCAAGAAATCCTGGGATAGGTTAGCCTGGGGGGGTCACACACTCTCAGCCATATAAATAATATAATAACATAATATTTCAGCAATATAATATGTATGTGAGAGCATTTTCCAGCATCTACTGACAAATTCAACTATCCACCATTATAGCTTAGGTGTGGAATTTGTGGCCCTACACAGGTCACTGGATTCCAGTTTTCATTAGCCCAAATTGCATTATTATCAGGGATGATAAGAGTTGCAATTCATCAACACTTGGAGAGTTAGAGGTTTCCCACTCCAGACAAGGCTATATTTAGAAAATGAGAACTAGAACCTCACAGTGGAATACTGCTGTTCTTTAACATTATCCCCACTACTGGGTTGTCCTCATATCTCACAATATTAAAAAGATGATAAAATGCTAATATCTGAATTTCACACAATTCACCGGAAATTAATTTTAGCAGGTACAAGTCTGGTAGATATTAAAGATGTTGATATGCACAACCAGACTGCCTGAGCTCTGCTCCTTTCTGATCATACCATAGAGTCGTTAGATAGCAACTCTGGAAACTAGACATATCTAATGAATGGAATGAGATATTATAAAAGAAAAATGTGCTTTCCAACAACATATTCACATGCAGTGTAGAATTAAATAAAGATTCACAGGTACTCCAAAAGCAGTTTATTGCACTTCTAGTTGTGTAATTTAATACAAAAACAGTCATGAGTGAGCTGCAAGAAAAATAAAAGAAAGTGATGCCAAATTTCTCAGTTTTTTACACAATGATCCTGGGCAGTATATTAATTTAGATATACCTTATTATTTTACAAAGTTTCTAGTATGCCAATTGGATAAAGAGAGAGAAACATGTTGCTTGAGGGGAAACAAGAATGCAGGAGATTATCCTGGGAAAAGGTATGACTGGCTGGCACCCTACACAGAAGCCATCCACATCACAACATTTTATTGCAGGTTCCACTTGTCAAGTGCAATACCAATAAATGGGAGTTGTGTTTGTGCAGGCTATTCCATTGTTGTGCTAAAAGAAAATGTGCTGGGGAATGGCCTGAGGCTGGTGTAATTTTTCTAGCCCATAGTGATACGTTCTTGGGCCCAAAGGGAATTCCATCCTCTGACCCATCATCTTTTGAAGTAGACCACACCCTCTCTCCTGTTTCTGTCCACCGAACGCAAGACAAAGAAACATCCAAGGAGTGACGAAAATCACTCTTTGCTTTATTCAATGCACAGGAAGTAATAAAACACCATGAAACTCTCCTTTCACTTGAAATTCAAAGAATACAAAATTGATTTTAAAAAGCAGAGATGTTAAAAGAATGAGGGATACATATTAATTAAGAAGAAAAACAATCCTATGCATTTCTAACAGGGCTGTTCCTTACTATCTTATTGTACAGTTTTCAACACAGCAAGACTATTACTCTGCTAAAAGAGTGAGTTAACTTGTTTTAGTTTCTGGTCCCAGGCAGGCTGCTGAATTTGAATGAAAATTCTGGATTTGATCTTTGGTTATTCTTGAGACTTGGAACCACCATCACTACCATGAGTGGGATGTGGGTCTGGCACCCCCACGGATATGCTGGGTTTCTTCCCAGAATGTTGAGTTTCCAATGTTTCTTTAAAAAGTAATTCTTTAAGCCTCTTTATTTACAGGAATAAAAGGAAAGAACATTGGCAGCATCTTAGTAAACTACCCACTAAGAAGTATTCTGACCAAAATATGCAAAGGCAGTGGAATAAACTCATTTACACTTGGGGACATGATTTAAATTTATAGAAATTTATGTTTTATTTTATTAATGTTTTAATGAGTGCCAGCATGGTTTGAGTGTTGAAGCAGGACTGTAGGAGACCAAGGTTTGAATCCTCATTTGGCACTGGAGGTACCTAGGTACCCTTAGGCAAATCATACTCTTTCATCTTCATACTGTCTTCCTCAGAAAAGACAATGGCAAACCCTTCTGAATAAATCTGTCCAAGAAAAGTCTGTAATAGGGTCACCTTATGGTTGTTCTAAGTTGGAAATGATTTGAAGGTAGACAACGGTATTTTCCTAAAAATGACAAGGCAATCCAGTTGACAGGGCAATCCTATCCCTGTTGATTCAGATTTAAAGACACGCTGTGTTCAGTCAAAGTTCTTCCTAATTGCTATTTGTACAAATTTACATTTAAGTAATTGTTTACTACTAAAATGGGGTCCTGGAGAAGAGTTCTGCAGATGCCATGGACTGCTAAAAAGACAAATAAATGAGTCCTAGATCATGTCTGAACTTTTCATTAGAAGCTTTATGAGCCAATGAGAGTCTAGGATCATCTGGAGAGGTTTTTCTCTCTGTCCCACCAGTGTCTCTGGCTCATTTGGTGGGAACTAGGGAGAGGGATTTCTCAGTGGCTGCTCCCAGAGTTTGGAACTCCTCCCTGAAGAGGCAAGGGCCTCATTCCCACTTGCAAAAAATTTGGTTTACACTATAATCCCACTCACAATAGCACTTGAATCAATTTATTACAAAAGATGCAGGGAATTCTGCAGATCTTTAAATGGGTCTAGCACAGGCCCCTCCTTGACAAACTGCATCAGGGATTTGGGATTTGGCACAAATGTGAACAAGGGCCATTTAAACCACCTCAAACCTGTTTGCAAACCAATTTATTGTGTAGTGGGAATGTTAAATTATTCCTGTACCGTAAGGCATTTACAAACCAACTAGGGTTGAGTTTTAACGCTATACAGTTCTGTTTTTAAAATCAAGATACAGTACTTTAATACATTTTAATATTCTTAATGTCTAGTACTTTAACTTCATAAATTGTTTAATTGTTTTTTTTTAAATCTTGTATCTATACTTTTATTAATGCTTTTGTGTTGTATTTAATTTGTATTATTTTAAACATGGTGTTAGCCACTTTGAGTTCCATTACTGGGAGAAAAGCAGAACAAAAATAAATATAATACAGTAGACCCATGTTATACACTGGGGTTTGGTTCCAAGATCCCCCGTGGATAACAAAATCCGTGGATGCTCAAGTCCCATTAAATATAATGAAATACCAAAATGGTGTCCCTTATAAAAATGGAAAATCAAGGTTTGATATTTGAAATTTATACTTTTTTTGAACATTTTCAAACCATGGATGCTTGAATCCATGTATAAAAAAATCAGTGTATAAGAAGGGCCAACTGTCATAATTATTATTATAATAATAGCAAGAAAAATGACTAAACTGAGGCTCTCGTAGATTGGGCATATCATGAGATGACCTGACTCATTGGGAAAAAATTGAAAATAATGCTTGGTAAAGTGGAAAGCAGTAGGAAAAACAGGGGACTGTGGAATAACTCAATCAAAGAAGCAGTGGACTTCAATTTGAAAGACCTGAGCAGGGCAGTTGATGACAAAATTTTGTGGAGATTCATAGGGTCGCCGATATCTGAGTGTTGTTGTTGTTTTTAAGAGAGAGAATGTTTGTTTTTTAAGGATAAAGGTTACTCTATGGTGGGAGGGTGCATCGTGATATCACAGTTGCTTAGTCAATCTGTACACTTTGTAGCCCTTTCCTAGCAGCAATAGCACTTTACTTCTATACCACTTCATAGTGAACCAAGCATTCTCTAAGCAGTTTACAGTCTGTAAGTCAATTGCCCCCAACAAGCTGGGTTATCATTTTACCAACCTAGAAAAGGATGGAAGGCTGAGTCAATGTTGGAGCCCTGGGATCGAACTCACAACATTGTGGCAAGTAGCGGCATTTAACCACTGCACCACCAGGGCTCCCTAGGCAGGCCAGGATAGCCCCCTCCTTACTATTCTTCCATTGCCAAAAAATACTTTTCTGTTCTTTAAGAAGTGAAGATATTTAAAGAAAGGGCTTTCAAGAGGAGGCTGTGTTGTTCTATTTTAAATTGATTTTTAAACTATTTTTAGTTGTAGGTTTTGAATTGTTTCATTATTAACAATAATAGTTTAATTCTATTTCAGGGTTGATCTTTTATTGATTTTAGCTATATTGTATGTATTTTAATTTTTAATTGCCTGTAGTCCCACTTTTGGGGAAAAGCTGGGTGTAAATAAAATTAATAACAGCAACAACAATGTAGAGACTGCATTTTCTTGAGCACAGTAGCCCATGGTTTTGTGTGCAAGTAGATGCACTCATGGTATGGCACATTTGAAGACACACACATAGCCAGGGTATGTTAAGTCACCAGAAAAATGGCAAAAATGGATTCCATTAAATGCAAGTAACAAAGTGTCCTGGATTAATCTTCACAGAATTATTCATTCAGTTGAGACTCAAAGGGCATTTGCATTATGTCCTTTTATATATGAGTAAATGTAATCTTGTAAACTATTACCAAGACATGGAAACAGAATCATCCCACTGGAAACTTCCATACAAAGCAATGTTAAAAATTAACAATTTCCTGCATTGCCAAATCATTTTTACTTTCACTGTATTACTTTCTCCCCTGATATTTTTTTTCTAAATTTCTTTGAATGCCACTTCAGACTCGGTTTCCTTTCTTTTCTTTCCCTCTATTTCATTGATTAATTGTGATTCTCCTTCTGTTTAATGGCATTCTTTTTTAACATTTGAAAATCAAACCAAAATATTCTAAATCCTAATCTCTGCTTATCTCTGCATTGCTTCAATTTATTTTCTTTGTTTGAAGAATGGTGTATCTGAACATAAAACCTGGGATGAGAACCAACCAGTAGCAGGTAACCCTGGCTTTGAAGATAAATCGTTTAATGATAGATATCAAAAGAGCATTTGCCTTTTTTCTGCAACCATTTTACACTGTTGACTCATTCAGGCTATGATTCATTTGTCTCCACAGTATGCTGCTGGAGTCCTGCGCACTTTAGAGACTGAATAAGGGGGCTCTGACTCTGGCTCATTGGGAAAACACATGGTTTGAGTATGTAATACCAGAGGTTCAAACCCTGGCATCTCTATGTATAGCTTTTCAGGGACGGGAAAGAGCTATTTGCCTGAATACTTGTGGCTCACCAGGATACATCAGTGTTGCTGGAACAGTGGTTTAACACAGGATATAGCAGTCCCTTCCATCCCTGCTGCTTCTTGTGGCATTATTTCTAATGTGACCTTTTGATTATACTGTTTGCGTATCAAGTCTCTGCAATGAACGCCCTTAGAGAGAGAGAATTTCTGTGCGTGCTTCAGATGAAATATTTGTATTTAAAGGGTGAAGGGAGCTAATTTGTAGGCAAAGGAACCAAGAACTTATAAGAGAAAATGAAAATGTATCATAACAGTTGTGAAAATGGAATCTGCAAATGCTATGGTCCATAGAACTCCCTATATCAGAATGAAGCTGGCTAAGGATTACACAGAGAGCCTGTATGGCGTAGTAGTTTGAGTGTTGACCTAGGGTTCAATTTCCTACCTGGGCATGTAAATCCACTGGGTGACTTTGGGCATGTCACATGCTCTCAGACTCAGAAGAAAAATTCTTGCCAAGAAAACCTCATGATAGGTTTGCCTTAGGGGTGTCATAAATTGAAAAAGACTTGAAGGCACACAACAACAACGGATTTGAAAGCCAGTGAATTTTAGAGCTCACTACAATCTCCCCACATTTTGGCAGTGATCTTACTTATCCCCTTAGTGTTATTGAACCAACTTCCATAAACTGCCACTCCCCAGACTTGTTTGATTACAACACCCAGCATAACCAGCCAGCATAACCATTGGTATTCTGGTTTGGAATGATGGGGACTCTAGACCAACACATTTGGAGAGTGCAATGCTTGTGGAGATTGAAGCAGAGGATGCAGAACACTAGGCCTGGTTCATTTTGGGTCACAAAAAGATACACCAGAAGACACCAAAGAGCTATAAGGTGTAATAACAGCAAGTCACTATTGTAAATTAGATGTGAGCAAAGATGAATATTCTGCATGAAGACTCTGACAATTTGAATCTAATTACAACCTCATTTGGAAAGGGCAGATGTACAAGAAATGTAGCTACCTTAACATTCAAACAATCTGTGTACAGCTGGATACAACCTTATCAAAGATTACTGTGGATGATACAGACACTTTCATCATCTGCAACACTGCTCAGAAAAACTGACTTTATGCCATCATCATCACCTATTTATGGTTATTTATAATCCCTACTTCTTCACTGGACATTAAAAAAGGCAGAAAACTATCATAATGGCAAATATAAGGCTGTGACACTACATCCATTTACCTGGGAGTAAAACTCACTGATTTCAGTGGGTCTTTCCTCTGAATTGACATTTGTAAGGGTAAACCATAAATGATAATTATTGAACTTGTATAAAGTCTGATGACAACAGATTTATAACCCTCAGCTAATCGGCAGAACCTTACAGTTGTTATCCTTGAATAGCCCACATTGCTGCAGCTACATTCATTTACCTGGGAGTAAACCTCACTGATCTCAGTAGGACTTACCTCTGAATGGACATTTGTAAGATTACACCATAAATGATAATTATTGAACTTGTATAAAATGTGGAGGAGGCATGGCAAGGGGCTTATAATCCCCATCTAACTGACAGAACCTTACAGTTGTTATCCTTAAACAGCCCACATTGCTGCAGATACATATTCCTTCAGTCCCTCTTTACAACTGTCTAACAGCAGAAGCGATATCATACGTACATAAGAGTAGGAAAATAATGGTATTTTGAGCCTCTTTGACCTCTGGTTAAGAATGTATACCACTCTATAAAAATGTTTGCTTTCTCCAGTATAATTTAGAGAGGGTCTGCTTCTGGGTAGGGAAAGAGATGAGTGATCTCTTGCCCAAGCCCTTGCATGCTAGCAAAAGTCATTATATTCAGCCATGTTGCCAGCAGTCATTCTGTTCCTAAGATGGCCTCGAGTGACTTCCAAGAAGGCTGTGGTGCAATCTGCAATCTCCTCTGCCATGTATCTAACGCCTGCAGGCTCTTTTTGTCTTTCCACAATCATTCAGGAAAATGCATCATTCCTCACTGACAGCAAAAAGCCATTGCCAAAGCTTTGCAGTTCTACTCTGCCATAGAATGTCAGAGAGCTAGTAAAAGACCTTGTGGTGTTCAGACCAATTGCTAGATTTAATGACAGAAGTACTGTTAATAATTTGGACTTTCCCCTTTACCCAACACAGATACTGCCAAGTAGTTTGTGCGATTTTGTAATAATATGCTTTTCATTATTTATTATTGAACATATTATAAGTTGCCTTCTCAAATGTATATTGCTTTCTTTTGTTTATAGGTGACAAGAATAACTTACCTATTATGTAAACAAAGACTCCCTATCAATTTCTAGCAGTAACGTGGAATGCTACAAGGCTAGCATAAAAGAGAATACGGCTGTTACTACAGCAGCGCAGCCTTTAAACCCTGTAAAATGGCTGACACCCCGCCAGGTTCTCCACCCATATCTGAATTAGATTATTTATTTTTTTAGGAGACTGAAGGCTTTCTGCTACATAACAGCTTCTTCCTTCTCAAATGTGTCAGATGACAGAACACCCACCTTGGCTTAACTAGTCTCAAATACTGTTCTACCTTCATCGTGCAAAACAGTATTTTAAAAAGGCATACAGCGCACCAGAGATTTCCCCTAGGATGCCTTGGAAGACTTTGACAGGCTCTCCAACACATCCACAAAGAAGCTGAGAGCCATGAAATACACAGCAGGGCTCCCACAGGCAAATGGGGAATGGAGCAGATTTCTTAGAGCCAAGGCAGACATTTTGAACACATTCACTCTCTTCTGCCAAAATCTGTTTGAAGAGAAGGAATCAGGCTTGGGTTCAAAACCCAGGAACCATTTTCCTGTGGGATGGCATGGCAGCTGAGAAGGTAGATGCCACCCTTAAGGATGGGCAGGCCCTCGCCCAGTCAGCCCCCATGACTCTGCAGTCTCTCCATGGCCCTCCATGGTCACAGCCATTGGCGCAAGGAGGGGTGGGTGGGGTGGGGTGGCATTTCCAAGCAATGCCTTCCTGCTTTCCAGCTGGATGTCATTCAGAAGCTCAGAGAACAATCAATCTGCTGCTGACAATCTTTTCCCAAAGCACAAACCTCCCACCTTGGCCAAACAGAAAGAGGGTCTCCCTCCCTGTGATGGATCAGGAAAAATAAGCAAGGGCCAAAAGCACTGAAAATGAGGCAGGCATCCCCTAAAAAGGCCTTTCCAGGGGTTGCTTTGTCTGCAAAACAGAGGAAAGCGAGGGGAACGTGGGGGTGCCCTGGAAAGGCAAGAAGCCACCTCCCTTTCTAAAGGATCAGAGCCCCATCTCTTTCTGCCTGACTGTTCACACACACACACACACACACACACACACACACACACACACACAATCCACACATAACACTGCTGGCCATGACATCATACAAACCGACACAATGCCTTTTGCTGTGCCTTCGCAAGAGAATGGAAAACACAGGGTTGTTGTTGTGGTTCTTGTAACGTCTCCCCTCTTCTTCATCTTCCCCCACTTAGCCTTGGATGGCAAAAGGCAGAGAGAGGGGCCAAATAAATGCAGGGGCCCAGGATGGGACACACACAAAACACCCAATTGTTTCTCCCATGAGCTGCAAGCTTGCAAACTGGCTTCTTGTCCTTGCTTGAAACCCTGCCAGCTGCAAAGGAGGGGAGCAATGCGCAACTCCCAGCCGCAGAGCCTGCAAAAACAGGGGGAGGATGCCAGAGGAAAGCAAAAAATCCCCTCTTGTCTTTAAGGATGGGGGGGCCGGAGGGGGGGGCTGCAAAAGGCTAGAGAGAAAAGAAGGGCAATGGGGGATCCATGCCTTGCAGGGCTTACCTTGGGGCAGCTCAAGAGGTCCCTGGAGCCCAGGCTGGCTGGGGAGAGGCTGGCCAGGGCATGGAGCAAGCAAGAGGGCTCTCCTCCTTGGAGGATGCTGAGGCTGGTCCTGATGCTGGGCTCAAGAGGAGGGAGGAAGGGAAGGATGCTCCAGTCCTGCAGGTGGAAGGCAGACTCCGCCCCTCTGGCTCTGATTGGCTGAGAGGCCAGAGCAGCCCCCCCTTGGACCTCAAGGGGATTGGCTGGGCTCAAGGGCAGATGATGCAGGAGGACCAGATGTGACTGAGCATCACTGCCAAGGAGGAGGAGGAGGCAGCCCCAGATGGAGGAGCCTCCAGGAAAAGATGGAGGCAATGGCCACAGAAAAAAGAGCTAAAAACAATATCTGTCCATGCTTCTTGGTCCTGCTCGAAATGGAGGACCTTTTTGAGATTCCTTCTGGACACCAAGGTTGAAATGGAGGACCTTTTGGGTATTCCTCCTGAAATCAAAAGTTTTGGCATTCTCCTGGATACAAAGATTGGAATGGAGGACCTTTTGGGCATTCCTCCTAAATACAAAGGTTGGAATGGAGGACCTTTTGGGGATTCCTCCTGGATACAAAGGCTGAAATGGAGGACCTTTTTGGCATTCCTCTTCGATAAAAAGGTTGAAATGGAGGATTTTTTTGGAATTTCTCGTGGATAAAAGGTTGAAATGGAGGACCTGGAAAAGGAGGTGCTCTGGGATTCTTGGACATCATTGTGTTAGTCTGGAATATTCATAACCACAGGATGACCAGATGTCCCAAGCACCAAGGAGAACAGGGCACCGCCAAATGTAGGATGTGCAAAGAAAAAATGCTGGACCTTACCCAATACAAGCTAAAAAAAACACCAAATATAAATACAAATTCATTTCACATGCAAGAAACAACCCAAGAAAAATGCCAAATACAAGCTATAAAAAATATAAATTAATTTCATATGCATGAAAAACACAAGAAAAATGCAAGACCTTAACAAAGACAAACTACAAAAAATATGATATAAAATCATTTCATGTGGTTGTGGTGGCGTGCCTTCAAGTAATTTCCAACTCTGTCATGGGGTTTTGTTGGCAATATTTGTTCAGAGAAGGTTTGCCATTGCTTTCCACTGGGGCTGAGAGAGTGTGACTTGCCCAAGGTCATCCAGTGGGTTTCAGGGCTGAGCTGGGAATTGAACCCTGGTCCCCAGAGTTGGATTCCAGTGCTCAAACCATTATGCCTCACTTGCTCTTTCATATGGTTTATTTAAAGCTACATTCCAGGACGGATATACATGAATTCCATCTAGATAATGAGGAAATCAAAATAATCAGAGGGTTCCTGTACCTTAGATCAAACATTGATCAGAACGGAGACTGCAGTCAAGAAATCAGAAGATAACTAGGGACGGGAAGGGCAGCCATGAAAGAACTAGGTAAGATCCTAAAGTGTAAAGATATACTGTACAACTGAACAGTAAAGTTAGAAATGTCCAAACTATTGTATTCCCCATCACCATGTACGGACAAAGCAGACAAGGGGAAATCAACTCATTTGAGATGTATGTGATGCTGGAGAAAAGTGCTAGGGAGACCGTGGACAGGACAGCCAAAAATACAAACAAATGGGTCCAAGAACAGATCAGGCCTGAACTCTCCCTAGAAGCCAAGATGATGAAATAGAGGCTGTTGGACTTTCACCACATCATGAGAAGGCAAGACTCATTTAAAAAGACAGTAATACTAGGGATGCAGAAAGCAGCAGAAAAAGAGTGAGACCACACATGGATAGACTCAATTAGGAAGGCCATGGGCCTGAACTTACAGGACCTGAGCAGTGAGCAAAGCAGTGGAGGACAGGAGAGGCTTGGAGATGTCTCATCCACAGGGCCACCATGAGTTGTGGGCAGTTAAGAACAACAATATTGCATATACTGTATTTTATTATGTACTCAACCATATTTTTCTGAAGAACTTATCTTTGTTAAAATGCCTTATTATTGGCTTGCAATAAAGGTCCAAACCACACTGCAGAAATAATCTAGTTTGAGACCGCTTAAACTACCCTGGCTCAGCGCATGGGAATCATGTGAACTGTAATTTATTGTAGCACCAGAGCTCTTTCTGACAGAGAAGGCTAAATGTCTCACAAAATTACAAATCCCAGAATTCCCTAGCATTGAGCCAGGGCAGTCCAAGTAGTCTCAAATTGAATTATTTCTGCAGTGTGTTTTGGACCATAGTTACAGAACTCTGAGCAAGACAAAGGCTTAAAATTGTACTTTACCAGCAACAAATCCTTGACTGAATCTACATTTAAATTATTCCTTTTCTTTTATCCATTACGCTGGAATTACAAGAAAAAAACCATTCCAACATTTGCAGTGTCCTCAAGCAGCCCATTGCCTAACATGTTTGCTGTCCTTTTCCCCCTCTGAGAAATGCACCCCCAAGCTCTGGGTATTGTCTGCTATTGTTCCTAAGAAGAAAGAATTTTAAAGAAGGATCCCTCCTATCCCCTTATGTTGCAGCAAGGAGAGGCTGCCAAGTAGACACCATTTCTCAAAGTGGAACAGCAAACGTGGTGCTACCCAATGTCTTAGTCATGCTCAAAATGGAGGACATTTTCAAACTCTCCTAGAGAGAAGATTGAAATGTAGACATCTTCTGGAAAAGGAAGACATCTGGTCACCCTGCTCATGGGGGACAGAGTAGGGAATGGCACTCCTCCCTGGTCTATAGCCAGAGGAAGTTGGGATCCAGGCCAATCCTATCTTTGCCTTTGCTGTAATGGCAGAAAGACCCACTCCCCACCCCTTGCTTTTTTGAAGCAGAGGAGGGCACACAGCCCATAAGACTTCCTGGTTGGTGAAAAGGCAGTATAAATGAGAAGGAAGGTTGTATATATCCAGGGGCAGCCATGTTGGTTATAGAGCGAAGTACAATAACATCCAAGATCCACAAAACAGTGATACCTTCATTGGACCAACCAAAATGCACAAAATACATGTGGCACACTTTCAAAGCTCCACTGGCTTCTTCATTAGGAATAACTGTTAAAAATCATACAGTCGCAGGGTGAACAGATGTCCTAAGTGGCAAGGAGGACAAGGCATTGCAAAATGTAGGACAGTCAAGAAAAATGCAGGATATTACCAAATAAAGGCTAAAACCACTAATATAAATGTAAATTCATGGTCCTTAACGATGCTCAAAATGGAGGACATTTTGGAATTCTTCCTGGACAGAAGGCTGAAATGTAGGGCATATCATGGAAAAGAAGGACATCTGGTCACCCTGTACAAAGGAAAAAAATAATGTTAGTCACAGGCCTGCATTTTGTCAAGTTGTTGGTGGAGGTGTTCTGAGTATGGAGGGATATCTATGCAGGTAGGCCACCCCTCCTTCTGGTCATGTAGGTACTCTGAGACATAGCATTTTAAAGCCCAGGAAATCTAAATTCCATTAGCAAAACAAAAAGGTACTTCCTATGAGATCCAGGATGTCTCAGTCCTTTGTGAGGCCATACACCCCTTTATTTAGCAGAGAACACCAAATCTCTCAAAAAGCCTTCATGCTTTTGCAGTAGGAAAAATTTAGGTACTATACTGGAGGCACTGGGGCTCCATGCAGAAGATCCCAGGTTCAGCCTTATGTTTTTACAGGCAAGGCAGGCAAATAGAAACCCTGAAGAGTCGCATCCAATCATAGAGTGTGCATCAACACTGTAGAAATAATGCTGTTTGATGCCACTGTAACTTCCATGGCTCCATCCTACAGAATCTTGGGGTTTGCAGCACTCTTTCACAGAGAAGACTAAAAAACCTTGTACAACCACAAATCCCAGCATTCCATAGGATGCACTTAGAGTGGCATCAAATGGCATTATTTCTACAATGTAGTTGCAGTGGCAGTTCAGGGATGGGGCAGCATATGGCTAGCCAGTTGTTACTGAGACTTAAAGTCCCATCAGCCTCAATGAGCATAGCCAATTTAAAAGGATGATGGGAGTTGCAGTCCAGCACTGTCTGGAGAGCCATCCATTGCCCACCACTATGTTAATACTATGTTAGAGAAACCAACAATCAAGTTGTGTTCTGCACCCTCTAGTTATGATTGCTTTATCATTTATCATATTTACAAGAGACCAGAAGTGATTCCCTAAGGGTCTAGAGTTAAAAAATAGTCTTTTGATCCCTGATATATACCTTCCCCAGTAAAAAAAATACATCCTGTATCACCAAAATACCACACTCAGCTTGTTTGTCCTCCTACTGATTAATGCCTCTAAACATGCTGATAGTGGGGACTGTAACAGGAATTATCAAGGCTTTATGATAGTGTGTTTCAATTTCCATTTATGCTACAAGTGTATTCAATTTTAGTCATTATTAGATTTAACAACTGCTTGCAGTGGGTGTGACTCCATTGATCAGAGTAGGAATGTCATGATGTATGGGCAGGGCAAATGAGGTGAAGCTTGGCATCTTTCTAGCTTTATCTCCAATTTATTTCTGGCTGGAATTTGCTTGTCAGAATGTTGACATTCCTGCCAGATGGAAATAATAATTTACACCAATAAGAAAAGAAGCTTACATCCAAGTTTCCCAGCTAGCAGATGTTGAAAGTAGCACATGGGTCATTTCTTGGGCACATTCTACTCATAGGCTGTTTCCCAGTAAGGTTATTGGTCTTGTTTAAAAGCAAATTTGAAAGGGAAATTCTATGCTTCATCTGATTTATTATTTGTTTCTAACATTTATGTATTGTTTCTCAATGCACCAGGGTCCCTGTGGTGATGTATAAGGGATAAAAACATTTAAAACATTAAGCACATATATTAAATTAAATTCTAAAAACACTCCCTAAAAATAAATTTAAACCACAGACAATTAAAACAGTGAAAGCAGCCATCCCAGTTTTAGCTGCTTGACAAAAACTCAAAAGGGACTAAAGTCGGCCTGACTTTCCTTGGGAAGAAGTTTTATAGTTGGGGTCTGCGACAGAGAGCACCCTGTCACCTGGACTCACCAACCTAGATCTAGAACTCATTCCCACTTACACTTTAAACCGATTTCCAATTCACCTTCGCTCCATGTTGATCATCGATTCCAAAAAGTCTGTCATTCCCACTATGAAACCAGATCTTTTCATCATCCCCTTGTAATCTCTTCTTTTTTGGCACAATTGTCATCCCCACTAGTTTGTGCCACTTCAAAATGCATGTCAATCATCTTTGCATCATCAGTAACATAAGTGGCAGCCCGCCTTAGGAACTAGTAATTTATTTTTGTATATATAACAAAAATAAATTGATAGAAGATGTGATTCAGTGGTTTTGCAACTACTTGCAATCAGTGAGACAAGTGCAGTGCGCCCATGCCATACGCGGATGCACCATACATGGCTTTCAGCATACGCTGAAAGCCACTACGGAGCCCATGGGGTGCAAGGGGCGGCGTGTCCCATTAAGAGTAATGAGGCATGCGCCCATGGCACACACGTACACTGTGCCACCATGCTGCCACCCCATGCACAAGCCCCATTATTTTCAATGGGGCTTGAGCATACGCGTGATTTTTTTTACACAGGGAGTCCAGAATGGATCCCCCACGTAAAAAAATGATGCACTGTAGTTGCAAAATCAATGAATCAAATCTTCTATCAATTTTTTTAACTTGATAGAAGATTTGATTATTGGTTTTGCATCTACTTGCTTCACTCAGTAGTTGCAAACTCAATGAATCAAATCTCTTATCAATTTTATTTTTAAAAAAACATGCGCCCATAGGCCACACCACAAGCACAAAGGCAGCGCTGGGGGGGATGGTGGATCTACCAAAAATTGAGGAGGGATGGTAAACACCCCTCTACCATTAGTCTCTCCCCTCCAGAATGTTGTGATTCAGATCTGTTGTTCCCACTTGTTGAACACACTTTTTTCAAAAGAACCACTAAGAAACTAGTGCAAAGAAAATATGTGGGGGTTTTTGCATTTGGCTCACTTTATAATGACAGAAATCGATCAAAGTAGGATCGGAACCAGTTTCAAATGGAAACGACAGTCATATAAACCGATCAGCGATTCGCTTTAAATCATTGTGGGAATGCGCCCCAAATCTGCTATGCAGGAATAATGTAATTTGGCATGCTTTAACTGGCATGGCTCAATCCTATGGTATTCTGGGATTTGTAGTTTTGTATGAAAATTTGTTCAGCATGCCTAAGTACGATAGGGAATGTTAAAACTGACAATTTAATCAGTTTTTGTCTGTGAAGGAGACATGAGGAAGCATAGTACTAACCTTGTGCAAGTAGGAAAAATCCCACCATGTTTATAGCCTTTTAAAAATTGAATCAAAACAAACCATCTCACCCTTTTTGCTACTTTTCAGTGTAACTAATGTACAGTGAATTCGTATGCTTGCTTACTCAGAAGTAAGTCCCATTGAATTTCATGGAAAGTATTCCTATATAAGTATTCAAAGGCAACAGATTACATCTGATCTTGAAAGCTAAATAGGATCAGCCCAGATTTATACTTGGATAGGAGACTGACAATGAATACTAGGTGCTGTAGGCTATATTTCAAAGGAAGGAACTGGCAAAACCACGTTTGAGTATTCCTTGCCTGTATGAAATTAATGGGGCTTCCATAAATTTAGAGGCAACTTGAAGACACATAAACACACACAGAGATATAAGTATTCATAGCATTTCAGCCTGAGCTGCAGGACACTGACTGATGAAATATTAGCTGCTATAATTGGATATCTAAACAAACTGCAACTGCTTTCCAGCCTCAGAAGCTCTTGGGTTTAAAATATTAAAATCTGCCTCTAGCCAGTATAATCAGATATCAGAAGATCAGATTTTCCTGATATCCTTTGTTACCTTGAACTTGACATGTAAACTGAGGAGCACTACAGTATAGCAGTCTTCCAGTCACAACAGGCATTTGCAGATATTGTTTTCTATTTCTGCTGCTCAGGTTCAGGCCTTTATTACATCATCACTTCCTTTTCTACAGGTGAAGATGGTTCCTGTGCATGACTGGTCCCAGCTGAAGAATTTCCTGTTTGCCATACCTTCTGCTGGTAGTCACTCAATTACTTTGTTATTATACAATGCCTGCCTAGCAGGATTGGCTGCTATGATGGAGGTTGGGGGGAATCTCTGTGTGCATTAAACAGGTTAATGGAGGTGGTTGCTTGCAAAAGGTCAGCATCAACATGTAGGACAATTTATTACAGAAAAGCATTTCCATTACAACAGCACTCATCATAAAAACATCTCCATATTGCTGTGCAGCCCACTCTCCCCTTCCTAACCGGTAGTGACACATCACTGTTAAATTATATATTTGTACTGAGACTCAGCTGCAGACAAGGTAGCAATAGCTTATACGTACCATGCAGCAAATATACACAGAAACCAACCACCGGTATTCACAAGCAGCAGGTTCCAGAGCTTGGGACACTGGGGGGACAACAACTACACACCATACTATTTATTTATTTACTCATTTGAATATTTATACCCTGCTCTGCATCACAAGATCTCAGGGCATCATACAAAAAAAATAATGAGTTTAAACTATTTGAAACACTGAGAAGAGTAAAGGCTCATTTAACTGGTGTAAAAACATGCATTGAGCCAGTTAAAATTTCAAAACAAGCTAAAAGAGTTTTGAAATATATGTACATATATATTTGGGCAGAAACCTTAGGCCCTCCCTCCCCAAAAAGGCTTTAGAATCTTAAGCCCCATACAGACATGCCCAAATAAAGCTGCTTCAGGTCACTTTGGAAGTATGCTATTTAAATGATGCATGCATCCTAAGAGTCTGGAAGCCATGCCAAAGCCATGATCCAGTCCTGAGGACTGGAGGACAGCTTTGGCGCAATGTTCCCCTTGTTTAACTACAGTCGTAATGTAATGAGGTTATACCCTTTGTTACTGAGGAAAAGAGTTAATTGCAAAGTAGTTACTTCCATGTTCTGGTAGGATCTAACTTTAGCACCAATGCAGCTGGCTCCAGAATTTTTGTCCATTCAGAAATGTGAGTTCTACTTCTAGAGCGAAATTTATTTGTGTTAACTCGCAATATGGAACTGATTGGTGGCACTTACTGCCACCCACCTGTCTTCTTGGGCTTCTTTTCCACACAATCATTTTGTGATATTTTATTTTAGTAGCAATTAAGACAATTTGAACTCTGGACATAAGAAATAGTTCATTTCATTTGATATTTTATTTTATTTTATTTGCAGGGGTCATTTATAAGAGAAGTAACTTTCTGGTTGCAAAAGATCAAACAATTAATGATTAACTCCACTAGTACAAACACTGATCTCCCAAGGTCTCAGAATAGAATATGGGAAATTTGTTGGGAAATGTGTTGGGAAATTTGTCTCCCACTTATATCACTGTTTGAGTCAAAACCAGACCAACAACCATCCATCCAGCAGTCTGGTTTCTTACGTTGTAACGATTTTTGTAGAAGTGCATCAGAAAGCAAGAAGAAACTGAATCAGAGAGTCAAGGTGGCAGTGATAAGCAGAAGTTTTGATCCTCATCACCAGCCTGATATGTCTAGGAAAAGCAGTACCCAGCAAGCAGGTGAGCGAGAGACCATTGGAAAGACAAAGACTAGTATAATCTGATAGTCTCCAGGTGTAAACTTCCATCTGAATGGTGAAAGAAATTATATCAAGCCAGTGAAGGGATTTCCATTCCAGGAGCATGTTTGGTGTGATATTGTCATAGAATAGATTACGGCTGCTCTCAGAGGCAGTGATGCATGATAAAGGTTGTTAAAATGCCCCAAAGTGTGACAAATTTGTTACCAATGTCATCAATCTCCCTCCCATCAAAAATCCAAACTGCAATAATTTATTACTGTAGGCAAGTGTTGTTGTTTTTTTCACTACTTTTCAGTTCCTTTTGGGAGGGGGATCCACCTTAAAAAAATAACAAAATAGCATAAAACTGAGGGGAAATAACTTCAAAAAGCATCCCAATAGTAATATGAACAAATTAAAAAAAATTGCATTTTTATTATATAGGTGGGATAGGTTGGGGGTCAATGTTATTATCAATCTGTGCATTATTTTACAAAATAACTCTTGTGTTTTTTTATTCCCCAAAATTGTTACCAGTATTTTTTTTTTTTTATTTCTAGCACATTAGTTGCGAGGTCTGGTTCACAGAATTAATTTTCTTGTTGTGTTCAGAATCTTATTATTATAGCAGCATCAGGAAACAGGCTGCATCAACACTGCAGAAATAATCCAGCTTGACACCATTTAACTGCTATAGATAAATGGTATGGAATTCTGGGATTTATAGTTTATTGTGGGATCAGATCTCTCTGTCAGAGAAGGTTAAATATCTCACAAAACTACAAATCCCAGAATTCCATAGAATTGAGCCATGGCACTTAAAGTGGTGTCAAACTGGATTATTTCTGCAGTTCGGATGCAGCCTAAAACCATTTCTCAACAATCTGAAGTCAGTCATAGAGGAAAGGAAAAGAGAAGAAAGAGGGAAGATCATGTGAGACCAATGGCTCATGACTTTCCGTGGTAAGAGAGGCAGACTAGAACCTCTTTTTCATTTTCCCATTGATAGGTTATGTCCATATTTTTCCATATTTTTTAATAATTGAAATAATATTAGAAAAATACTTCATATTTATTTAGATTATAATTAATGTCTGAGAGCATTAAATCAGAGCACATCACATAGATGCCATGAATATATAATAAAATACTGAAATTAAGAGTTCTGCAGAAGATTGGTTGTTTTGTTAACTGAACTCTCCCTTTCTCCCTTTCAATAAGGGCCAGCCAAACTGGATGTGGGTTCAGAGGTTATGTATGTAAGAAGTAACCGAGTGGTGCTGGATAACACCATTGGCCCAGCAGAGATTGTCATCTGCAATGGCAAGATAGCTGAAGTTCTGCCAAAGAGAAACTGGGCCAGACCCAGTGCGGAGAAGGTATCACTGATTTTCATGTGTTATTATTTATGATTTCCTTTACAGCCATTCTACATTAGTTTTCAGGATGGTTTAAAATTCAATCAGAAAACCGATAAATAAATAAATAATCCTACACAACAAATGTTTAAAATAGATTTTAAAAGCTGCAGATCCAACATTCTTTTTAAATGTCTGATAGAATAAAAAGGGGTTGAACCTAATACTGAAAAGTGTCATTGCAAGGTGAGATGCCCTAGGAAAGGAATCCCACAGCCAGGGTACTGCAGTTGAAGATGCCCTCCACTTATCTCTTATCTCAGTGTCAACAAGAAGAGGTCATGAACAGATAACAAAGCAGTCCATTGCAAGAAAAGGCATTCCTTCAGGTACCTGGGTCCCAATTCATATGAGGCTTTATGGATCCAGCACTTGGGCTGACCTTGCAAACAGGCTGAACTCAATGGAGTTTATTTCACTGTTTGCAAGGTGTGGTCCTAATGACAGATTAGAGCTGACGGTGTCTAGAAATATTATGTTTTGGATGACAACTCCCAAGAATGAATCTAGGGGCCATTTAGACTACACTTTACCCCGGATCAAAAATCGATTATTTCACATGAAGTTCATATTGGCCCCGAATCTCCCAAGCACAAGCATTTAGTGTCAAATGCCCCTTAGTGTGAGTCATTTGCAATCCGGGCAAAAGCCGTCTCTTTTGGGGGGAAAAACTGGTTCTGCCAAATATGAACTTGCCCCCAATCATGATTGGATCAAGTTCAGGGAAGGCATTTAGGTCAGAGGGAGGGCAGAGGGCAAGCATTCCCTCCCCTCATCGGGGCGAAGGAGGAGGAGGAGGAGGAAAGAGTCAGAGGAAGGATGGAAAAAAGGGGAATCTGACAGGAGGCAAAAAGGGGGAATTGGGGTGACTGACGGGGTCTGCAAAGGGCAGTCAGAGGGAGGGCAGAGGGGGGAACTGGAGAAAGTGATGATGGAGGAGGAGGAGGAGGAGGAGGAGGGAGCTGGGGGAAGAAGGGGGCCATGGAGGGCATTCTATAATGGAGCAGGAGGAGGCAAAGGAAAAGGCAGGAGGAAGGGTCAATTCAGGGCAGGTCAGAGGGACAGAGCAAGCCAAGCCTCTGCTCTCCACCAGGGAGCTTTTCCTTTTTATTTTTATTTTTTTAAATTATTTTTGGCAGTCTATGCGCATGGTTTTTGCTTCAGGTAGATATATATTAGATAGAACATGGCTAGCTGCTTGTTCACTTTCCCTTTCATTTCCTCGCTTCCAACAGAGGAAATGCTGGAAAGGGCACTTTGCAAGACTTTTTTTCCTTTGTGAATGAATGCTACAATGCGAATGTTACAACGTTTCTCTTTCCAAATTGGCAAACTGGCAAATTGATACACAGAATGCTTTTGCTACTGTCTCTAAGGTATTCAGGAGTAGCCTAGGGAAAGCAAAGAATACATGGCATCACATCTTTTTCTGGCATTCCGAGGTGAGGAATTATTATTATTATTATTATTATTATTATTATTATTATTACATGTGTATGAGGCACTCTGAGGTGGCAAGGAGGGAAGCTGCAGGATGCAGAGATGGCATTAGCTTGCATTTTGGGGTTGAAACTGGGGCCAAGGGCAGATCATAACCTGCACTGATCCAAATACCCACAACACACACACACACACACACACACACACAGGAGATTTTTAAATTTGACAAAATGTGCACATTCTGGCACCTGGCTCTTTAAAAAAAGGAGAGGGGAAAGCACACTTCCGATTGCCCAATGAGTGCTGGAAATGTCACCTATGACAATCGCGGAACTAAATTTGATTGACAGCCAGGTGCCTTCATTTTAAACCCGAATTCTCCAAGAGGGCATTCAGGGTTAAAATACCCCTGATTGGTAGTCAGCACTTGCTTCCGGAGGGATTTGGGGAGGGAGAAACGGAAGCTTCCCAGTTCCTTCCAGTGCAAAAGTGCCAGTGAGAATGGGGACCTAGTTAAAGTGTTCAAGTGACTATGAATTCTCTAATACATGGGTCGGCAACCTGCGGCCCGCGGGCCGAATCCGGCCCGCAGAGGCTTTTTATTCAGCCCTCGGCAGCTGCTGCCGGCGCCGCCGCCACCGCCGAATGCGGCTTTTTGCCTCTATGGGCGCCGCCATTTTTTCTCCCAAAATGGCGGCGAAGTCTCACGCGACCTTCCCTGAGGTCGCGTGAGACTTCGCTGCCATTTTGGGAGAAAAAATGGCAGTGGCCATAGCGGTGAAGTCTCGCACGACCACAGAAAAGCTCGCGCGAGACTTCACCGCTATGGGCAGCAGGCCTTTAGGAGACCTGCTGCCACCTCCGGAGTCCCCATAACGGGCTCTCCGGATGCTTTTGCTGCGCGGGCCTTAAGGACTCGCGCCGCCCCCGGCGTCCCCAACGGGGCTCCGGAGGCGGGCAGCGGGCCTTAAGAGCGCCGCCCCCTGGCATCTCACAAACGAGGCTCCGGAGGCGCGGCACGGACCTTTAAGAGACCCGCTGCCGCCGCTGGAGTCCCCAACGGGGCTCCGGAGTGGCAGCGGGCCTTTAAGAGACCCTCTGCCGCCCTGGTCAGCCCCAAACGGGGCTTGGAGGTGGCGCGGGCCTTTTAAGAGACCGCTGCCATCCCTGGGGTCTCCCGAGAGCCTCGGCGGCGGCAGGGGGTCTCTGAGGGGCCCGCTGCGTCCCTTGAGTCCCTCCGCGGCCTCCGGCGCGTGGCAGGGGGTCTCTGGGGGCCCGCTGCCGCCCCTGGATTCCCAGAGGCCTCCGGCGGCGGCAGGGGGTCTCTGAGGGGCCCGCTGCCGCCCCTGGAGTCCTCTCAGAGGCCTCCGGCGGCGGCAGGGGGTCTCTGAGGGGCCCGCTGCCGCCCCTGGAGTCCTCCCAGAGGCCTCCGGCAGCGGCAGGGGGTCTCTTAGAGGCCCGCTGCCATCCCTGGAGTCCTCCAGTGCTGGCGGCCCCCACCGGCTTTTTTGCCAGCCTCTGACGGGGCCTGGTGCCCCGTCAGGAGCCGGCAAAGATGGGGAGGCCTGGCCCCTGGAGGGTGGAAGCTCCGCCCCCGGCACGCAGCCCCGCCCCTGGAGGGTGGAAGCTCCACCCCCGGCGCGCGGCACCGACCCTGGAGGGTGGAAGCTCCACCCCCGGCTTTGGCCCCCCAGTCGCCTGAGGGAAAGCAACCCGACCCCCGGCTCAAAAAGGTTGCCTACCCCTGCTCTAATATGTAGAGAAAGTCTAACATTTAGTACTAAGCTAGTATTGCTTAACAAAAACAGTGAATCATGTTTATCTGAGTAGAGAGAATAAAAAACTTTAGACACAGGTGCCATTTGCAGAGTTTGGAAAACTACTTTTAAAAGTAATTTGTACCCGTTATTAATTGAAATAGTTAAAAAGTATTTTTTGTCATTATTCCTTACAGAGTTAAGAAAGAAACCCTTGTGTTTCTCATTACATTTTGTTACTTTTTTAAGGGGCCAGATTAAAAATTGATAAGTGAATGGGATAGTTTTTTAAAAAAGTTTTCAGGATGTTTCTTAAAATGCTCTTTTAAGGGACCATTTAGTTAAAATGTAACTAGAGACTGTTACTTGGTACATCAGTAGAAAAACTTAATCTCAGTCTTGTTAGATTGCTAGACTTCTGCAATTATGCAGTCCTGTGTCTGTGGCAATAAAGCAGTAAAACTGATTGATGGACAGAGTTATGTTGCATGATATATTCGATGACCCTGCTTTGCTCTGGAAAAATAAGACAAAGTTTTAAAATAAATTCATTAATTAAACTGAACAAAACAAAAACAAGTCAAATAATAATACATATTTATTTTTAAAAGCAATTAAAACATTTAAAAAACATACTGACAATTTATATAAGTTGTATTCCATTCACTTATCAATTCTAAATCTGGCCCCTCAAACAGGGGTAACAAAATGTAATGAGCAACACAAGTGTTCCTTTCTTAACACAAAAATGAATAATAATTACAAATAATGTAATTCACTATTTTGTTAGAGTACCAAATCTAGTACTAAAAGTTACAGATTCTCTAAATGTTAGAGAATTTAGACTGACTTGAACCCTTTAACTAGATTCATTCATTCTCTCTCTCTTTCACACACTCTCTCTCTCTTTATCTCTCTCAATAAACTCTGGATGGCCTGGGCAAATAAAAATAGTCTAAAACCCACACTAAAACCCTTGTAGCCATTCAGTGGTGATCTGGGATGAAGGAGGGGATACGCTTGGGTGTTTTGCAGCTGTCACTGCACACCTGGCTGGAAAGTATTGGAAAAGGAAGTACTAATTATCCCCTTAGATTATATGATAAAATGCTTATAATGGCCTAACCCCTGATAACACCAGCGTGAATCACCAAGATGAATCTCACCTATGACTGAGAAGATTGTCTCCCCTTTCTTCACCCATTTCATTTCAGATCATCAGGAAATCCAGAGAAAGAGTGTAATGATAAAGTACTGATTCAGACAGGTTCGTGATGTGATAAAGGCATGCCTTGAGATGATGGGGTCTCAAGTCTATTCTGAAAGAGAAAGGAAACATTAATTGTACACCAGAACATAGAATATTTGGAGAGCTTCTACATGAAGCAGCTTGTAGATGGGAGCAATCCCAATACCAAACATTACATCCCTGGAGGCTAATTCTCCACTCAGTTACACATATTTTACACTGCTGTGGCTCTATTGACTTCACTGTAACTGAGTGGAGAATGAAGCCCTATAGCCATGAGGTAAGTGAGGAGGAATGAATAAAATTCACTGGAAATGCATTGGGAAATGTGTTGTGTAGAGAACACAATTGTATGTTTACTGGTTCTTTTTTCTTTTTTTAACTCCCCTTCCCTTGAGAGTTGAACTTTTAGTTGCCTGACCATTGACCCTTTGTCAGGGCTTGCTGCTGATCACAACATCATCCTTATCTTGGCTAATAATTGACATTCACCCCCTCCTCCCCCGCCTCCCCATTTGTGAATTGTTCATAAGCAGCCCATGAATTTTTCTCACTGTGTAGTTCATGAGACAGATTTGGGTAGAAAAGTTGCTGTTTTTCTTTCTTGTGAAAATAGCCTTTGAGTCATTGGAATAATACGTGAACAACAGTAACAAGATGAGAGTATAGGAGGAACATAGGAAGAATGGAGACCTACTTTGTTTTCTGTTTTCCAAATTAGATGCCCAATAGTTTGAGAGAGATTTAGATGCTCTCCACAGGTTGAGAGAAAAGGGTAGATGTTGCTCAAGATCACTCAGTGTGTTCTGTAGTCAGTGCAGGTCAGAAACTGTTATCTTCCAAGCCCTGGTCAAAAACTGGACCAGGATTTGAGAGATAACAGGTTCTAATCTGTACTGACTACAAAACTCACTGGGTGACCTTGAGCCACCTCTAACCTTTTCTGTCAAACCATCTCACAGGATTGTTGTAAGGATCAAGTGGGAAGGATGAGAGCTATGCATGCGTCACTGAGCTTATTGGAGGAAAGATCGTAATAAATAGCCTTGTCTCATTGTTATTCTTCAGTAACTATTCAGAGGCATAGTGCATTTGATTCTGGATGAAGCTGCTTGACTAGTAGCTACGGGTAGTTTTATTCTCCATTAATATTGTGAATCCTGTTTTAGAATTGTCTGTAGTATAGGCCATGGCCAGATCTTGTGAAAATGAATTGCTACATTTCCCCATGTTGAAAAAGGGTTGTTTTGTTTTTGTCTGTCCTCAAGCTGCTGCCACTCAGGGCAAGAGTGGATTGTAAAGAATGAATGTACTACTCTGCAGTGTCACTAAGTACCTAAAATGTTGGCAAGGACTGCCCTATGTGCATTACTTCCCTGGGAACTGGAAAAAGTAATAATAATTATCACAGGAAAAAATGTTTCTGGTTTCAAACCAGTATTACTGTGAACAACTAGCTAATATATGTGTATACAGTTAAATGTTGAGTTTGTGGACCTTATCACACAAGGCAGGTCAATCACATTTGCGGCAAGATTATAGCACCTTTGGGTGGGACGCACTGCATGTGTTGCCCCTCTTCTGTTGCCTTCCTGTGAGAGTCCATTTTAAATTATTATTATTTATTATTCATTATTTATTAAATAATTAACACAAAAAAATCTGTTAATGGTCTCCCATTTTGCTTCTGTCATGCTATCATTTACAGTGTGAAAATTCAGTTGCGCTGTTATGCCAATTTGGGGTGGTCAGTGGGCATGGTTTGGGTGGGGAAAGGAAAAGGGATGGACATTACAATCTGATTTCCTATTCCCCCACCTGTCTCCTTTTCCAGCCTTGTTCAGGAGTCTCTCTTGAGATTATTGCACCCAAGAATCCCGACGGGAAAGAAATGAGATCTTAAAGATGAAAATGGATGTTATCACATTTACCCGTGTCTGGGCTGTAGGCAACCTGTATCCACTCAGGCAGCCCACCTGCAACGCAGACTTCTCCCATGGCTTTTTCAAGAACGAGATTTTTCCATTCTTGAAAAAGCCGCAGAAGAAGTCCCAGGTTGCAGGCAGGCTGCCCAAGTGGATACAGGTTGCCTATAGTCTGGACACAGGTAAATGCGATAGCATCTGTTTTCATATTTTAGATCCCGAGTCTCTCCCGCAAGGATTCCTGGGTGCAATAATCTCCTTTGTTGTTACAATGTTATATAATGTTCTCTCTCTCTCTTTCTCTCTCACACACACACGCATGCACCAGAAATGTAGGAGACAAAGGAAAAAGAGTCTTACAATTTGAAAAAGCATTTATTTCATTAACCCTCTTCCTACAGACATACTAATTGCTGCCACATGAAAGTCAGGGTTCAATCAGAAGGATAGATAAATAGCTGCTGACTTTCCTCTATCAATGATTAGTTTAACCTGGGAAGTCTGATCTATCCCCAGTCAAAACACCCCCAAATACAAGAGGGAGGGGAGAAGGCCTTCTAAAAAGTAAGATTTTTCATTTATACCTCTGTGGGTGGGGAGCATCTGTGTGTGCGTGCGTATTGAGGAGTCCTTTGAGAATTGCAATTTTATGAAGAATGAGACTAAGAATCTCTAAATACTGAAGTCACTGCGTCTCACAAAATTTCCGCTCTCAGAATTCTTTGCATAGAGCTGTGATAACTAGTGGTAAAACACTAGTTTAAATGTGATGTGTAGTTGTTTCTGCCTTCATTATTCTTATTTAAGAAATAGGCATATTAAATTAGCTCTGAGGTCTGCTGTGTGCATTAATAAATCCTGGACAATGAGAACATCTTAAGGGAATGCACAACTGACTGGAGATACAAGAAGAGGCATGCTGATTAATCAGGAATGACATAAAATGCAGCTGAGCCTCTGAAAATCAATGAATTTCAAGGAGGCAGGGAGGAGGAGACAAACAATTGCTGGTCTGAATTCATCCTCTCATACAAAAGGGACATTCACAGAAAACATTAGGAATCTATTCTTTTTCCATCCCCTGAAATTCCCTCTTTGCAACCTCAAGCTGCCTACAGGAGGTGGGATGTTTGCAAATATATATCCTTTTGTTGTTGTTGTGTGCCTTCAAGTTGTTTCCTAACTGCATACTTATTAGATAGAATGCCAACCCTATCATGGGTTTTTCTTGGCATGTTTCTTCAGAGCAGGCTTGCCTTTGCCGCCCTCTGAGGCTGAGAAAGCGTGACTTGCCCAGTGTCATCCAGTGGGTTTACATGGTTGAACTGGGATTTGAACCCTCACCTCCAAAGCCATGGTCTAATGTTCAAATCACTTCATTGACTCTTATATATTCTATATACATTGACTCTTATATAGTCTATATAAAAAACATAGAATGGATGTAAATTCAAACTGGGTTCATCATGGCAAACTCAAGGATAGGAATGGGGCAGCAGTGCATCCCATGCCACAGAGAAAAGAGCTTTAACAAAAAAGGGGAAGGATTACCTTGCTAATCTTTGTATGCAGTCTGCATAAATTCAGGGGTGTTGCTGACATTTCATGCTGATGGCAGTATCACAGCATGTTGGTGATGCCACGTTTTGTGTAAAACAGAAGCAAAAACTCTAATTATAGCTTTCTAGCATACATAAGGCAGTTTTATCGAATGACAAATGTTATACTGTTTGCAAGTTTTTGAAAACATTGTCCAATACACTGGAAATGGGACAAATATTTTGCTGGCTGAGTCTTCCTGTTAGGACCTTATCACATAAGACTATAAAAGCCAAATTTTAGCAGCATAAAAGTATCTTGGGTTGTTATTTATCGCATCCATTCTGCTGCTACCTTGCATCTAAATCATTACTGTAGTGTACCTTTTCATTGACGAGCAAAACCCGTCAATAGGCTCTCAGTCTAGCTGCAGTTCGATTACTGCCTTCGTGTGACAGTCCCTTCTGCTGCAGCTCTACTTCTCAGGCAGTCATTTGGTGTGAGTGGGTGTGAATCTGTTCCTCTCCCCACTTCCCCTTACAGCAGTTGCAGCTGCCAACACCTTCCAGAAGTCTATGCACATTCACACAGCAGCTGCAATTCCTCTTACCATCCTTCCTGCTAGAAGGTGGCATCTGGCAGCATGGAAAAATCATGATGATCCATGATGGATCAGCAAAGTGTATTATGGGGAGAAGTGTGTGAAAAATGATGCCAAAATGACATTCTTCCATTTTCAAACTAGCACAGTTATGATGGGACAGCAGATTGGTGTCCTTTCTCTTCTTGCCATTTCAAACATACTTAGATGGAATGAGCAAGATATCTAGCAGTGATGATGTCAAACAGTCAGGGAGTTAGCTAATGTTATACTGGAATTGATGAATAGGTTTGTATAGGGTGGGAAGCCCTGTTAGATAGGACAATGTGTATTATCTATTTATTTTCCATTATCTTAGGGGTGAAAATTGACATTCTCTCATTTTTGCTTCATATAAAATTCACACACAAGCGCAAGTCTGATTTTCATACCAGTTCGTAACTTTTTCAAAAGCTCCACAAGAATATTTGTTTGGTGTGTCGTACACTTTTGTTGCAAACACCTTCCCCTAGTATATACATTTTGGATGCAGTTTTCCTTACTGCACACATACACATTTTTGTTTGATTGAAAAACTGTACCCCCAAGTTCAGAGAATTATGAAAAACAAAGCATAATTATATTCCCACTTGTTTATTAGTTTGGAAAGTATAACTTAGGTCAGGCCATGTTAAAATACAAACCAAATTAAATTATCCTATTCTCTACTGATAAAAATCCTTTTTTAAAGAATAACATGAATTTCTTCCAAATGCAGAGAACCAGCCCTAGAGAATGGGATCCTGGATTTTGGTCTAAATTTATGACTGCACCCCTCATTTCCGAATGATGAAAATAACATGGTAAAGAGACTTCCAAGTCTTAACCATCGTGAATCACAGTTCAACACATAATTAACATGCTTAGGAGTCCCTTTGCTCTTTTTTGTACTGTAGCTGTTGCAGGGTTTTTAAAGTTTGATTGAAGATTGTAGACTTTTTAAAATCCTCTGCTGTAATTCCTTCAAGCTTTCTATAGCCCCCTAAGAAGCTGCATTATAGAACTCCAGCATTTTAATGAAAGCCTGCACAAGGCATAAAAACATTTTTAGGAGCCATACTCTTAATCCAATCATAAAGTGGTCTGGAGTGACCTGTTAAGTCTCATGGCCTCTTCTGCCTACAGATGATTGATGTTGGAGACCTTGTGGTCATGCCAGGAATCATAGATCCTCATGTACACATCTGTGAGCCTGGACACCCATCTTGTGAGGGATTTGCATCTGTGACTAAGGCTGCGGCTGCAGGAGGCATCACCACAATTGTTGACATGCCAGGGTATGTACCAGAGGACTGGAGGGAGGCGGCAACATTTTTCCTGTTTTATTTCAGAATGCACAATGAGGTTCCCCTGCATTTATGGGTGGTAGCAAGCCAGCATGGTGAAGTGTTTTGAGCATTGGACTATGACTTTCAAGACTAGGGTCTGAACCCTCGCTCAGACATAGAAACTCACTGGGTGACTTTGGACAGGTCACACTCTCTTAGCCTCAGAGGAAGGTAAAGGCAAGCCCTTTCTGAACAAATCTTGCCAAGAAACCCCCTCCCCCATGGTAGGGTTGCCTTAGAGTTGCCTCTAAATCAGAAAGGATTTGAAGACACGTCACAACAAAGGACAGTAGATACATACACTCTGCCTCTGCGCCGCTCACCCCCCCCCACACCCACCCACACACATTTCTCCTGCCCTCCTGCAGCTTCTTGGCCACATGCATCTGAAGCCTTTCCTGTGACCCACAGGAAAAGCTTTCTGAGAAGGATTGTAGGGGGGCAGAGGGAGAGTCATGCCTGCATGAATGTCCTTGAGATTGTGCTGTAGTGAATTAAACTCTCTGTCTTCACAGTTTTCTGCATGACTACATGAACTTGCACAGGCTTTGCTCAACTATCTACTCTATTCTAGCCAAGCTCACACAGAGTCCTGGTATCAGTAGCTTAAGAACACACTGTTCAGAAGACTTCTCTTCTGGCATAAGTGGCTTTTGTGTGTATATTCCTAAAATGCCAAATATGGTCCTGCAGTGCCAGCTACTGGTCTTATACAGATGCTGTAGAACATGTGATTATACTTTCCACTAACCAAAGGTGTATCTGCACATTCAGTTTGCATAGACCTCCAGTCCATGTTTTTTCTTCCTCCCGTTTTCAGCTCTCCACCAAACATCTGATATCACATTGCCAAAATTGGTAGGGTGGAGAAGGGGAAAAGAAACTTAGTGATGGCTTAACAGGTTTCTGTGGCAACCCCTAGTCATAGTGGCAGCTGGTGGCTTCAATGTCAGTGGAGCAATGAATCCACTCCAGGTTTTGGGTAGCTTTAAAGGAGCAGTCCAAGGTGCTGAACTCAACAAAGTGCTGAGTCCAAGATGTGTGAGGTCTAGCACCTTGAATTGGATTCATTGCCCCACTGACATGGGAGCCACCAGCCTAATGATGGGCTAATTATCCAAGGGAGCTGAAAAAAGAAAAATAATAATTGAAGCCCCAAGTCATCTATTTTGCTCACCAGCAAGGCACTCACTTACTTTCTCGGCCTGTTTGTGTGTGTATTTAATTTATACACCATCTTTCTCCCAGCACAGGATTCAGAATAGCTTACAATAATTTAAAATAAAGCACAATTAAAAATACAGTCATATTCCCTGGTTTTTTTATCTGCAGATTCAAGCATCCATGACTTGCAATTTTTTTTAAAAAAATATTTAAATTCCAAAAAGCAAACCTTGATTTTGCCATTTTCTGTAAGGGACACCAACTTACTCTGCCATTGTATATAATGGGGCTTGAGCATCCACGGATTTTGGTATCCATAGAAGGATCTGGAACCATATCCCAAATACCAAAGACCACTATAATAATATTAATCCCAATTTTTTTTAAAGAAAATAAACCACTGGTTTAGGAACACATGTTAAAAACAGTTTTTAAAAAGGAAAATAGAGAATAGAAAATAGAGAAAATAAAGAATGTACAAGTTGTCTGGATTCACCGGTTGCAATGCTTACACAATGGTGGTGCCCCATTTTCTTTTTTCCTGTCTAAATGAGAATTTAATTTTCAAAATAATTTTTAAAATTATTCTTTTAATATTTTGGCTGTAAACTATTGCACTTCAGTTGTTTGCAGAAAGATTTGAATTTAGATTATTTCTATTAAAATAGCTAAAGTGAATGAATTGATTGAAGGAGAAACTGAACAGATAATTAAAAGTGACAATTTAATTTTACTAATAAGGTCACTTAAATAGGACTTCTGTTGCAAAGCTCATGAGAAAGTCTTGTTATAAGAGGCCTTTAAAATAGAATATAAACAATGCTAGTGCTTTGAAACTGCCTTAATAGCAGAAAACAAAAGCCACTGAAGAACTCAGCTCGTTCTTGTGCAGATGGGTTAAGGTTTGCATTTCATTGCTCACACTTTGTGAAAATTAAAATATATCATAACCAATTTGTTTACTTGGAATTTTTAAATTAACAAATGGAACCTGCAACAAAACGTTGCACAGTATTCCTATTTAGAGTTCAAACCTGTTACTCTCTCATGATATTCCATCCTACCCTGCTCTCTTTTTCAACAGCATTCTGTACCCTCTTAAAATGCGCTGCAGGCTGTTTTGGCTATTTTGTTTCTTTTTCCTACAGAGTGTTTTCCCCCAAAGTGATTCTGCAAACATTGGAGTTTCCCCAAATTTTCTGATGTCCATTTTTGTCTGTGACTGGTATTTGTTGGGCTACTTAGGTATCTATGCTCAAGATAATAAACTTGCTCTTTGTGTATAGAATGTAATAGGTTGCATTACAGTTTATGCTCCACACCTGGGAGCCAGACTGTACTAGAAACAAGCCTGTAACAGTTTAGTTGCTCTTTAGGTAACTTCATCTGTTTTTACTTCCTGACCAAACAGGTTCTGCTGTCCTCCAGCCACAACCTTGTCTGCCCTTGATTCCAAATTCCAGTCTGCCAAGGGACAGTGCCATGTTGATGTTGCTTTTTGGGGTGCTATGGTTCCTGGAAATCAGGTAAAATATCCAGAAATGCAATTGTACCCACTGTCCCGTGTCTTATGTGGTTGGGAAGGATAATCATAAGAACAAGAGAAACAGGATTTCACAGAAAGTGTCCTACAACAATCCATTCTTTATAAAAGAAGGCTGGATTCTGCCCTTCTGTTGGCTGAGGAAGGGAGTTCTGGAATCAAAAGAACCATGAGCTTAGATGGCCATAGGGTGGAGGTTTCTAATCTGTGCCCTGCCCATCTCTATGAATTGGCTTTGGAAACAGTGCTCAGTTTTATAGATAAGAAATAAGGCCCAAGATATGCTCTGAAAGCAAATTATTTTATTTGGAAGCCCCATTTCCTAATTCATTCCTGATGTTTATGGATCAGTTGCAAATAATGTGCAATACAGATGAAGAATTCAGCACGTCACTGGCCATCACTATCACATCCTAGATTCTTAGCTTAATACTTCCAAGCCTTTCCCTTTTCATGTATTATAATGAATGCTGTTTGGAGATGGGAATAGCTAGTATACTCTCTTTGGATTTCTGACCTGTTGAGACATATAGTTATTGTTCTTTTTATTGTCATTTCCTGATGATAAGGAATTGTAACCCCCTCTGCCTTTTGATTCAAAGGACTGGCAAGGGAACATTTCCCCTTTGTCAGTTAGAAGATGGTTTGGACAGAAACTTTGGCTTGTGCACACAGCTGTCAGCAGAGTTTGCAATGAAAGAGCAGAATTGGTAACAAAGACCTGGGGCTGCCCAGGTGGGGAAGACAAGGGGACCAAAAAAGATGTATTAGTGACCAATATGGTTTACAGTTCTTTGTATTAAAAAATTACCTGCAATCATTCCTGGAAGGTGATTCCTGCATTTCTACTCAAAGTTGCAATCTGGGCATGAGGGGTGGGCAACAGCTATCTCTAGCCTCTAAGATGTGTTTCAAATGTCTAATGTAGTGCAGCTATCAGATCAATGGGACCTTAATCCATTTTCAGTTAAAGCCTTGCTTATCAATGGAATCTCCCAAAGATTGCATCTTCTTTGATGGATTGCCCTTGGATTAAGATGATAATACAGATTTTATGTAGCAAGGGGAAGAGTTTGTGGTCCAAAGAGACATTGATTTGTGGACACATGTGTAGCCATTGCCAAAAGAAGTGCAGAACCACACATTTTTAAAGGTGGACCTGTGTGTGGAGTAGCTCCAATTCATCATTCCAATCAGATTTTGACTTCATAGTGTGCCCAAGTTTTTCTTCCAACAGAAAGCCCTTTCATTCCAACATGGTCATACTGGTGGCATATTTAGCTGATCTTCCACAGAAACAAGAATGATCATTCTGGAATTTACCCATTCACACTTGGTTTTTGACTGCCTGTAGCAGGATACAAATAGAAACAGTACAATAACAGAGCTTCCATATACTTCAGTCCTTCTGTTTCTCTCACATCACTGTCATACTTTCTGTTTGACTATCCTCAGTTGCTCCTCCTTTGGAGATCCTAAGAGCTTGTTCGCACTTAGGATTTGATACGAATTAAAATAAAACGTTTTTAATAAAATCGAATTAAAATAATACAGTTGTTATCCCGCTTTCAGAATCGCTTTATTCATCGTTCCCAT